>NW_020799098.1:37894948-38027554 GCF_003259725.1 Athene cunicularia
ATACCTAGATTTCTAATCTACTGCCTGGTAATTTTACTTTGTGAGATAAAAAGCAAATAGTCTGAGTTAGAGTGTAAAATTATTCAGACTAACAAAGGAATGATGGGAGAAATGTTAACTAGCAGAAGAACATGTTGCCTTTTTCAGATTTAGATATACATAGGAAAGTAGGGTTAAAAAGTAGTACCTCATATTTGATTGGTAAGAACTTAACCATTTTTTAACTTAATTTTTCTATTATATAAAGTAATATGAATTATGCTGCTGAACAGGATGTTTTTCTGTGCATAAAATCTAAGAGAGTATCCTGCAGAATTCAAACCTGATACAAAATAAGTGTATTTTATTAGGTAAGTAACTTAAGAAAATGGATATTCATATATTCAGAGGTTATAAATACTTTTATATACTCTGGCACAGAGATAAAATTATTTAGTATTATGAGCTGCCTACTAACATTTTAAGTACAGAAGCTGTCAGATTACAACAGTGATTCCATGCTGTCTTTATGAGTCATGAACCATTTATGTTCGTTCTATGAACACAAAGAAGTTGTGAAAATATATCCAGTTATATTTGCAAATGCATTTCACTGGAGAAAGGTGAATATTGAAAGAATTTTTCAGTCTAATTCAAAGGAAATTATTTGTCCAATTCCCATCATCTTATAATACAACCCCCCCAACCCCCAAACCAAAACTAGTAAGCATTTATATGCACATAGCAAATAGCTCACTTCAAACCTATTTCTCCTTGCTTGAATTCTTTGACCAAACTTCAGTTTCTGCACTGATTGGAACCTCTAAATTCCAGTTAAAAATACACAGAACAGATACAAGCACTAGAGGGAGACATGAGCCTGTGAACTTAACCAGTGTAGTAACATCATATATTTAAGTCTTGTGAGAAATTACTATATCAACGAGAAGAAACATTAGTTCTGAAGGAAGTCTTTAGCTACAAATACGCTAAGGGTTTAAGTAGTGATTGGTAATGATTTTGAGAGCTCTAAAGAGTGTGTTTTAAGATCTCTGCCAAATATAAGTCAAGTTTCTGAGTATGTTTTCACTATTCCTATTTCACTGTTTCATAATTCCTGAAGTTAGAAACATTCTTCCAAATATATTACAATACACTATTGTAAACTCTAACCAAAAGTGCAAGGTAAAGAGACCATGTTATTTCAAAGTCCTTTACAAGCTCTACTGTGTATATCTGCCTGTATACTTGTTCCCATTGAGAAGAGATATAGACTGATGCTAGACAAATATGTGACATTCAGTTTGAGATTTTATTGTGGGAGAATACTTTTCATCTTCTTTTGCAGATTATATTTCGAAGAAAGAGGTACAGGTTTTCATGTAGGTTTATGATTTAATATAAAATGTCAACACCTGGGGTTTTATTTATTTTTTTTTTTAGCTTGTTAGGTAAGGAAAACTAGAATAAATGCATTGTATTATCCTTGTAGTTATAACTATTTTTAGTTATTTAAGAAATCACTTTATATCCAACCATCTAGCCTACTAATGTTTTAGACATAGGAACATGCACTGTTTATAAAAACCTAATCTTTATCTGGTAAACGAATCAATTAAGATCCAGACATTTTGTGACCTGTAATGGGATATTGAAATTTACATACAATTTGTTTGTGCAAGCCATCTGTATAAAATCAGGATGTTTGCCCAAAGGTATGCTTAAATCAGATATTCTTTTCAGCCATATTTGACTGGGAGTAGTAGACTGCTTTCTCTGCTTTCTCCAATTCCATTGGCAACAGTAGAATATGGCTCATACACAGCCTTTTAAAAACATAAGATGTTTATTTGACATCTTTAATACTTTCTATGGTAGTTACTTTTTTTCAGGGTGACAAAAATATATTATGCTGATATATTACCCATGTTAAAATTTTATCTAAAACACTATTGTTAGGCAACATTGCCTGATGAAACAATGTAGCTTGCGAACTATGTGCTTTAAAGAGAGGTATAACTCTTGCTGTTAGCTGTGTCCAGCTTTGGATAATTTCTTAATGTTCTCTCAGAGGATATTGTCATAATATTTCTGGCATCATTTCCAAGAAAGCAATTTCTGTGTTTTCTCTGGATAAAGCTGCTTTGCCAATTCTTGAGATAACATCCCTGTAACTCAAAAATTATTACTGGAAAGTAAATAGTTTATTCAGGTACCACATATCATCTGTCACTCAGAAAAATGAAGAAAACAAAGAAAACACAATATGAAAGCTGGAGGGGAGTGCTAAGAATGTGTGCTTTTGCCTGTATGTGTGTGACATTTTGCTTACCAAGATGTGTTCTTTTAATCTAGTTATAGGTGAGCTATTGCACATAAGTTTATTTGTCAATCATTAGAGTGTAGGAAAGTCTTTTTCAATAAATTGGAAAAGGAATAGATTCCCAATCCTACTCTGTCTCACCTCAATATGCAGTGCTTGCCATAGGTCAGAAAACAAATAGTCCAAGACTTTCACTAAAATACTGACAGCACATCTTGTCTTTATTTTTGCAGTGGCAAAGTGGGGCTAATAATATGTATGTCTTTTAATGATGAGTAGTCAGCAATGAATGTCGTTACAACATTTTGCAATTGTCAAAGCCCTGACCATTAGAGAAGTTTTGATCAAACTAAGAAATAAACTATAAAGATACATTCTATAAAGTATTTTCTAGATCATTGACTTGTAATTTTAATAATCTTTTTATGTTCAAAATATATACATACACAAATACATATATTGATGTTGTTATTTATATATAAAGTTGTTGCTGGCAAGATCATAATGTGAAGTTGGGTTTTTTTGCAATCACTTTCTCTGTAGTGTAATATTTTTGGTTGATATTTCTCTACAAAAGGTTCAGAATGAGGTAAACCCATTCAAAATGCATTAAAAAACCTCAGTAGAATGACTACAAGCCTGTTGTATTTTATTAGAGACAGTCTGCAAGCCTGGGGAAAAATATCATATGAATGATTGTTGGGCTTTTGCATAATTATGTTTATTCCTGCTGTTGCCTGTAAAATACTAACTTATGAGTGTGAGATCTACTTCATGTTCTTATTACAAAGGACCTTTTCCAAAATATCCACTCTTTGCGCCCAGAATATAGATACTTTTTTCAGAAGAAATAGAAATATAAGTAAAAATAATTAGGATATCTAAAATATTAATTAGATGAAGCATCCTAGGTGAGCTGGGATATGTGATCATTCATACAGTCATCTTGATGACCATTAAGTTATTTATAAATTATGACATCATCAGTAAGAGACTCTAAGACCCTTTTCCCTTCAGTTAATGGGTAGCCATTTCTTCTTTCTCACCTAGGGTAGCAGTTCAAGTTACTTCTTGGCATTATACAGAGCACAGCATTTAACCTGTTTTTCTCCACTCAGGCAAGTTCTCTAGTTGTGTGGTTTGGGGAGTCATTCATACTTACTACTTTGTTAAAAACAGACCTTCATAAACAGAGGACTGGCATCAGGAAACCAAATTCAGGATACTTTTGATGAAAACCACAACTGAAGGGAAGTAGCTATTTCCAGTTAGGCTAGCTAACTAAGTCTTACTCTGCTACCTTTCATTCTGAGCTCCTTATCAGCTTCTTATGATCTTTTCGCATGTTCTTAATTCATATTGTGCTTTGCATGAGGAGCTCAAATGTCTAGTTTGGGGTTCAGAATTTAGCCTCCATGTGTTTTCATTATTCTTTTTACCATGTGTCTTCCATACCATAAATTCAATTACTCTGTTTTCCTTTTCAAATTATTCAGCTATCATAGAAAGCATCTCAGGTAATACTAGAATACATATCAGTAATAATAAAAACCTACTTAATAGATATGCAATCATAATTATGGTTAAAATGTACTGTGCTCAGTGGAAATAACATCTATATCTTTGGAAAAAAATATCCTCCATCTTTGATAGTGTGTATTTGCTGTTAATCTAATGCCATACAGATGAAGGCTTCACAAGAGCAGGACTGGGTTGCTTAGGTTTTTCATTCATTCTTTTCTGAAGAGACATGAAGAATTGAAAGCTTCTTTAACAATACGTCCATTATACTCTGATTAAAATAAATGAAAATAAATGAAAACAGTTTAACTCTGCTCTCTGAATTAGAAGTAACTTCTAGAGCACCAGCAATTCTCTCAGTGGAAGTTTTTGTACTAAGGTAAGTATAGTATACTAGGAACCTAGTATTTTCACTAGGAGGTGCATACATAGATATGTTATAAAGACCCTATGACAAATATTTGCAGTTGATTTCTGCAATTATGATTACAGTACACACTAGCACAATGTGCATGTCACTAATCTGCCCTGTCTGTTCCGGGAAGTACTAATAGCATTGAAAATATTTTTCCCACATATGTCTGAGCACTCACTGGATGTTCAGGTGACTTGAGTTTACTCTATGGTTAATTAACTGGACCTAACATATTGCTTTATTATAACTTAATGATTGGAAAGATGCTTCATAGTAATTGGCTATTACATACTTTCTTCATGAAATAGAAGCTATTTATCATTTAAAATATCATTTAACTGGTGCTGGCAACCTTATGCAAAGTTACACTCTGGATTTTGATGTAATTTACCCCACTTAGTTAATATGATTGCCTTATAAACTCAGCTAATGTTAGGAAAACTTGACGCTTAACTTGCCTTACAGTATAGCTCTATGTAGAGTCAATTTAAAAAGGCTCACCCCATTAGGTAAACTCTTGAAGGGATTACATGCATATTCTGGACGCTTATTAGCCAGAAAAAAAAAATCACTTTGAAGTTTGAGATCCATAAAGCTGAAGACAAGCTAAACACAGGCTCTTGTATATGTCCAACACGTTGGATAGATTAGTCTTACCAAATTACCTATGATTTTATAGGGCTATTTTGGAATAGCTGTTTTAAATGTGACTACTAATCATCTTGGAGTTGCCTAAACTGTTGTTTGGGCTCTTTAGTTTTTTTTGAAAACTGATAAAAAAGTCAGTTTGTATATCACATGGAAGTAATTGCTTTAATTAATCTAGGTATAACAAAAAGGTCTTTCAAATACGTAAAAGGAGTATAGTAGCTATGAGCTTATTCAAATCAGAACCTTCACTAAAGTTTATGCCTTTTGATACAGTGCTTTCACAATCATTCAGCTTTTGGATTTGTAATTGGTGGGTTAACAATGCACACTCTTGACTCGTAATTGCCATTTTTGAGACTTAAAACAAAGTTTTGACGTCCAAAATCATGAATTCATCTTTGATATGCTATTTATTGATGCTTTTAAACTTTTTTAAACCACAGTTTAGCAATAATAACTATGAGGATTAAAAACACTCTTCAGTTTTTAAAAGAGGGATTTTCTCATTTTGCTTATTATTGGTAATAGAGACATTTCTAATAAAACAATAAAACTTTATTAAAGCTCCATAGTGACAAAGAAAAATAAAAATTTCCTGTCTCAAAATACTTAATTGAAATTAAACTGAACAAAAATCGGCATAAGGAAAAATACTTAAGAATGAAAGTTGCTGTTTTCAGGGGATGCGTTAAACATACCAACAAGTTACACAGTTTAGTGCTTCCTATTTTATTCTTAGCCAAAAGGACCAGGGATAGAGTACAAAACTCTGTTAAGGCTTCATTTCAACAATAGAAAACTGAATTATCCCAGGAAAACAAGAAAGAAATTGCTTCAAAATAGATAAAAAACTTTTGTGCCTTCTGTTTTTTTCAGGAGTCCTTTTGAAAATCTGTAACATACTGTGTTTAAATATAGTGAAAAAAGTAGGTTGTGTTTACCTGTTGCACTCTAGTGCCAAATCTAACAGGTCACACATTTGTTTGAGAGTACAAGGAAAATTGAATGTTGAACAGAGAACTGGTAGATAAGCCAAATTCAATTGCTTAGTCACAGTGCAATTCTGTGAATGTACCAGAGTTACACAGTAGACAAAAAATGTGTTTAGAAACATGAACAATCAAATATTAGATCAGATCACATATATATTTTTGGTGATGTCCTAAAGGGACATTATTGAAAAGATAAATTATTAAGGACAATTTCATTTGAAACCATCACTTAGCTATCAAAGTCAGTGGCTTCATTTTCTCTGAAAACTTGGATTTCTTTGATTTTGGTGATGGGTGATTTGTGACACTGTTTCTGTACTTGTAACAGAAGTTACACAAAAGGAATTATAACATTCAAAAATATTATTTGCTATCATCTGACGTCATTGGCCTTCTATGATGCCAGTTTAGCTTAGCTAGTCAGAGACTCATCTATTTAAAACAGATAAAAGTGTCATTATTTCAGACAAGCAAGAGAACATTATTTTATCTATAAATTCTACCGGGAGCTCATTCTGATAGGGACAAGCCATTAGCAATGGTCTAGCTTGGCCTTCCCATTGAAGTTGAAAGTAGACCTGGAAGAGGAGAATATTTACATAGCCACATGGCAATACACCTTTTGTTTCTCAACAGACAGAGGACTCTTGCCCACAAAATGTTCACAGTAATTTGAAATAGGATCTGGTGGCTGAAGAAGTAATTTTCTCCACTGGCAGTAGTTAGTGTTTCTTTTGCACTTCAGGATATTATGATTGTAGGTGTCCTAGAAATGTTTTTATGCCATATAGTTTGTATACTACCTACTTTATCACAGGTCATACGTTAAACCGAAATATTAATTGATTATACTGTCGGATCTTTCCTTGTTTAAGATGTTGTGTTGCTTCAAAATGTGAGAAATATCAGCTGGGCAGTATAATTCCTGTCATTTGTGTCTTGGTTTTGACCCCTCAGGAACTACAATTTCTGGAATTCATAGAATAGTGTAGTCTCTTATACTTCAAGTCTACCTCTAAGGTTTCTGTCACCTGGAGCTCCTCTACTGGATCTTTACCTCTAACTTTGCCATTGAAATAATGTAAAAATAAGGATAACCAACACATTTAAACATTTTTATCTAATAGCTAGCTGAAAAGTGTTGTCATAAGAATTGTACTGGATTCTGTGTAGCAGCAGGGGAAAAGAAGGGATTGTTTTCTCATTTGCTTTTTTTGGAGGGGATTATTCTTTTAATAATGCAAGAAGTATGTTCTATTTTCAGTCACATTTTTGTGAATTAAGAGCTACTCCATTGTTTTAGTCAACTGGATTTATTCCAGTGAGAAGACAACATTAAGTGTATTTTTAATTCTTCTGAACCATACAGTGTTATTTTGTGTGGTTTCATGTCTGTCAGACATTTTGTAAAACAACTGTGGAAGGGATAAACTAATAAGTGTTTGCCTTTAGAGTTTTGTTTCATATTGTCTTGAAAACTAGATTATGCTCAGTACTATGGAGAATGTTTCCATAACTTTGCAAGAAGAGGTAACTCTTAACTTTTTTGACCTCTCAAATGGAAATCATAATTAATATTAAAGAAACCTGCAGCTGCATGATGATTCTAGCTGATACTACGATTGCAGTTTCTGTGCCCCCAATCATTTTAAATGGCGCTAGAATAGGGAGGACTTGTTTGTTTGTTTTTCATTTGCACTGAAGTGAAAAGATTTTTGCCAGTGAATTAAGTCTGCTTTAGTAACTTTTGCAGCAGGGCATGGATTGTTCTGTTTTTATTATTTTTTCAGTACAGATCTGTTGAATGTTACGTTTTTTAACATCCTTAAAATTCACAATACATATATTCTCTTCTATATAATTCTATGCAAATATGCTGAGAATCTTTAGCAGTCTTTCTTAAGCATTATCATCTTTTTGGTGTTGATTTTATATACAGTATCTGCCATTCATTATGAGCCTGCCCAACTGTGCTAACAGTCTTATTGATTATGATGTATCATGAGGATTGTCAAATAGGAACACTCCAATTCCTAAATTCCCTTAAGCATTTATATGTTAAAATTTGCTGGATCACAACATTAACAACAAGAAAACTTATCTGGTAATTTCTGTTAACTTTGATAAGACTCATCTAAAAATTATAGGTGTAGAAACAATCTTCTAGCAGAAATAAAGTATGTCTTCAAGAATAAGAATTTGAGGCATTTCAAAGAAAACTCACCCATAATACAGCACTAAATAAAGAACTTGTGAGATAATGATATTTGCATTGTCTTTCTGTATTTCATAACCTTTTTTTTTTTTTTTTTTCCCCCCAATTAATCATAAAGTCAGATTGGTAGACTGGTATATGAAAAATGTAGCAAAACTTGTTTTGTAGTTCTATTCCCCAAATCCCTGTTATTTGGTGTTAGAAGACTGTTCAGATTTTCCAAAATTAAATGAAGACAGATACTTGCTTTGAATTCTTATGACCTTAGCCAATAAACACATTTCATCACTATGGTTGCAAAAAACAAATACCCACTAATGCAGTGTATCTCATAGGCACATAAGAATTAGTTGACATGGAAGGGTTTGCTCTCTGATACTATATTAATACCTGAATTCTTGGGGGAGAAAGGGTGCAACTAGGGTGAATTGATTAGATAAAATCATGATATAGTATTTTATTCTTAATGTAGGTTTGTATTTGATCACCTTTGACATATTCTCTTAAGAAAAATTCTGCTCTGAGAACCTACTTTGAGTACATGAACAGTGCTTGTACAATGGTATCTCTTCCAACTGGCATAATTGCTATGTTCTCTGTGTACCTGCTCCCTAGATGTGAAAAAAACATATATGGTAGAGTAAATAATCCTGATCTGGAGTCCATGTGGGGGAATATAGCATGAGATAACTGCTGGGGAAGGAGGAAGTCAGGACTTAATCTGCTGATTTGAAAAACATTGCAGCAGGAATATTAATGTTGGAAAGCCAGGAATTTAAAGATTAACATTTAGGGCTTTTGTGTCACTTCAGTGGAGCTACACATACATTATGGTACATATTTTAATTACAGAGATGTTCTAGATTTCCTTAAAAAAATCCTAAATACTCAGTATTTGTTTAAACTCCATCATTAAAAGTTGTCCAGAGCTTTATTTGCTAAATTTGTTCAAACCTCATTTGAGGAAAGCATCATATGTTTCTCAATGGACTTCCAGATTACTTATTCCCTTCCAATAGTTGAGTGTGTCATAAGCACTCAGGCATTTATTTTAAATGTAGTCTACATGACATGATATTGCTGTTCCCATTTTATGGCATTCAAATTGCAGATCAGGTTACACAATCAAAATAGAAAGTACCCAGTAACATTAGTATCATTATCAATGACATGGGCAGTGGGTCTGAGTGCACCCTCAGCAGGTTTGCAGAAAATACCAAGCTGAGTGGTGCAGTTGACAAGCCTGAGGGACAAGATGCCATCCAGAGGCATCTGGACAAGCTTGAGAAATGGGCCAATGTGAACCTCATGAGGTTCAACAAGGCCAAGTGCAAGTTCCTGCACATGGGCCAGGGCAACCCCTGGTATCAATACAGGCTGGCAGATGAAGGGATTGAGAACTGTGGAGAAGGACTTGGGGGTACTGGTGGATGAAAAGCTGGACATTGAGCCAGCGATGTGCACTTGCGATCCAGAAAGCCATCCGTATCCCAGGCTGCATCAAGAAAAGTGTGGCCAGCAGGTTGAGGGAGGGGATTCTACTCCTCTGCTCTCATGAGACTACACTTGGAGTACTGTATCCAGCTCTGGGGCCCTCACACAGGAAAAACATGGACCTTTGGAGTGGATCAAGAGGAGAGCTGTGAAAGTGATCAAGGATGGAACACCTCTCCTATGAAAAAAGGCTGGGAGAATTGGGGTTGTTCAGCCCAAAGAAGAGAAGAATCTGATGAGACCTTATTGTGCCCTTTCAATACTTAAAGGGGACTTATACAAAAGACAGGGACAAACTTTTTAGTAGGGCCTGTTGCAATAGGACAAGGTGTAATGGTTTTAAAATAAAAGACTAGACTAGATATAAGGAAGAAATTTTTTATGATGATGGTGAGATGCTGGAATACCTGCATCAACCACCAGAGAGGTGATGGACGTCCCATCCCTGGAAATATTCAAGGCGAGGTTGGACAGGGCTCTTTGCAACCTGATCTAGTTGAAGATAACCCTGTTCATTGTACGGGGTGTTGGACTAGGTCTCTTCCAACCCAAACTATCCTGTAATTCTATGCTTCTATGATTTGATGCCAAATTAGAAACTTTAGAATAAGCAGTGTATTTAGCAGTATATTTTAGTATTCTACTTCCAGAAGCCTAAATTACTTTTTAAACTTGGTTTTAATCAAAGGTACTTTGTCTGAAGCTACTTTGCCCTTCCAAATTACCAGGGACAAGAGAGCACTAAGAGTGATAGATCATGCCAGATTCATTCTCCACCTTTCCTCTAGTCTTGTATGATTATTTCTATGTGAAAGTTTTCATAAGTAAGCTAGTGATCTCTTTTCTAGCGGGATTAGGCAAATATTAAGTGTAACAGTGTAGATGAGTGCCATGGACAATCTAGAGGTGTCTAGAGATTCTGCTAGCTTGAACAAAAATGAAGCATTGCAGTCTTGGGCACCTTCATTGGTACAGGCCTCATCCATGTCTAAACAAAGTTTTATAGAAGCATCTACAGTGACTGATGCTTTTACTGTCTCTGTTTTGGGATATCATAATTCAGGAGAACTGATATTTCAGGATGTGTGCTAGCATTTTCCAGAGGCTGTGCTACTTTTAATAGTTTTAGTGCCATTGAGTTATGCTTGAGAGAAGAAGTTTAAATCCATATATTTTTAAAAATAATACCTGTGGGTTGGTGGTTTGTTTTTTTTTTTCAGAGAGGCTAAGCAGACATTTAGATGAGACTAAATATATTTTTTTGGCTGCTGGAGTAATTTCCTATGAATGTCTGATTCTTCTTCTACCCACTGAAAGTTACTATTTCTGTGGATGTTTAACCCTTGCCTTTACATAGTAAGATTGTATGTGTAGATAAGATTAAATTTAGACTCTTTAGGGAAACAAAAAGGAGAATCCTTTATCACATTTGAAAATTGGTTATTTTCTGTATAAGTACAGTTTGCATAAGGCTGCACTGTTTGAAAATTGAAATACAAGATAGAGTAAGCTGCATAATGAGCATGAAATACTTATTCAAATAATCTAAGTTTGCTAAAGGCATGCTATGCAAAACAGAGGGCATAATGCATGCAACATGCATAATGAGCTCTGAGATAAGTAAACTTTCTTAGGAAATTATGCTTCTACACTCCACACAGGACCAGAGATATTGTGTTCCGAATATGTAATTCTCATTTTGAACACCAAGATAAAACTTGCATAACTGTCTAATTCTAGAAACAGATCATGAAGATGCCACAGATTTATGGCACAGATTAATGTGCCAACTATAGTCAGTCTTCCCTAATAGGTTATGTCTTTGCATATGAACAACAAAATCACTGTTCAGCCTGCACCTCAGCTGCTGCATGTTCAGTTATATTCCCATCTACTCTTCTGAAAACTGTACCAGAAGATACACAGAATAATCTACAGAGCTTAATCAATTTACTAATGCTTCTTTTTTCACTTCATAATGTACAAAGAGAAAAGATGTATGAGAAAAGATATCCAACTGAGCCCTGTATAGCACTTTGCAGGAATATGGAGGAGATATGGGGAGGCTTACCATTAGAATAGCTTGTGATAGTAGGGAATAATATAGATAGCAGGCAGATGAAAGAAGACAACTGAATAGCATCTTATTTTCAGTAATAATTTCCCCTATATTCATATAGTGTTCAAGTATAAAGATAAAATTTTAAACAGTTATTTTCCTTCCCATCTTTTGCTCTGTTTTTTTCCATTTGAAATCCACTTGATCCTTGTTTTCAACAGATGTTTTGCTGTCAAGTATATGAACAGTCTACACAAGTCTTCAGTCTTCCTAACTCCTTTTCTTATATAGTATCATTGTGATTACTACACTACAAAACGCTACAGTCTCTAAGAATAGTCTTAATAACAAAGTAGGAGCATACTGTTTGCCCTACTGAGCAAACTGTTAGAAACAAACTGTTTCTAACCAGTCCATAATGCCAAGGACAGAAAAAAAAGTTGATCCAGTATGCTCTGTTATCCCAGATGTATCCACCTTTCTTACCTGAATGTATAAATATTCTTGTAGTACTGTCTTATGCAATTTAAACTGCCATTACCTGTAACCTGTTGGCTGAATAGTACAGTCCAAAAAGACCCCAGTGAGAGCTATGACATAGAAAATAAGCTAGTGAGAAGAAAATCCATTTACAAAACAGATTTCTGACAAAGTTAAAAAAAAAAATGCCTGAAAAATAAATATTTTTAGAAATCTCTCTGCCTACAACAAAATAATGTTAAAAAAATGTAAGTTTACATGTAGTGTTTGTTAGCTAAAGCAATATCATTGTTGAAGAAAATATCTTCAGTGTTCTGCTCAGAGGGAAGTCACCTATTACACATTTAGGTGACAGAACTCCCATAGCAAATTAGGAGTCTAAAATTAGGAATAAACAGTCCAATTGACTGTTTCTAACTGAAGATTATTAACTTCAGGGAATGGTTTTCGTTTTGAAAGGAGAACTTCATTTATGAAGGGAACAACTAGATCCCCTCTTAAGGACATAGAAAAGTGAACAACCAGGCAAACATTCATAATGTACAGTCAATTGTGCAGCATTCCTTAGAAAATCAGGCCTCAAGTGTCTAATTAAAGCAATCTGTGAAAAGCTTAGAGCTCATGGAATTGCATGGAAGAAATTCAGACTGATTCAACCACTACTAAGCAGTGACTATAAATCACAGATTATTAAATGACTGCTCTAGATACTGCTTTTAGTGTTGATGTCACATCCCAGTTTCTTGGGATGACAGCTCAGATTCGCCAATTCCCAGATCAGGATTAAGATGAAATGACACCAGGGATTCTTCAATTCACAAAACTCAATTTTTATTTGCTCACAACAGGTATTGGTATGAAACTTCATCAGTAAGCCTTGCAGCCTCTGCAAAAAGTAGTAAACCTCATAACAAACTGACTAGTGGGCAGATTTTAAAACATGCCCTAATCCGCCTTGCTTTATACACAGTGATACAGAATGAGAGGAAAAAGGAGAGAAAGAGAGAAAACAATAGCGAGAGAAAAGCAGGGAGAGAGAAAGAAAGACAAAAAAGGAATATTTCACCAGTCTTGATTCCATGGTTAGTCCAGCCAGCCTGGAGGTCCAGTTCTGGAAGAGTGCCACCACACAGGGCTTTGGCTCATGTCCTTTTATAATTCCTTCACCTCCTTTGGGGTGTGTGTGGGGGGCACTTGGACTCATTAGGCTAATCAGGCATCACACACAGTCTATGCTTCTCGAATTCTTGCTTCGGTGCATACATAGTTTGTACCTTCAGATTCTTCTAGAAATGGGTTGGTGGGCTTGGGGGTCATTGAGGAGTTACTCCCCCCTCCCTGCAGGTGTGACCGTTGTCTGGCCTGTCCTTTCAAAGCATGCATTGTGAAAACAGCTTCTCTATTGGCTCTCTGCAGAGTTGCTCAAGATAGGGAAGTTCGGCCTCAGAAAAGTGTAATCCCAACTCCACAGGACCCCCTCTTTTTGCCATGTCTTCTGCTGTTGCCTGCAGAAGACCCTGGTGTGTTCACAGAAACTCTTTCCTTTACCGAAGTTCTTTATTGGATGTTTGAGACATTAACTATGGTTTCAGCAGACCATTACAGTTGGTGGCACCCACACAGACATCAAATATGAAAGAAATCAAGTGTTTTATTCATGTTCTCTTCCTTTACTATCTTAAGAATGTAAACATTTCCCTACTGCTATTTTGAAAAACATTGCCTTAGGAGTTTGATTTTAAATATAAATAGAAAAATATTAATTAAAGATTAATTAAATATAAATAATATAGATATAGGTATAAATATAAACATTGATATAAATATGAATATAAATATAAATTAAATATAGATTAAATATAAATTAAATATAAATATAAAATTACTTGGCTGATAACTATAAGAAATATCAGAAATATACCTGAGATATATAAACATGAAATTAACATCATTTGGAGAGGCACGGTGCATGTAAACAGGCATAAAATTTTCTTAAATCCCTTAACCTAAAGGGTTTGCCTGTAATTAGGAAAGGGGTGTTAATGCCTCTTCTGGTTTAGTTTTTCTCTAGCAAACCAAAAGGAATTCAATTAGTTCCAAACCTTACCAATTACTTTTATTTAAGACTAACTTTTTTTCATGCGGGAAATTACAATGTGCATGTACATTTATCACAGAATATCAAAGGTTTAACAAGCTGCTGTCATCACTGTTAATCCTGTTTTCTACTGATGTCATGTGTAAAAGTCAGGACCAACCCAGAGAGAAGACAGCCCACATAGTTTTTGCAGAGAGCAGACTTGTTTTACTGGGTCTTAAAAAAAGACATAGGGAAGTCCAGGTCTAATCACAGTTTACTGCAGAGCAGATGTGTATCTTTTTTGAATCGTTGTGTACCCTTTTGAACTTCAGATACTGCATATGCAGTTTAGACGAGTTCTGCTTCAAATTTGAAAGTTTGAAACTGCCTTCAGTAAAATGAGTGGCGATGCCTGCAAAAGGCACGGAAGTGTAGTGAAGAAGGCAGGTAGACACTTTCTCTAAATTTTTAGTTAGACATGACAAATTCGAGCCTATGACTATACTATTATGTTACTGGGCATTCATTATGTTATTCAATATTGTGTGAGGTGCTGGTTCCCTCACCCCATTGCTCTCCCACCATGGTTCCTGCTAAGAAGGTAATAGTATTAAAAAAAGATAGGAGAAAAGTGGTAAGGAAGATCAAAAGAATAGAACACATCCACAAAGTTAGGGAAAAACTGAGGGAAGATAAAGCTTTTCCACCTGGAAAGCAGAGAACTACAGCCTGATATAAGAGAGGTTAGAAGTTGTTGAAGGCTAGAAGTGCAATTGAGAGAATAATGTTTACTCTGTTATATTCTCCTCTGGGTATTGGGTTTTGGTTACTACCTGTGAAAAGATAATGAGCTAATTGGACCTCCAGGGCATTCTGTGTTCTTATGACATCTCAGACTGAGACAGTAACAGTTTATGATCATAAACTGCATGGACAAAGCAAGGAAGCAGTCTAATACAAATGCCTGTACCTAAACTACAAACTGCTCTCTTATAATTTTTTTCTAGAAGGAGCTAGATACAATACAGAAGTAAGGCAAGTTCTAACAAGAAACACTAAATTATTGCTAAAAGAACTAGGTATCTGTTTGCTGTGTGAGCAGATCTTTAGTAGGATTAATCTGTCAAGCATTTTATAAGTAAAAGGCTATATGATCTGCAGACAGGTTTCCCTAATCTGTACTTTATCAAAATTATAGCCCCAGTTTTGTGAATTCCCCTATGGTACCATCTGGCCCATCTTTCAAGGCATGAAACCAGTAAGAGGGAAACAAAGGCATACTTCTACCCCACCTGTATTTGCTGTTGGCTTTTAAGGGTGAATAACATAGTAACCTTTCTAGAAGTGCATTCTTTTGAGTGTCAAGATACTCTAGGAATAGTCTGTCTTTCAGACAAGAACCCCTGGACTGTCTAAGATGCTTCAACTAAACACAGTTTAAAATAGCATATTTAACTTTATTTTATCATAAACTTCTGTGGATGAAAGGTGACTTTTATATGAAAGATACTGTTAAAACAGCTTGAACAAGATAGTGACCATTTACTCGGTTTTTGACCAGGTGCATTTCTCATTCACCACTCTAAGAATGTCAGTTAAGCAAGTCTTGCATACTTGTCTTTGCATATGCAGACATATAATTTGAAATTTGAGGGACATGGAAAATAAATGTTGCTATTTTGAGTCTATAAATGCCTGAAAATAGATCCATTTGCAAACACCTTAACTCTCCTTTATCTGTACAATCTTAAAGGTTAACAGCCATAGTAGTTTATTACTCTGATGCTTATGATTCTTCGCCACTTTAAAATTTTCTCTTCCCAAGATAATTAAGCTTTGTGATTAAAACTTTTTACTGTAAAGAGATAAGGGAAAGCAAGCAGAAATTACTTACTATTCATGAGGAGTCTCTGCTGATAAAGCAATATACTTCTTATCTATTGATTTAAAAGATCAAATGAGTTACTCAGGTTACATTTCTGTTTTGGTTAAGAAAGGTCAAATAAACTTCACCTCTGTACTCTCACCTTACAATTTTTGAATGATTTTGATAAATTAGTCATTGATAGGATCAGTCTTACTGAAACTATGACTTGAAATCTTAGAGAATAAATGTAGATAATTTTGTCAGCAGTGCTTACTATGGGTGCAAGTGAAGAGAAATAATTATTGTGTAAATATTATGTAAACATAATTTAAAAATATAATTGCCTGTACTCAGATTAAATTACTCCCCAACTCAATAGAATACCAAACTTTACAATTTGAAGGAAATTTCTTGGCATTATTGAAAATAAGCTGGATAATAATAACTTACAATTATGTTACAATTTATGACAATTATTATTTTAATATATAATTTATAATAATATATGTTTGTTGTTTTGATATTATTATTATTAACCTATTCAGAGCTCTTTCCAGCAAATACTATTGTACATGAGCAATGCTTGAATTCATTCGACTCATCAGAATAAGAGTAAGACTCTGGAATTATGGAAAACAGGATTCCTGTACTGCAGTGCTATAGATTGTACCACTTCTGCACTAGGCACCTGCTCTGCAACCCAGTCCAAAATGAGTTAGATACTGAAACTTCTTATTTGATGCATGGACAAATTTAGATGTCTCAAAGAGGATTCAGTCCATCTTGGACAGCCAAGTTACTGAACATTTAGCATTAACATGCCCAGGCTGGACAGCTTTACTTGAGCAGATATCCTATCTGAAAGATATGGGTTAAGCTCTAAGATGATTGCACAGCGTGTAATTTTCACCCTATTAAAAAACGTTCATGTTCTTACTTTCTCCCAAAATAAATGATTTTGATATAAACAGGCAGTGGTGGTACAGGCAGCTCGTTTTTGCATAGGTGATATTTTCTCATTTTTCCCCTGATTATTAGAGATCTCATCTAATTGATCTAGATTCAATTATTTCTCCTCCATGAGTGGAGCAATCTGTAGAGGATAGTTTAGATTCCTTAGATTTCTGCCATTCTCAAGAGTGCCTTTATTTACATACTTGTGTTTAACTCTCCTGTGAAAGCTGTGCTGTTTTAAAGAATTATAAATTCACCAAACCAAAAGAGAATGACAATGAGTAGGATTCTGTAGTCTAGTTTCAAATTACTTACTTATATCCTAGTTCCTGATCCAAGAATCTGTGTCCAAGAGAACAGCATCTTCCTACAGATCTTTACAATCCTGTGCCTCCTACCAATCGTTGACTAACCAATGTGAGATAGGCAAATCAGCTCTTTGGAAAAGAGGTGATCACTGTTTCCAAGACCACCTTCTAAATTCTTCTTTAAATAGTTCGAATGGACAAAACTGTCAAGGTCATATGGGCCTTTTCTTTCCAGAGCTTCTCAAGTGGCATAGATAATGTTCCAGATGTCTTAACTGAGCCTGGCCTGACATAGACATACACATAATATAGGCCACAAAGGTTACTTACTGCTCCATTATCATGCCAGTCTTGGTGGACATCAAGGTAAACTAATGGACAGCAGGCTTCACCTGAAACATTCATAAGTCCTGTTTCTTCTATAACTCCAACCCCATAATTAAAGAGAATAGTTGCATCTTCTTTCTATGCCGGAACAGGATCATTTGCTAACTGTTAAGATAAAATTGTACGCTGTCTTGCAAAACTTAATTTCTGTCACCATTAATCCTGCTGTGCAGAAGGGAATACTGCAGCATTAGCCTGATGAGTAGAGCATTCTTTTCTGGGAGGTCGGATTTTCAAGTATATGTATGTATCTCTGTAAGCAGGTGATAATGGCCCTGTGCAATCTGTGCAGCATACTGATAATGGAAGTAGAAGTGAAAGGGTATCACTATTTGGAAAAAAAAAGATATCTGGAATTGCATTTTTTGAGAGATCCAGTCATGTTTGCTTTTGTTAAGAAAATTCGGAACACACGTACAGTGCTAGGTACTAGAGAAGATGCAGCATAGTGGTTCTTGGATCCTACTGTCCTGGAATAATGTATAAACCAGATTCCTCAGACTGTGACAGTTTAAGGTAGGGATGGAAGTCTAAACAACAGGGAATAGAGGCAACAGCTGGGGAAGTGACAAATGGTACAAAATGTGCCCTTATTTTCTTCTAGCACATAAAGTGTTTCAAATAAGTGTTATATAATGATGGGTTCTATTAAAAAAAAAAAAAAAAGAAGAAGAGGACCTTAATCCTTCATTTAAAACTGATTTGAACAGTAAGAAATAAACAAGACTTGGGAACCTGCATTGAGCATTGACAATAAAAGTCCATAATTAGGAACCACTCTTTAAGAATTAATCATTGATGGAGGTCCTGTTGGAAAAAAATAGCAGGTAAATTAAAGATCTTGTATAATATACAAAGGGGAAAAATTCAGTACTCAAATTTCCTAACATCTGAGTGTTTAAGTTTCTTGTTAGTTTGGCATGCTGTTAATGTAATTGGGCATGTAAAATGTATTAAATTAATTAGTCTTCCTAATTATTATCTGGCAATAAAGTACACAGTATCAGGTGGTTTTTCTGAGCATCTTGACCAAAAGATTCATACCACTGCTTATCTGGCGGAGATACTTTATGTTAATGTATCCCAGATTTAAAAAAAAAAAAAAAAAGATGAATTTGCAGGGGCAGAAAACAATTCTGTGTACCCAAATTAATTGAACTGGATCATAATGAATTAATTTGAAAATATCTTCCTGGATAAAGAATTCAAACCGGGTCAGTGCCCTTTATGGAACATAATACCATTTACCAATAATTGAAGAGTAAAATGACAGGGGCAGAGAAACTCATCAAATGACTATAAACATATTCTTGCAGATTGTCTCTGAATCTACTTTTTATTTCTCTTTTAGTTCCAACAGATAATTCAGCTGTAAATCATGTTAATTTCTCCTAAGAACATATCTTATTTAATCAAAGCAAACAGTTCTTAAGCTGCTCCCAGGCGAACTTTTCCTTAACAGTCTTGTTACAAATACTTTTGAAGAATGAAAGCCATCAGAAAAGATGGAGATTAATTTTTCAGACTGTGCCACAGAAAAGAAGAAAAGAAAAAAGCAATAGCATTACTTGAAAACTTAATTAGAACTTATGTGTTTATAAATACAGCATTTCTATAGTATCATATTTATTGATATTTTATGGTCTTTGTTCTTTCTTTCTTAAAAGCACTTCAAAGTATCCATATATTTATAAATGTTCCAAATACTAATTCTGGTGAAGTACATACAGCTTCTTTTCTTATCTGCTTTTCTCTATTTGCAATATTTCAAAAGAAGAACTTGTTGGATAGTAGTAATCAAAATATATTTGTTGTTTGTTCTAAATAATCTATTGTTTATTGCTTTATAAAACTTTTTTTTTTTTTTTTTGAACTGAATGAATTAACAGGTAATTTGAAAAAAAAAAAAAAAGTCTGAACTTAATAGAAATTGTAACTATCAAAGCAAAACTGGCATTTTGAAACAGTTCTTAAATGCATTATTTCCTCGAGATACTAACTAGAGAAAATGAGCTGAGTTCAGTATAATAGAAGCTTGTAGTAGGAACATTAGTTTTAGGTTCTTGCTTTGTGTATAAAAGGCATTTTCTTAAACTTGAGTTGCTTATGAATTATTTTATCATAGAAACATGTATCACAATTTTTCCTTAATAAATATGAGTTCTTAAAGTGCTCAATAAGAAGAGTGTACTTAGACCTATGGTGTAAGTAAAATTTGCATTTAATCACTTATGTGAGAAATGCAGCTAAAGATGCCATTCAGAAATGCTGTTAAAACTCGTGCCTACATTCAGCAGAGTACAGATCTTATTTTCATTGGAATATTGGAAGAAAGGATACAGTCATGCATCTAGTTTTGAATGTGTCTGGAATTGAATGAGAACTGGAATATAATCAGTTATCCTAGCGAGAAAGATTGCCACATGAATTTAGGGATATTTTTATTTCATTAACCCAAGTCAAGAGCTTTCAAATTATATAGCACTTTGTTATGTTCGACTTTCTTTTACTTTCCATTTTAAGGTGTTTTAATTCTGTATCTAGTACAACATGAATTTCACCACATACCTAAGGGAAGAACTTGACTTATGGAACACATATTAAAAGATGATATGTCAATCATAAAAGAGTGATCAGGCATATGTCACATGTCACCTTCTGATATGTGGTTTATAAATCAGGTACAGCTCATAATGTAAAGAAGATCAATACCCTATTTGACATATTTTCAGTGCAAGGTTTGATCATCTCCATGTTTATGTAAAATCTGTCATGAAGTGAACTATATTGAATTGATCAAGAGCACTTCAGCATCCATCTTGCACTTTCAATACTATTTCCAAGTAATAAATCTCATAAAGTCTTTCAAGAGTTGCTTTAGTGTACAGTAATATCCTACAGCTTCCTTTTTAATATTATAGTTGATCAGATATTAACTAAAAATGTAAAAAAGAATTATAAAACTTTTTGCCGTATTCACAACTGCAACTTGGTGATTTCAAATGCATTTCCAAAGTCTGAACTTTTTCTCCAGTCAAAAAGTACATTCCAATCAGTTATTAAATTTCAATTACACTCAATTATAGAATAATTTATTTCTATATTTCTTGGTTAATTCTTGAGCTTTACTTGACACTCTGCTTCATATTTTGTTTCAAATACAGTTACTGTCACCAGTTCTGAAATATGGGCCAAACCTACTGGTTTTTGGACTTGAATCTATATCCACCTCTTCTAGCCAGTTCCATAGGCATGCTGTACCATCACCATCAATATACTATGTCCGAATGTGAACCACTTAGTTTTCTCCTGAGATCTCATCCACGCTCCTTCCTTCATTAGGAAAAATAATTCTTATGCTCTCCTCTTCTGAAGCTGTCATCGCACTGTTATGCTTGAGTATCTCCCCTTTTTTGCAGTCAGATAGGAATGTTACGTCCTTTATAAAGTCGTGTTACTTGCTTTATAAAACAAATTTATAACTTTTGTTAGTCTATTCATGCTGTCAAAAGTGCTGGTTGGTAGTCAGTTGAATGCCCACTGCAGTGCATTCGCTATTTCACACATTGCCATGCTACTTGATCTCCAAACTACACAAAATATTTGCAACCATGATTTCCTGGAGCTTATTGATTTTTGGCAATCTCTTTATGCGAGCTCTTACTGAATACACACCGTTTGCCAGCTGTTGAACAGAAATCTGTATTTCTCATCTCAATGTTAAACTATTATGTCCCTCATCATTTTTATGTAAGGCAATAGAACATTCCCTGTAATTTGATTCAACTTTGTGTCCAGCCTTTGACAATGGATATCAAAATATCAAATTAGGAAAATTCAGCCATTCTTGTTTTCAACGTTATTCAACTTGACCATATAAAATTAACACTATACTTTGTAACTGCTGAGACCTTTCTGATGAGTGTGTGTATGGGTAGCTGCAGTATCCAAGCAACTGACAATTTGAAGAAACTGAGCCACAGAGTATTTCATTATGCTATTATAATTTGTTTTGGCAAAGATGATTGATTTTTATTTTTACAGTCAGTGTAGGGCAATATTAAAACATCTTTATTAAAAAAAAAAAAATCAAACACAACCCACAACCTGTTTAATTAGCCTGAAGAACAACAAATAAAATAACTCTTAACATCTTATGAAAATTGGTTTGTCCAGAAATTGCAGGAGTAGCTATTTGGTCTCCAGGACATAGATTTGGCAGTCAAGGACTAACTTCTCTTCTGGCTCTTGTTTAAACCACGTTGTGATAATGGGAAGTCCTTTGTAATTTTTCTCCAATCTATAAAGTGAGAATAAACATAATATTTTTTTTGTAAAATGTCACATGGTCTACAGATGGGAAGAGTGTAAAAGCTAGTTAACAATTATTCAGGTTGTATATAACCTACTATTTGTTATTTTATACTCTATCTCATATTTTTTTGCATTTAAGCTAACAGCAACATCTCCCCTGCCTATCAGTCACATTTGTAGGACAGGAGAAGTCTCACAACCTTTCTACTTGTTTTCATCTCAGACAGGGGTAAAAGTTCACTGCTAAAGCAAGAGTACAGGCTGGAGGGCAGAGTGTGCTGAAAGCAAAGGAAATGTGTTCCATGATCAGCAGCCTCACAGAGATCCCGGGAGACCCTGGCAGAGTGTAGGTCATGGAGCCCCAGTAAGATTTCACAATACAGAATGGAGGTTGCATAAATCCCTGCTGTCTGCTGACAGTAAATTAGACTTTTCTTTGTGACAGGTTTGCCTGTGAGGAGAAGTGGGATGAAGAGTGACTAATTCCAACTCATTTTTTTCACTAGTGTATTAGAACTCCTGTAGCATGCAGCTGAGCTCCTTGTCTTGTTTTTGGCCTCACAAACACCTGTAGGTGCATTTTCTCCCTTATGATAGTTGGTAAGTAAGGGATCTAAATAGCCATGGTATTTTAGTGATTTATATGCTACATATAATTTCACTTTTGATTTTTGGACCTTTCTGCATTTTTTCTGGAATGAAGTAGTAGAAGTATCATTTAGTTACCAAAACATAACCATTGAGCTGTGAAATATTTCTTTATCTATCCATTTATTTATTGACACTAATGCTTGACTGCTGAAAATCAGACAGATAGGCAGAATTTGTATATTACAGATTCTAAGAGTACATAGCTAAATAGAGCTATGTTTTCTTACATTACTGTGAGTTTTCTGCTACAATTCCTTAAAACATTTTCTTTAATCAATCCCAGAAGCAGAATTAAAAGCATTGCTCTATTGTGTCTCAGGACACCACTGGTAGAAAGAGTCTGGAACCAGGGGATTGGGTTGCAGTCAGCTTCACCAATCCACCAGACATAATCCAAGAGCAAAAATTTAACCCTTAATTAAAAAAAAAAAAAAAACAAAAACAAAAAAAACCCCAAAAACAAACAAACAAACAAACCCAGCTTCCAAGCTCCACTACTCATCTGAAAAATTATGGCATGATTGCTTTTAAAAGTATAGATTCCATTGCTCTCTCATAAGCATTTAATGCCCCTAAGGAATCCTGCTTGGCTTTCAGCTGCCACTCCAGATGGCACGGGTATCCCATAAACCCATGAGCATAATCTAACAGTGCAGCAGTGATGTCTCAGATATTCTAGGAAATTTCAGGCGACACATGATACATATATGTGGGCAATAGAATCAAGTCCCATATATTTTTCTTTATTAAAAGTATGTCTCATTTTAAAAGGAGAAAGGAAGTGCTGTACTAGTTCCTAACACAGTGATACATTTGGCTTTATGTCAGTCACATTCAGAAGATACAGCTGAAACCAAAGCCCAGAGAGACACCTTTTGAACTACCTACAGCTTACATCAGGTTTGCCTCATTGCATGCTAGTTTCTCCTTTTATCTTTAAATATTGCATAAAACTAAGCTATAGTTTTCATTCAAAATTGTAATGAATAATAAAAAGCTATCAGTATGAATTTAATAATTTAAACAGAAAGGCAATGATACATTTATGCTGATAAAATATCATACAATATTTACTACAGAGAAGTGTACACTGAATCAGCAGTAAGTTTTCTGATATTTCATAGGGGTGTTCAGCTGAATGTCAACAAGTTGCTGTCACGTTTAGAAACTGCAGAATAGTTTCATCCCTGTTGTGTCTTTGTCCAGTGCTAGAGGGATATGTATGCATGTGTGTATATGGTATATGATTTTTTTTTTGTGCAAGCTTTAAAAAAAAACAAGATACAACTAAATATTTTACATGTTAATTTTGATTAGTTTTTTTTCCCAGTCAGTAAGTGTGCCAGTCTGATTTAAAGTAGTTTAACTCATTAAACCTTGATACTGATTAGGCCTTTTAAGTGAGAACAGCTAATGCTTGAAAATTAGGATAGTTTTAAATGCTTTGGTGGGTTGAGTCCCAACTTCTGTCATTCACCTGCAGAATTAATATCCACCGAAACAAATAAAATTATATGAAAATATTAAGTCATAATTTAACCCTGAAGGAGTGGTAAGGTTAACTTTGGTATTTAGAGCTTTAAAAATATTTGTAGCTTGAAAAACCTTTGAAAACCCATCAAGTAAGTTTTGAAGTAAACTTCCTATTAGTAAATATCAAAACAGCAAAGTCCTTTTCTCTTAGCATTACATATATCGTGGACTCTACCACTCGTAACCAACCTATTCTTATTGGAAGCAAAAAAAGTTTAATGTTAATTTCTATTGCAAATTGCCAGATTTCTAGATCTGAGGAGGCAATTATATGGCTCTTATTTTTTCTTAGTCATACCTTAAGCTAGATTACTGATACTGATTTTGTTCCTAATTGGGTTTTCATGGGGAACGTAGGAATTGACTGCCAACATTGCTACAACATGTGGGAATGTCTTGTCATTACAACATATCTGAGTTGAGTAACAGAAAGTCTTTTGGTTTCTTTAAGAAAATCAGAGCTCTAGAGCTAAACCTCAGCTGAATGCCCCAGTTAAGGTCTATGAAATGGTATAAAATAATGTTTCTTATTCAGAACTTACTTTCCTTCTGCTTACTGAGGTATTGAAGGCTTGCTTTGACCAAAATGCCAGCTTCTGCTCATGAAGACACTGCTGTGATTGTGCCTTCCTGTTGTATTTCATCAGTAGAATATTTTAGGAAGGTGTCTAAGTAAAAAAGGGAAAGTTTGGCAGTGCTTTTCCCATTTTATGATAATCTGAGATTTATTTCTAGTCAAGCTCTGTATATAATGTATATAATTGTTGTTAACCATATTAAAAAAAAAAATAATTCCTTGTGATTTAATTAGGACTCTAATCTCCAGAACATAATGTTGTATCCATTCAGGATGAACCACCAGATAAATTTCAGTATTAGCATTTAAAACATACACAGTGTGCAAGCCAGACCATATGGTTCATAGGAATTAGTGATCATATGGTATTAAGGTAGGTATAGAAGTCTGGAAACACGCTTTTCTCCAAAAAGGTTGAGACTTGTGTGAAAAATGAGCTTATTTATTCAGGAAAATGTAAATAAAGTAGAAAATATTTTAAATTTAGAAATAGATCCATATTTCAGATTCAGATTTGAATATCGATGTCCTTAAAAATCAGGAAAGTTTGTGTCTAGATGTATGGGTGTGATTATTCTGAGAGTCTTAGATCACCAATACTGAATACCAAATATCTTTATTTTAAGATTAAAAATATCCACAGACAAGTCATTCAGTGTAATGTATGATAATACCCTAAATTCACCCATCAAATTTCTCTCAGTGAAATTTTTGGAGTTGCTTCTGGATAAAAAGAAAAACTGTAGTTAGCAAGGGTTCCGTAGTCAGTAATTTGTGGTAGTTTAGTAAGGATGAAACACTAAGAAAGGTTGCAAAACTGTCAGCTATCTGGCAGAATATAGAATTAACCTTGTTCTTACCTTAAAATTACATGTTAAAGAAAATATCATTAATGGCTTACTGGGTAGGGAAGTTTTACCATTCTCTTGCTGAAGAAGGAAGCTTTTTCATTCTTTTGCATGTATGGCAGTCATTTGGCAGAACATAAAACACAGGATGATCAGAAGTAGTTTTGTAAAATCTACTTGTCCCCTTCCAAAACTGATGTTTTAGTCTGTTTAGAAACAGGTACAATGAAAAATTCCCTTGTAGCATATCTTGAAAAAACTTTACATGTTTGTTATTTCAGTCTAAGCCATGAAATACTGGACCTCCACAAAGTTTTTCAGCTACAGCCCTCATGCATATTGACTTTCATTAAAGATCAGTTAACATAGGGATGTGAAAACTGACAGTATCATCACTACAGGGTATGGCAGGGGGCAGACAGGCATGGTGACAGTGTTGCAGAACAGCAAGTGTTCCCCTGCACAGAAATGACAAGCAAATTGTTTCCTGATACATGAACACTGTACCTTAATACTTTGATTTTTTTGTGACATATGGCATGTTTCATTTTTTGCATACACTCTCCAGTTATTTGTATTTATTCAGTAAAAATATTCCAACAATTTGATTACAATTTTCTCTGTAGAAAAATCACCTAATTAAATCTGTTGGGTTTTTTCAGAGTTAGAGCCAGTGTGAGTGATAGATTTGGCTGCCCACTTTAATTTGTTTTGAAATGACATCCAGTTTGGTGGGCTGGCTGACTCATCAAATACAAATGGCAAAAAACCCCAAAAACACTTATCCTGTTCACTGCAAGATTTCTGACATTTTATTTCAAACAGCTTAATTCAATCAGGAAAATCCATGTCAATTAGCTTTCCCTAAACTGGTTTTCTTTTGTTCACATTTATTATTATATGTATACATTCCTTGTATTTTAGGCATCTCTGCTTCCTGGCTGTATCGGCAATTCAATATATCATTATTTAACTCCTTTCAAAGGCATTCCAGTAAGAGTTTTCTGCCTTTTTTACAGTTTATCATGCATCAGGCACAACAATATCTAGTTGCTCTTTAGAATACAAACCACTGTGTTGTGTGGGTCAGTAGAGCAGAATTTTTTGCAGGTTGGAGTAGTGAGAAGTTAGCCAGGATCTAGTTTGGGCTCTGACTTTTTGTTCCAGGTTAGGACAGCTTATAGTTTGCCCTAACAAGCACCCAGTGGAAGCAGCTCTCAGAGCTATGTTTTGCCATGAGTCATGGTACAGCTTCTCTACATTTATCTATCCAAAATCTGCAAAAGTGGAAGTGTAAGCAGGCAAAACCAGACAAGTCAAATATTTCCAGAATGCATTTAAAGAAATCTAACATGCTAAAAACCCCTTTACAGTGTCACAACTGGTATTTTGTAATGAGATAATGAATCTGAAAGACTGAAACATCAGATATGCAAAAGCGCCTGAATATTAGCACAAGATTGTTTATGCAGTATGAACTACTTTATTATTTATTCATGGTTTCCAACAGTTAATCACATCTTTGTGCTTTTCATATTTTTAAAAGCTGTGTTGTGCAACAAAATATATCATTGTGCAACAAAATTTATGCTGAGTAAATACATAAAGAGTTTAATACAGTCTCTTAGAAATGATGGCACAAGTTAATGTGTGCATTTCTGACCTTAGTTCTCTTTTCAGCATACAGTATTTTCTGTAGGACAAACATATATATGTGATTTTATGTGATGACATTATTATCAAAACATCATCAGTATTCACAACCAGAAGGAAGAGATGGAAACTTGTAAGGTCTGAACTCTACAGTGTGAAAACTAATTGAGGACAAACAAAATAATCTGTTCAGCTGAAGAGTAAATGAGCATACAAGTGGGGTAAAACCTTCATTTAAACTCAAATACTAAGGAATACTACAGTAGTGCTTTAGATATAATTTACAGGCCTTATTGGAAATGATTGTGCACATCATCTTAGAATCTATGCAAAGATTACATAAGACAGAAAGAGCCTACTTTTCTGAAAAAGAAGAAGGGGAGAACAAGAAAGATATTTCCTGTTTTCTTTTTTGCAAACTTTGCTTTTACAGCTTTAAGTTCTCTTTGCAGCAAGGCGAATCCATGAAGCTATATAAAGCACCCAGGTAGTACAGACAAAGCAGTTCTGATTAAAGTTCATATTATCCAAATACTCTATCGATATCTTTATAGTAATCATTTGTAAAAAATGTTTGATGAATAAATGCTTACAATTAATCCTTTGAGTTAAAAATGTAAAGTATTTGTACCATAATGTAAATTACTTTAAAACTACACATATTGCCTTTTCTTCTAGTTGCCTTCAGTGGATTTATGTGGCTATGTAATGGAGATTAACAAAAAAATGCTGTTTTTTTTCAGAGACCATATGGAACCTCAGCAGAAGAGGTATTGGAAATAGATAAATTTTCATTTTTGTGTTCTGATTTGAATAGGTGAATGAAGAAAGAATGGTTGTCAGTAAATGGAAAGTTAGAAATAATCTGACTGAAAAGAATTGCAGCCCTGGGAAAGCTATAAAACACATGATTTTGCTTCAGATCATTTATAAATTTGGACACACTGGGCAGGTCACTGACAATCCTGAACACATGCGTCCAGACATTCCACATTGTTTTAGGGGGAGCCTCTCTGTCTCTCTTGTGTGTCAGGCAGGAACACCTTGCACTGCTTGCAGGAGTCCTTTTACCCCTGACTGCTGTATCAGGTACCTGACTGGATCATCCTGCATCTTTAGAATCCACATGCTCTCATTTTTGGGGGACATCAGAATATGTGTAATGTCTTGGGGGAGTGCAGACAAAAAAGCATACACAAGTCTTCTTCCAGAAGTTGAGAAGTGCTTTTGTGTTCCAGAGTTCTCTTTTCTCCTCTGAAAAGCAAACTATCCAAAACAAGCACACAATATGATTATAATCCTCATAAAGATAAAAGGTGTTGGCTTTTTTTTGTCATTACCTCATAGTCCTCAGAGTCAGCTCTTGGGGATAAAAACCATCTGGGTCTCATATATAAAATCTTAAGTGAATTAATCTATTTGAGTGATTTGTTAAATGAAACTGGGGCAGTGACAACAAAAATTAAAGGAATATGCTACCTCTCTGCTGTATAATACCCAGAATGTCTTAAAGTTATTTATTGTTTGTGTGGTTGGTTGGTTGTTTTTTCACTGGGAAATCAATACTACAGGAAATTGAAATTCGTAACAGCTGAATAGCAATTTATATGCCAGCATTCACCATGTATCTTGAGATATGGGTATGTTCTGCCAGGCATCAGCATTAAATAGCTTGTAACAGAAAATCTTTTTCAGTGTAGAAAAAGCAGAAGGGGACTATTATAGGGAGTATTTTGTACTTTAAAAAGAATATGTCTTAAAATTTTCCTTCTGGATATTGGTTGCAGTTGTTTGAGGCAAAAAATACATTCAGTTCAATATTTAGTATGTTGCATTTGAATTTATGTGAAAATGAAGCCAAATGCTATACAAACCATAAACAATGAGAAAATATGGATTTCAGTGAGGAACCAAAATTTGTCCATCAATTTCCTACCTACCTGTACTGCTCATCCTCTGCTTAAATCCAGTATCTTTGAAAATTGTAATGTGGACCAGTATCCAGATCTTGCAGCTCAAGTCCCCATTCATAGTAATTTGTTCCTTTCGTGTACATACTTTGCTCTAACTCTCATCAGGACAGTTCGTTAATGTCGTCAGGATGATGTTAAGAAAACTAAACACTGAATTATATGGACTCATTAATTAACTTTATTATGTCCAGAAGTCTCCTTTACATTAATAACATAATTGTGGGGGAGTACTGCTTCTGACAAATGTTCCACTCATAATTTATATAACTTAATCCTAAATTTCTTTATTAGTTCTGTTAAGCAAAATAATGTTGTACCCTATATATATTGTACCATATATATGTAGGCAATCATACACATGCACACACACATACATCAATGCTAAATGTACCAGAAAAAATTGCTGAAAAATAAAGGAAAATCAAGGAACAAGGAATGCAGAATGTTTTAAAAAACATAAGGAATGCCTAGATTTTTTCTGCATTTTCAGTTCATGGAGCACATACATGGTGTTGTTAGGAAATGCTGTTCTAGGATAAATTTCTGTCTTTTTGTGTGTGCTTTCACAGTGCCTAGAATAAAAACTTGGATTGGCTGTAGTTTCTAGCAGGGCTGACTTATAGCTTCTTAGGAGTGTCTCCTAAAGGTGGGCAGGCTCAGTCAGTGAGTGGCTTCTAGTTCTCTCATGAGGAAGAAAAATAGATGGAGCAAAGGTAGAGGACTGAAGATTGGAGTACACTGAATTAGACTTCCTGTTGGCCCTGAAAATGGTACCAAGTTTTACTGTTATTGGGAATTAGCCACCTGCTCAACAATAGCCACAGCAGCCAGTGCATTTGGTCCTGTAATATCAATTACAAGCCAAGAGTTTGACGCTGACAACAATCTGCTTCTGAAAAGCAGGAAGTTTTTCTGTTTATTAGATATAAAAGTAATCACTAACAATGATAATATTAGAAGAAAAACTATGTATGAAAGTACTTTGGTCTCTTAGTAAATGTTGAACTTCTTATATACCACCTTTTTTTTTTTTTTTTCCCCCAATTGTTCTTGATCGTAGTGCTTTCATTTTGGGAACTAAATTAAAATTGTAGTAGGAGTGTAAAGCAGTCCATACAGAAGGCTGGATAAATGTATGTGAGTGTGCTTGTGCATGAACAAAAATGTCGGACATATTGCTGTACATACAGTCACAAGATTCCCTTGCCATAAAAGACACTTCAAAGGCTTGTTGAAGTAGTCAAAAAGACTTTGTTCAGTTGGTTTTTAGTCAAGCTGAGTATAATTTAGGAGACCAAATATTACTCTACTGGAAGTAACACCATTTAAATGCAGGAAGCTATTTCAGCAGAGTGAAAAATCTCACTGCCATGCTAGGGGGAAAGAAGGAGCAGGGATTTGGGGAGCAGTTTCCCAGCACTATGCTGCCCAAATTAACAGCACAGAATATTTTGTATTATGTACATATATAGGAGTATTTGCAGATAAATATACACTTCCTTTCCTCAAGCAGCAGGAGAAGAGTTATAAGTTCTTCCTGCCACCTTTATTTTCCCCACTTGCTGTGTTGACACCAATACAGAGAGAATTAACAAAATGTTCTATGGACTTTTCAATGAGAAATGTTTTAGGGCTGCCAAGTCCATAGTCATTTGTGCCTTGAAGGCTAGATGAGAAAGATTGTCAAGGAAACAAATAATAAGGAGTTACAATAGAAAATGTTGCCTTTAGAAAATTAGGAAGATAGAAGCCATAGATCTACCAGACTAATCTGTAATTGCTGAGTTTTCTACAATAGAACAAAACACTGTGTGAATACCCTAGGTTTTGATGTAGAATATTTATTTGTAAATGCTTTAATGAGTTTTGAAGGAACATTAGGAAGATAGATGGCAAAGCCAGTTTTGACATAATGCAGAAAGAAGGACAGTCGTTTTCTGAAATGTGTTCCAGCTAACTGCTTGGGTCATTTCTACACACATTAAAGACTTTTCAAAACAGTAATGTCATGTACAAACTGGGTTTTTTTCAGTCCTAACTGGAATGTGATGTGATCTTATGGAACTTAATTTGAAGGCCACATGAGTTAATTCAATGAGAAATGGACATGTCTTTTATGTACTTAATTGATAGATATTTTCCAGAAGTCCATTATTTTCCCAGAGGTCACTGTTTAATTACATCAAACTTTATGATGTGATTATATCATACATCAAGATTCAAGTGCTTTACAAAGCAAACAATGTAACATTAATATAAAGGAAATAGGAAATATTTCCCTCTTTACCTGAAAAGCTCCTTCCTAGTAGCATAAGCTTATTTGGTAAAGCAGCTCAGAAAGAGGATTTTTTTGTTTGTTTGTTTAAATACTCATTGTAAGAGCTGTTGGTGGGCTATTAAACTAAAGTAACATTTCCATTGCACTGAGTCAGAATGGAACCCACTATCTGGTGGCTAGTGTACTGTCAGCAGCATGCAAAGGAAATTCAGCTGCCATAAAACATAAGAATAAAAGCTTAATTTCCCCAAAGAGTTGGTGGTTTAAAAATGAAAATACTATCACTTGTTTACTTCTATTAATTTTGCTTCTTAGTGTAGATTGTATCCTAACCCCCTAAAAGATTACCATTGGAAGGAAAGGATTAAAATGGAGTCTGGCTTAGAAGGTTGTCTTCTGACTGAAACATACTACTCTTTTTCCAATTCATCTTCAAAAAATAACTAAATAGGGCCTTTTTGGTACATACCAGATTTAGTTTGCAAATGTAAAGAACACAGGTTGAACAAAGGGACAAAAAATAGCTGGGAAGGCAAAATATACAAATTACGAGGAAAATTATTACAGCAGTACAGAGAAATCCACATTGGCTTTCTAGTCCTTAATTCAGTGATGTTGCCATCTTTTCTAGCATCTAACAAATCTGTTTTAGAAGGAATCAATATACATAATGACGAAGTCCACAAAACAGGACAGGGTTTTTATACAGGTCCTCCAATTCAAGGGCAACCCTGGCACTTTTCACAAATCAACATTTTCGTATCAACCCTGCAGACTAAGTGCCTTGAATCAACTACAGGAGCCCACAATTTTGTTGTCATCCTAAAAATTTAGGAAAGATAATGTAGCAATTGCTGGATACTACATATATCGATGCATTCAGTCAATGCTTTTAGAGCTGCTGAACCAGCAGGCCTTACAGCTTTTGTTACCAATGAAGTCAGCTGTCTAACTCTATGAACTGATAGTCTGAAAGCCCCAAGATTTGAGAAGCTCACAGACCAGCATGCCATCTGTATAATTTTCGTCATATGGAATTTCAGTTAAATAGTCAATGGGAAAAGCTCTGGCCTTTTAGTCTTCCACTGTGGGACAGCAGGTCCTGGTTTAGCACCAAAGTGAAAGAACATAGAAAGCAGTTTCTGGAGTACCAGGAAAGTTTGTGTCAATTTATTAATTTTCTTCCCCTCACTGCAGCAGAGGTGGGATTAGGTCTGGCACTGTGAGGCACAGTACCGAGGCACTGTGGGGTGCATAACAGTTCATCACCATCTGATTATTGCCTCCTCTTTTCAGTCCTCCTTCATCATATTGTGACATATTTAGGAAAAGTATATAACAAAGGAGCCACCAGAAAGTGGGGCTAGAAGTGAAGCATGATCCTTCTAAGAACTGTTATATGGAAAAGTGGTTGTCCAGGTAGCCACCACTGGGTCACAGAAACAAAAATGTTCTAGGGCCCAGATGGAGTATCATGCTAATCTGTGTCTCATCTGTGTTTGGGTTTGTTCATGATGACATAGCCTTACTCCTTTGTTTTATCCTGGGTAACCATGGCTTTTCAGTTTTTATTTCACTGGAAAGCTGGAATTGAGAGCCTTCTGAAGTTGGTGTGCTTGTGTAAAGATACTGACTTTTTCTGCTCACACTCTACCAGCCAAAAAGCTGCTTTACTTTTCTTTTTTAAATAATTAATCTATCTTAAAAATGGATTAGTGTTGACATCTCTTCTTAACAATGCGGATAGAAACTCAGAATGAACAGCTGTTTGGACAATCTTGGATGAAAGCCTTTCCCTAGGCAAATGCAGTAGATGCACAGGCACATGCAAGGGCACATTGCTGCCATTACTGATGCCCATCTGTTAGACTGGCATAATGCCCACACAGAAGCTGTCTAAAGCAAGGTCTTCATGTGGTAGGTTCTGCCTTCTCTATGACAGTACTGCCACCTGGGTGCCAAGTGGCTTTTCACAATACCTTCAATTTTTAGGTAAAAACCAAAATAATAACATTTTTTAAAGGAGGAAAAAATGAATGTAATCCAATGAAAAACTTGGTTTACTTTCAAACAAATTTGGTGTAATGGCTTTATATGTGTGTGTATATCTATATATACACACATTTATATGTAAAATCACATTGTCATTTCCTGTTGTGACAGATGACTACAGTTACTCATTTTCATGAAGACTGAGAATTTATCATTAATCGGACTAGTGATCTATAGATTTCACATAAGTATAGGGGAAGGAATAGTTCAGAATATTTAACAGTTAAACCCAGGACAAGATTACTTACAGAAAAGAAATCACATTTAAGTACATGAAGAGACTGTTTCTTTCTACTCCAAGAAATTATTTGAAAAACACAGGTAACCAAATAAGAAGTATTGGATTTCAAACACTTCTGAAATGTCATCCCTTACCTAATGTTTCTAATGGAGTCAATATCACCAAAAGCCTAGCGGTAATCTTTTGTAGGCAGTGAATGGAATTCAGAGTAATTCCTACTGCAACACATAATCCTCCTCCAAGCTGTTACAATGACCTTAGCTGTTGTATGTGGAATTATAGCTGCAGTGTTTCATGTCCTGCCAAAACTCAGCTTATATTTTACACAGAGTATTCTATTTAGTTTTGATTTCTTCAATAAGACTATTTATTCTTTTATTTTATTGTGGTCTGGTAAATGAGGTGATAAACTTTATGCCATGTCCAATGGCATATTATTTAAATGTGTAAACATGTATTTAAATATGTAAATTACATAAAAATATGGGTCCGTTTAAATTTGTTTACTGATATGACCTTAAGTGTGAAAGTGATTGTGTGTTTGGAACACAGGGCTATTGCCAGTCTGCCCTGGAATCCTCACTGATGAGATTAATAAGTAACTTAGAATCTTCTAGCTTGTCTTATTTAATAGAAGCTGAGTATTTTACCTTTAAATGCGTACAGGTTTATTATTATTAAAGTAATTATGTTTCGTCATCAAGAATAATACAATGCAACAATAACAGAGGTAAAAATGCGTTTTAACAGTTTTGAAATAGAAATATTACAAAGAAGTTCACCAGGGGGCAATGTTACACAAACTCTTCCAGGTTCTTTTTAGTGTGTAAGCAAATACTGTATTTAAGAAAATATGTGTTAGCTTTAGCCTTCAGTTATGTAAGACTCTGCGTTAATAGCAGGTCTCTCTGAAGAGGGAAATTCATGACTATCAGAAATATTTACCATCTCCTTGACTTCTGATTAGAATTCATTACTGAAGCATACCTGGCTACTGATTAGTAGACATTGTTTTCAGAACTGGGTGAATGGGAGACATATATCATGCTCTTTGGGCTACTTGGCTTACATAATATAGTTTTAACACTCCCAACTGACCTCTTAACTGGAGTAATGGAGCAATTGCCAGGAAGTGGAAGCTCTTAATGTGGAGATAGTTTCACTGCATGAGGACCTTTCCAGAGCCCAAAGAAAAGATTCCGTCACTGGTTACAATAGAGCTCCCTCACAAAATAAAGGCAACGTTGGAATACACTGTACTGGCTTTTTGCCAAAAGCTAATAGCAACAATATCACTGAATTTGCAGAGGGGGAGAAAAAAAAAAAAAAAAAAAAAAAAATAAAAAAAAGGTTTGTTAGTATTTCAATAGGGAAGATGGTTCAAGTTGATTCAAGTATGTGTCCCAGAACTGGTAAAAAAGCTTACTGTGGTATTAATGATAATATAAATAATAATCCTTAGTTTTTTTCATTGAATTGATGGAAAGATTTATTTAGGACTGTCATACACTCTTAATTTTATGAAGCAGAAGAAACATTTCATGTCAGGCTTCATCCAAAATATTTAAAATGCATCTTATATTTTTAAAGTGGATACTGCTTTAACTTATCAAATAATGACATTCAGGATATCATACTAGACTTTATAAAAAGCATGCCAAATCCACGAGGGTTGGAATATTTTAGGTTATTTTCAGCCCATTTTAAATGGGCTAATGATTATATTTTGTCAGTTGCAATTCTACACAGAAACGAAATAATTTTTTGTTATTCAAAATTCATGGAACACCTGGCAGATGGAAGGTAATATGCGTTAGCTTGTGGCCATCATCTAAAACCATGCTTACATACTTTGATAATAGTTGTGCAGAAACACACTCTAATTTAACGTCGTCCTAGGAAATACAGATTGAATTATATATGGAATTAAATGTCTTCTGAATTAACTGATTCCTTTTCAACACCAAATCATATGGAAAGGTAGAATATTTTGGATGTGGGCTAATTTGCATATTAATGTGAATCTTATCTATTTATTGCTATATCTGACTTCAAGCAATGTAAGAAACATAATCTAGGCACAAAGCGGTAGAGACAGTTTGGGTCTGGTTTAATCCGATGATTTAATACCTGTTTTTATATACCTTTTTATTTGGAATATAAACAAAATTCAGACTGCTTTCATTTGCCTCTAAGGGGACTGAATTTCTGTGAATTTGCAGCAAAGGTAATTTATGCATTTTGAACAGTGATTTGCTGACTGCAAGGATAAATGTTTATCTCTAACCTGTGGTAAACCTACTTGCACTCTGAGTCAAATAATCCAAAATTAAATAATGTTAAAGAAATAAGAATATTTAACTTAGAAAACATAACGTTATCTATTCTTGCAGACTTCCAACTTCTGCAATTATACAGCACCATTTAAATGGCTTTCCCAGCCATATATGTTGCTCAAACCAGAGCAACAGAAATGAGGCTGAATAGGACAGTACCATAGTTACTTTTGACAAAGTAAAAAGCAAACTCTGGAAGAAGTTCAAATGCAAATAATATTAGCCCTGCAAATAGATGTGGGAAGCCCAACTTTTTGCACACTTCAGACGGGCCCATATAGACAGTTTATGAAATACTGCTTTGTTTGATGCATGCAAGTTTAGATGTCCTGAAATAGTGTGACAGGAAAATTTTATTTGCCATTCTGTTGGCCGCTGTTTCATATGAATGCTTTAAACAGTTATTTTCCAGTAATGGGCACTGGATGTAAATATTTCAAAAGTTAAAAATTATAGTTTCAAAATACCCTAGGAAATTATCCTGATTTTGACAAATAACTCATGAAATCCACACTGACAGTTCTGCTACACTTCTTTGCAGCCACGATGACCACTTTCATTTGTTTAAAACGTTGTTTCATCACATCTTTTTACCAGGAACAGCAGATGGAACCTGGGGCTTACACAAACGTGATTCAGGATCTTGATCTGTAATTTGATGTCAGGAGCAGACTAACTCCTAAATTATCTTTGATACCCCCAGCACTGACAATTTTAAATAACCATGTGCTGCCACTACATTTTCATCACCTACTACAAATTTTCATAGTAAAACAATTTATTGCACTGTTTTCACAGAATCACAGAATCATTCAGGTTAGAAAAGACCCTTGGGACCATTGAGTCCAAACATCAGCCCTACTCTACAAAGTTCTCCCCTACACCATATCCCCCAACATCTCATCCAAACGACCCTTAAACACATCACCACCTCCCTGGGCAGCCTATTCCACTGTCTGACCACTCTTTCTCTGAAAATTTTTTTCCTAATGTCCAGTCTGAACCTCCCCAGTTGCAGTTTAAAGCCATTCCCTCTTGTTCTGTCACTAATCATCTGTGAGAAGAGACCAGCACCAACCTCTCTACAATGTCCTTTCAGGTAATTGTAGAGAGTGAGGAGGTCTCCCTGTAGCCTTCTCCTCAAACTAAAGAGTCCCAGCTTCTTCAAAATCGCTCCTCATAGGATTTGTTCTCCAGGCCCTTCACCAGGTTTGTTGCCCTCCTCTGCACTCGCTCCAGCACCTCGATATCTCTCTCATATTGAGGTGCCCCAAACTGGACACAGTACTCCAGGTGTGGCCTCACCAGTGCAGAGCACAGGGGGACTATCACCTCCCTACTTCTGCTGGTCACACTATTTCTAATACAAGCCAGGATGCCGTTGGCTTTCTTGGCCACCTGGGCACACTGTCAGCTCATGTTCAGCTGCCTGTCAATTAGAACCCCCAGATTTTTTCCACAAGTTTCTTCTTCATAACCCTACATACACATACACACACAACCCTCAGTATCACCTATCTGGAATTAACTTTTACATATGTCTGGCGTGGAGTATGGCTGTTTTAGAGACTATTACTCGAGCAGCTGGAATTAACGAGGATATCATGCCTACTGAAAAATGAGACTTTGGAAAATAGGAACAGGGCATTCTCAGTGTGTGTTATTTATATTCAATCTACATATGATAGGTAGATGTTCTCTTTAATTGTTCTCCTTAACACACATTAAAAGATCTGTTTCAAAAAAGTCATCTGCCTTTGTCAAATAATGAACTCAAAAATTCATAGAAAAGGAAAATAAATAAATTCCATTTTCAGTGACAGGAGTTCAATGGCTTTTATATAGCAAGTAGCTAATTTGGGGATATATTTTTGGCCATACTGAAAACTGAAGCTAAAAGATTGTCCAGAAATGGTCTGGAAGTCAGAAAAATTGTCCAATTGCAATGAAATCCATCAACATTTTAAGAGAAATCAGTGTAAACATAAATCTCATTCAAATAAATTGTTGAAATAAACTTTTTGCTTTTCCCAGGATGAATGTTGAAGTAATTGTAGTTTAAAGAGTTTATATAAAAATCTAAAATAATAAAATGTAAAAAATTGCAATTCAGAACTATCAGAATATTCTACAATATCAACTGTCCTGTTTTATCTTAAATTCAATTTTTTCACAATATAGGGAACTAAAATGGAAAGGAATATATAAAAATGAAATATATGATGATAAGCTTAGCTGAAAAAAGAAAAGAAGTGTAAGGGGAGATATAATAGGAAATGATGTTAAATTAGAGGAAAAGACAGAGTACCTTTCTTTTATTCATTTTTGGAGCCTGCAGGTGGTGTAAGTGCCTTAATAATGTTTCAAAATTCTATAATAATGGTTGTTTTCCTATCTTCTACTTATATTTTATACAACTATATTGTATGTCTGATAAATGTATATTTTTTCAAATCTCTTTTTTCTTCGGGATGAGTGATGAGTTCACTTTGGATAGTTTAGAGAGCTCCAGGACAATGCAGGTTCTTGGACTATATTGTCAACAAATAATTAAAATCTATTTTATTAATTTATTCACAGGTTATTTGTTGGAAAAAAAAAAAGATGGAATACTAGAATATAACAATGGATACTTTCAGAATATTAGGGAAAAAAATCACCCACACAACCTCTTTGTTTCTGATATTTAAAAATTATACATATGCTTGAGCTAACATATGTAGCTATAGCAACTTACTGTTTTTTCAGTACAAAAAATACAGCAGTTAAATTATCTTTGCTCGTCAAACATATTATCAAGAAAGCAATATGTTTAAAGATAATTATATGTTTATGATTTGAAAGCTTTTGATGATGATTTTCTTCCATGTTATCTACAGCCAACTAGGACTCTTTCATCACAGCAACCAAGGATATGAACTAAACTTGGTTAGATCCCTTCAGCACTGTTTGCAACTTTCTGGTGAAATTATCAGATGTAGTCACAATATATTCAATTACAAGACTGATTTTTATGTGGTTTCCTAAACACATGTAACCATTTACTCTTCCCCAAAATCATATGTAGGCTGCAGGCAGTACGGTAGGGGGATCCCCTAGGGGAGGTCAGACTGGGGCAGTAAGGGCTGGTAGTTACCTCAAGATCCTGAGCTTTTTCAAATAATGACTTTGGACCTTTGCTTGATGGGCATCTCAGTCTACATAGTAATAATTCATGTTTACCACTTGCTTCTTAATGATAAGACTGCTCTTTGATCTACCAATATCAATTGTAATATTCATTGTACATTTTAATAGTAATTTTCAATAAGTGACTTTATGAGTACTGAGCTTCAAACTTTCACCTTTGGGATGATTCAAAATGAAGATAAGTAGAAACTGCATCACTGAAAATATATACTATTTTATTAGCACTGAGTGCCCAAATTTTGGACTGCTTCATGTTGAGACTGTTGTATAAAGCACTGTATGTTCTTTTTCTAGAAACAGTAACAAAGGCAATTATTTCAATAAAATTATTCCTAAAAGTCTTACTACTTTTATCACACCTACTTAGGAAAAGGCTGCCTTCTCACAAAATGTCATAAATGTTTTCTTCACTCCAAAGTCTTATATGTAAGAAATGGTCAAAAAGTTTGTAAGAAAGTTTGTACTGAGATATATTCTTAGAAACTGTATTTTCCCTATGAAAATAAAATCACACTGAATTCTTAATGTACCAGTATCAGCAAAGCTATCAAGGTGTATGTATATGGCAAAATGCAGTGCTGTGATGAGATATGAAGCATCTGTGAAGCAGTTTGAGAAAAGCAATAATCTACTGGCTACTGAATCTGCCAAATACATTTGTAAGGTATTTGTTAGATTATAACAAGCATTTTCTCCATGAATTACATTTTTCAAATGACACAATATACATGCAGCCTTTGTCCCAAGCTTTGTAGTATTAAATACAAGGGATACTATGACTTATTTATATTGAAAAGCCAAATAATCACTGCTGTTTGTATAATGAATCAATTAGTGTCATAAAAATCACTTCACATCTGAGATTAGATTGCTACAATACCCTTGATGCTGTTATGCTATGATTAGCACCTATTTGTAAAATAGAAATAATTTGCATCAAAGACAATAGAAGTCCTTTTCTAAGTTCAATCGAAGTACAGCATCTTTCACGGTTATTCCCCATATGGTACTAAAATCCACTTAAAATATACTTTATTGTTATGGAAGCTTTAGTTCTCCTTGTCTACCATAAGTGGAAAAGAAACCTAGCATTTTAAGATTTTGTTTATGTTGTTTAAAGGGAGAAATATTATATTTAGTTTAACAGAAGCATAAATTTGCCATGAAAAGTTACTTACTGGAAGAGATGTATGAATATGAATTTTACTTCCACATTCTCTAGTGCAAGAAAAATGTAACATAAAAATCATGTTAGGATAATTACTGAAAGTTTTGGTATTTTTTTCAGGAAAGGCAGGGTTTCAACCCCGTATTTAAGAAGAATGTATATTTATAATTTTGCGAGATTTTTTTTTTTTTTCCCGAAAAGGTTGCCTTTATAGGGAGTGTTTGAGTGACCTAGAAGACACAAAAAGCTGTGGTTAGTAGAAAGGCATACATGTCCATCATTAGTATGCTGAAAATATTTAGAATTGTTGTTGCTTGTTCTTATTTTATTTAGGGCATTTTCTCAAGAGAGCTGTATGTTTTACTTGAGAAATGCTTGGGACATAGTTTGAAGTAAACACATCAGGACCCATGCATCTGCACAGAAAGCTTTTTTGCTACTGGAACTCAAAAATTGAGAAGCCCTTTATATAAAAAGGGGTTCCAATTCTTTTTTGAAAGCTGAATGTGAAATACATTTGGTTCAAAATTTATGCTTTGAAATTATTTTTTAAAAAGCAAAAATCCACTGGCATATTTTATCTCTTTTAGTTATATTTGAAGCCCATTACTTTTTTTTTGCTAAATGATAACGCTGGTAAGTAAATGTAAAATACATGGCATTACCTTTCATTCAGCCTGCTAAATGATAACAATTAAATAACAGCTATAATAGCTCCATGGAGTGTAAAACCCTAAACTAGCACCTTAGTTTGATGTTACAAAAAATAGACGATTTTGTGATAATCAGGAGACATCTGTGAATAAGAAATGTTGCACGATCTCTCAAACTAAACCAAAGCAATGGATTCTGTATAACTAGAATGTATTGTTTTTCGAAGAAGCGGTGATGGCAATAGATTATAAATTGCTCTGCAGATTAAAAAGTCTAGCTAAATGTGTGTAAGCACCTAAATAAAAATTTAAGTATAAAAAGCCAGATTTGCAAGTGTTATATGATACCTTGCATACAGGAACCTCTCAACTCTCAGTTTATTTTACTAAATTTTAAGAATACTATAGACTTTTTAATCAATAGTCTACAATTATGTATGCTCAGAGGTACACTTTGTGTATCAAATGTTCCTATATCGACTTTGCACTGCCAAATAAGTGTCATTGGCATGCAAATTTCAGGGCTAAGTTAAAATATATTTGTAGTGTCAATATGTAGAAAATTATATATTCAATTTTTATTGTGGTTCAAAGAACTGTTCATAGTTACTTAGATTGAGAGGAAAATATTTAATAAACCTTTAATAATTATTATTTTTATACTGTACCTTTTTGGTCCTTTTTTAATTGTGGCGATTTAAAGCTTGATCTAAACCCCATGGAAGTCATTCATTCATTCCTTCATTGTGACTTCTTAGTTTCCTCAATATTGTTAATGAGAGATACATGTAAAACACCATTTGAAATGGTAAATAATTTAAATTGACAATTTAATACTATGAGTAAAGTTGTAGTCAAAAAAGGCAGTGGAATTAATTATAAAAATATAAATGCACTTTCATTCTTTATTTCCAAATAGACTGTCTATGTTGGAAAATTTTACTTTCTTTTCCTTTTTGGCATAACAGCTGTATTTTCTTAATACAGTTAAGGAAAATAGTTAGAATACCTAAAACTGAAGCATAATTTGCCAGTTTCCAATTACCTAGAAACAATTCTTGTCTTAGACATCAGAATTTTAGTATGGAATTAGTAATACTGAGTGATGTATCTACCAGATATCAACTCACTATGAAAAAGTACTTATACCTAATTTGGGCACCTGTTGGAAGATGTCTGACTGACTTAGAAAGCTTTTTTTCTGGATGAATGAAACTTTTTTCTTTGACACTAACTTAAACGATTTTATTTTGTGTCTTATCAAGAATATTTTTCTGAAACCATTTTCCTTTCTAGATTTTAAATGAACTGCATTACATTCTTTACTTAGCTTTTACAGCAAGCAATTTACACTAAATCAGTTCTAATACATGGAAGGGAGTGATTTTCCCTTGCAGAAATAATGAGCTTGTTTACCTTGTTCACTTTACTGTTATAAAAGTGTCTTTTCTTACTGTTTTAACTGTAAGGAGAGAAAACGGATTTTCTCCAACAGTTCAGTTAGGTTCTTTTCCTCTCTAATTAAGCATCAAACTGCTCCCAAGATTTTATTTTAAAAAAACACACTTTATTTACTATTATAAAATAGTGTAATAGTATACAATTTTTTCTTAGTCTCCGTTCACTAGAAATAATATAGTATGTTAAACTTCCCAGGATTAAGTCTTAGAGCCTCCAAACTCCCCTGGGTTCATTTACCAAACTATATTTCTTATTTTAGCAGGAGTTTCTTTCAGCTCAAGACAGGAAACATAGGGAAAATTGACAAATGTTTTCCAAATGGAAATGAATAAAATTATCTGTTAATGTTTTAAACTTGAAGCTGCAAGCATGTATTAAATAACATATTATTAGAACAAAACAACTATTTGCTTAATTGATAGATACTGCTGCAATATCTATTTTGCTAGTTATCAAAATAATAATATGATTAATTTTTATAATCTGAATTTATAAGACACTTCTTGGACTGTTTATATCTTTTAATAAAGATTATGGAAGCTTCTATACTTCTCTAGCAAAAGGGTTTTTTTGTATATTTTAGCTGGTTTGAGTCGTTTGGCAGTATGTGGTTATCATTAAATGATAAAGTAATATAAGTGGTTAATAACACTACCAGTTTTGTTACGGTATTGATATATTGAGATGCAACATTTTTTCTCTTCTAAATAATGGTAGAATTGTAGTTTCATTTTAAAACATTAGTGTTATATAGATAAGGAGAAAGAGTGCATATAACAAAACTAGTTCCTATTTTTCCTGTCTCTCTTGACTTTTTCCCTTCTTTTCTTATTTAAGTGCCTGTTTCTTCAAATATTCTTTTTTTTCTGTTCAGAAAATAAACTCAAGTATTTCATTTTGATAGGAGAAAAACAGTTCTACATATTTTGATTTATTAAACTGAAGGAAAATTTGTTATTTCTACACAGCTTTTTTGTTTACCCAAACTACTGAATGAGCTGTGGGAATTGCCATTCTGTCTGTACCTGTTGCTAACGATTTTTCTGGGTATTGAGCTTGTGATGGATTGCTGGCTCCAGCTACACCAGATAATTTGACATAGTCTGTTTTTAAAAAATAAAGCAGTTGTAAGAGGGCACAGGTCTCTGCAGAGCCTCCCTGCCCTCGAGCAGATCAACACTCCCACCCAGCTGGGTGTCATCTGCAAACTGACTGAGGGTGCACTCGATCCCCTCGTCTAGATCATCAATAAAGATGTTAAACAGGAGTGGCCCCAAAACCCAGCCCTGGGGGACACCACTTGTGACCAGCCGCCAGCTGGATTTAACTCCATTCACCACAACTCTTTGGGCCTGGCCATCTAGCCAGTTTTTTACGCAGCGAAGCATGTGCCCATCCAAGCCTCAAGCAGTCAGTTTTGCCAGGAGAATGCTGTGGGAAACGGTGTGAAAGGCCTTACTAAAGTCAAGGTAAACGACATCCACAGCCTTTCCCTCATCCAATAAGCAGGTCACTCTGTCATAGAAAGAGATCAGGTTTGTCAAGCAGGACCTGCTTTTCATAAACCCATGCTGACTGGGCCTGAGCATCTGGTTGTCCCTCATGTGATGGTACTCAGGGTGAGCTGCTCCATCAGCTTCCCGGGCACCAAAGTCATGGTACGGTTGGTTGGGAACATGCACTTTCATAGCACAAGAGTTCCAGCACTGGAGAGAGAACAGAAAATCAAAGTGCTGACAGATTCCTAGATGTATTTATATGTTTAAGAAATTGAATTCTTTAGCCAGTAAATTTCATAAATACTGGTAGTTGTTTGAGGAATGGATGAGATTCAGGAACACTGGTTACATGTGCCCACTTTGTAGTCATGGGATGGTTCATTTGGCTCTTGGTCTTTTTTCTTTCCATGTAATTTCCTTCCATTTTCTTCCATACTGTTAATACTTTGCAATATCTGCTCTAATCCCTCAGGTTCCCATTACAATCTTTTTTCCCCTTTTCTATTACCACTTTTATATCTCAGGTTGCTTTTTCTTCAGTCTATGTATTTAGTCTTTCCATCCCAGCTCTTCCTCTAATTTCTTTTCACAGTCAATACTGTGTCCTCACTGCCTCTTTGTCTCATGTATGTGCTTGAGCTCATTCTTCAGTTTGTGTTCTCATTTTCTTACTTCCTTGTTATGGTCAATTTGCCTAGCTAGCCTCAGATTCCTACCCTGCTCACTACTTCCTTGTCATATACATTTCCCTTTACTGTTTCCTTCATGTCTTTAAGCAACCATTTCCCATACAATTCAGATCTTTTCTCCCAGTCTGTAAACAATTTTAAAGATCTTTTAATGGGATGGGGTTTCGGTTACCTTAAAAATGTACAGATCTTTTGTTCTTGCCTGTAAAATATGCCAGAGTAATCGGAAAATACTTTATGAATTAATGTTATCTCTTAAATTTTTCAGTAAAGAAAAAGATGTAATATATGTCATGCTGATAGCTCACACATCATCAACTGGGACAAAGTCTTCAAAAGAGAGCCTAGACATTCTGCCCCAGCAACCTAATTCACAGTCTGCTCTCTTCCTGACCAAACAGTATTCCACCCTTCGTGTTAAATTGTAGGGATCCCAAGCCACTGGACAAATTTACAGTATGTCAGAATTATTACAGTAAAATACATTTATTTATTGCCAACAGTGAAAAGATGTTTTAGAGGTCAAAGAATTACATTAACATTGAACTTATGCAGCTGATGCTTTCAGTGCTCTCCAACTCATGTCAATTTTCCAGAAATGAACTAAATTTCACATAGCAAATATTTATAAAGTGATATAGTGCAAAGTTTCAGATGCTACGTTGTTACTATTTCTCAGCATAGTGAAATGGATTTTATGGGCTGGAAAAATATACTTGGAGTCATATAAAACTTAAAATAAGACAGTTTTACAATTTATATGTGACCAACTGCCAGAAATAGGTTTTTTATACATTGCCATCAAAAGCAAATATATTCATATTCAGCATAATATTCATAAGTACACTAATCTTAATCATTTAACATTATCATAGGCTGCTAGACAGCCTAGATAAGAACAATACTGAGTTGATTATAGTCGGGCCATTTATTAAACTGCTAGTGTTATTCAATAACACCCTTCCAATAAAATAATTTAATAGAAATCAAACACATAAACTATTACTCTGACCCATGACTTCTTCCCCAGAAAGTCCTGTACATGCAATGGTAATGCTCCACTTACAATGAATTTTAGTATTTATATGTGATCAGGCAATCATAAGATTCCCAGTATTTATGAGAAACAATCTCTTCCTACAGGGATTATACACACACAAGGAAGTGAATGACTGAATTTGTCTCTCTGTGCATTCTGAGACCAACTTCAGTAAAATATAATTCAACATTAGCATCAAAGAGGTTCTGTAATTTATTTTCCTCTCATACTGAAGTGTATAAAAACAACAAAAAAGATTCATCCTACCCATAAAGAAAAGTAACAAAAAAAAAAAATAATCTGAAATCCATTTATTTTGGGCACCAAGGTGGTAGGATGTTTTGATGCTATTTTCTTGTTGCCTAGGCAAGTGCTCTGACCATTAACTTGTTAACTAAAATTTCCTTCTGTGGTCAATTTACACCATAAATAATGCACAACTACATTTTCATTGGAGCCAGATGAGGCATCCCCAGAACCTCCACCTTCTCACTGTGTCCCAGATGGGCTAAAGTGCGATAAAAGTGTCTAGATGCTCAGTCAGTCTGGTACTGTAGACTGCATTTTTGGACATAGATTTTAGATGCCAAAATCCTTTTTCAGATACAGTCCCTGAACTATTGTTGTGTGTGATTGAAATAAACCACAGCTGGCAATCAAATAGCTAAATAAGTTGTGGTCCTAATCTAAAGTGACCAGACTGAATGACTAGGAGGCTTTCCTTCAGATTTCTCTGGATAGAAGCTTCTGAAGGGTTCTGTTGCTTGTGCCAAATGCTTTTAGTTGTTCATTGCTGAATGACACCTGCCAGTAAATGTTTCTTTAGCTCTTCCGTATGTCTCCAAAATTTATATTATTTTGTATGTAGTTTATTGCATTTCACTGCATTCATCACATGGCAAGTTAATATTCATAATCAATCTGCCTAGTTTCTTTCAAACGGCAACTAATACTATCATATTTACTGAATGTATTTGAAGAACACTGTATCCATGTACACAGTATTCATGAGAATATGAAAACCATCTTTTACAGAATCATGAAGAAAAATTTTGTTCTTTAGTTACAATATACAACCTTTCTTGATTCTTCACCAATGACGTGCAACAAAGCCACAAAGGTTCTTCTAATTACTGATAATCTACTAAAAATCTAGCCAAGTATGCTTATAATGGTACCATTTCTACAGGAAAAGATGGAGATGATTAACACTTGGATCTGTCAAATTGTAGCAAAACCAATTTACCTCAAACTAGTCCCATTTTCCTTCTGACCATATTGTTGTTGTGTAGGTAGTTTCCCTAAATGTCACCTAAACATAAGCTATATCATACTGTTAAGTTTTCCCTGTCTTGCATAGTTCCAGAACATATGCTTTCATTCTCCACTCTTTAAATTTGTTAATGCCCTCCACAATACTGTGGATTAATTTATGCCTCATTGCCCAAAGAATTTAGACTGTATGTATTAAAGTGGTTCAGTAAGGTTTTGATTACTTTTATTGCTTTGTTTATTCTGTGTGCAGTCATAAACAATTATTTTCAGAATAATTTAATTATTTTAGATGCATGCATTTCTATGGTACCAACTTGAGTGACTTTCACTGGGCATGAATCCAGCTTGTTGGAGATGATTCAACTGATGTCCAGAAACCAAAACAATTTCACTCAGCCTCAAATCATGGAAAATTCTAGATTATTCAGTAATCTTCAGCATCTCTTGCAGACTTACTGTAGCTGTAATAGATATGAACATCTGATCAGAAACCATAAGACTGAACGGTGAATAACAAAATATTTCCAAAATGTAAATGACAAAGTTTTTACTTTTTGTCCATCTCTAGTCTTTGGAGTTTAGAAAGGATCTTTAATAAGTCACATACTCTTGATATATTGTACAAGTTTGGCTCAGCTATCCTTTCTGTGATTTTCTGTGTGATTAGAGTATGCCTGTGTAGGATATACCACCCTAATGATAATAATTTTAAAGGGCAAAATAGTAATGATTTGTAAATGTCCAGGTAAAGTACAGTTTGTCAACAGAAAAGCAATAGCAGCAGTGATACAGTTAAAAGAATAAGAATAAACAAGAGTCTTTTCTTAGGCTTTTAAAGGTGGTAGCTAGCAAGGAGTTTTGTTGCTTTTTTCCTTTTTTAATCTATACAATATACAATAACAATTATAAACCATTCTTAATATAGTATCTTGAAAGTAAAAATAAGTGAATCTGTACAATGCATTTTGACATTCACTGGAGTTGCCTGTAACATCAAAACACTTCTTTACCTGTTTTTATCCCTTTGGAAAACAGAGCATTAAAATGGGTATCACAGAAAACTGATATTTCTGAACTAACTTTGGAAATCTTTGCATTAGAGTGCTTGTAGCATAGTCTAGAAGTATTTAAGTTAGCTTAAGAGTGGCAAGCTGAGATTTCAATCATTACATTGTTCTCAAAAGGAGGTGATAGGATCCTGAGTGCACTAATAGGCCTTAGTGGCGCTGGCAAGCCACACCTCAAATCATGATCCACTGGCACAGGAGCCCCATCTTAGCTCAGCCCTGAGCCTGTACTCCCTGCTTACTGTAAGGGCACTGCATGGGTTGGGGGGTCCCCATGGGGGCAGCAGGGCAGGGCCTGGCAGCCAGTGCCCTCCCCACTGCCCCAGCCAGGGAGCAGGACAGCTGGGAAGCAGCTCCACTCCTGGGCACTGGGCACCTCGCTGGGGATGTGGGCCCAGCTTGCCAGGGCCCATGGCCAGGCAGGGCAGGGCTGTGGGGAGCAAGGGTCTTGCCTTTCTGCAGTGTCACTGGGGCAGGAGCTGATGGCCCTGGAGGAGGCCAGGCAGGGACAGTAGGGCCTAGGTGGTTCCCTCACTGCCCTGGCAGCAAGTTGGGAAAGAGAGAGGTGGTCACATGCAGCCGAATTTACTTTTCACTTTTTCATGCTCTTTTATGATACGTCTCTCTCTACAGTCTACTGAGAGATACTGGATTTATTACTCCCAGTGAGAGCTGGACTTACTACTCCCATTTCTTTTAGTAGTATTATAAACAAATTTTCTTTTATTATATTTGAGATTCCTACTCATGGATGCCTTCCTAGATCTTACTCAAATTGTGTTTTCAGTGAACCTGAAGTGTGAATTTACTCTTTTAGCCCCCAGTCTTAATAAGGGAAGGATGGGGTTTTTTATTTATTGTCCTTACAATGTCTAACAAACTGACAGTTGCCACATATTTTCTGGTCATACTTTTATGTCCTTTCTTTGCTAGCTAATTTAAGAAGATTTGCCTGAAAGAGACTCAGAAGCTTTACTAGCAAAGCTTAGGTTCTTTTTGATTTCTCAAAGCTTGTGGATATATTAAAGAAGTTGATATAATAATCTAACTATAGGTGGTAACTAAAATACAGAGTTATAGAACAGATTAAATTGTATTTTGTGTTTCATATTTTACTTGAAACACATTAAGGTAATCTCTGTATGTTCATAGCTTAACATTTGTTGAACAAACAGTAATGAATCATTGGCCATGGCACCAAGTTTAATAGAGCTGAATTGGCACCAACAACCATGACCTACGCTGCTTTTCAAAATAAACTTTAGTTTTCCAGTAGGTCCTTTCTAGTTTTTCTCTAAATTTCCACCAATGTCAGGATGAATTGGTCAATATGTGATCATCTGAGTCCCGTGTAGGCTTCAAAACCAGGTCAAAAGTAAGCTGGCTATGTTGAGCTTCAATAGCTATGCTGCTAGTCGCACTCCAGCTAATCAGCTGAGAGAGCACAGGTATCTCACATAGAAGTCAGCTGTGCAAGTGGACTCTGTAAAATGAGTTGTCTTGCATCAGTTAAGTAATAACTACTGTAACCATACAACAAAAGCAAATTTAGTTTAGTTTCCATTTTCAGAGTTGTAAAAGAATTCAAAATAATTCTGTTGTCCCTCTATTCAGCTTCTCCTGGAATATAAACATTGTGCAATCCATTACTCCAGAGCAATGTGTTTAACATTTCTGTGATGAATTTAGGTAATATGACCCATGGGAGCTGGAGGAGGCGCACGCACGCACACACACACACACACCACAATCCCCTTCCTTTTCCCTGAATCCTGGCTTTAAGCTTTTCTGCTGAATTTCTTCCCACCATAAATACTACTTGTCTGTTCAGATCAACTAGATCTATTTTAGTGTCATTTTTCATAAAACTTTCACACTTTGTACTTCAAGCATCTGATTCCTGCAGAACTCTGAACAGATTGTCTAATATCTTTAAGAGTTTTCAACCTAGCTCAGTACTAAAGAGAAAATGTAAACTTACCTACTGGAGTTGCTATGATACTAGTTTAATCTTTCATCTCTTAATTTTATTATAACCTCTGTAATTTCTCAAGTACCAGAAGTCAGAATTCTGACTTCTATATTGTTGGACATATGATTTGGGTCTGCTGCTATGTTTAAAACTGAATTATATATTGTTGGACATAATATACAATTTCAGTAATTTTATTTTTAAAATATTTTATAAACCATTGAAGGACTATTCCTCAGGATTTTTTTTTTTTTTTTTTAAATAATGTCTTACTGAGCCAAATTTAAATAAAGAATACATGGTTTCTTTTCTTGTAACTTCACGGTTCAACAATCAAAGTTTGTTATATTGTTTGTTATATAAATTCTTATATGTTTTAAGTGAAAGAATCATAGAATCATTTAGGTTCGAAAAGACCTTCAAGATCATCAAGTCCCACCATAAACCTAATATTGCCAAGTTGACCACTAAACCATGTTGATAGGTGCCACATCTACACGTCTTGTACATACCTCCAGGGATGGTGACTCAATCACTTCCCTGAGCAGCCTGTTCCAATGCTTGACAACCCTTCCGGTTAAGAAATTTCTCCTGATACACAGCTTAAACATCCCATGGTGCAATTTGAGGCCATTTCCTCTCATCCTATCAGTTGTTACCTGGGAGAAGAGACCAATATTCACCTTGCTACAACCTCCTTTCAGGTAGTTGTAGAGAGCAATAAGGTCTCCCCTTGGCTTCCTCTTCTCCAGAATAAACAATCCAAGTTCCCTCAGTTGCTCCTCATAAGACTTATTCTCTAGACCCTCCAGTCAGCTTCACTGTTCTTCTTCAGACCTGCTCCAGCACTTCAATGTCTTTCATGTAGTGAGGGGTCCAAAACCATACACAGTAATTGAGGTGCGGCCTCACCAGTGCTGAGTGCAGGGGAACGATCACTTCCCTAGTCCTGCTGGCCACGCTATTTCTGACACAAGCCAGGATGCCATTGGCCTTCTTGGCCACCTGGGCACACAGAAGACTCATATTCAGCTGGCTGTTGACCAACATCCCCAGGTGCTTTTCTTCGGGGCAGCTTTCCAGATGCTCTACCCTAAATCTATAGCACTGCATGGGGTTGTTGTGAACAAAGTGCAAGACCCAGTACTTGGCCTTGTTGAGCCTCATACAATTGGCCTCAGATCCAGCCTGTCCAGATCCCTCTTAGAGCCTCCCTACCCTCAAGCAGGTCAGCACTCTTTCTCAACTTGACAAACTTACTGAGGGTGCACTCGATCCCCTCATCCAGGTCATCGATAAAGACATTAAATAGAACTGGCCCCAGTACTGAGCCCTGGGGAACACCACTTGTGACTGGCCACCAACTGCATTTAACTCCATTCACCACAACTCTTTGGGCCCAGCCATCCAGCCAGTATTTTACCCAGCAACGAGTATGCCCATCCAAGCCATGAGCAGCCAGTTTCTCCAGGAGAATGCTGTGGGAAACAATGTCAAAGGCTTTAGTAAAGTCCAGGTAAAAAACTTTCACAGCTTTTCCCTCATCCACTAAGAGGGTCACCTTTGTCATAGAAGAAGGTTAGTCAAGCAGGACCTGCCTTTCATAAACACATGCTGACTGGGCCTGATCCCCTGGTTGTCCTGTATGAGCCATATGGTGGCACTCAGGATGATCTGTTCCATAACCTTCCCCAGCACCAATGTCAGTCTGGCAGGCCTGTAGTTAGCTGGATCCTCCTTCCTGCCCTCTTGTAGATGGACATCACATTTGCCAACCTCACATCAACTGGGACCTTCCCGGTTAGCCATGACTGCTGATAAATAATTGAAAGTGGGTTGGTTAGCATTTCCACTAGCTCTCTCAGTACCCTTGGGTAGATCCCATATAGCCCCATAGACTTGTGTATGTTGAAGTGCTGGAGCAGGTCACTAACCATTTCCCCTTGGATTATGGGGGCTTCAGTCTGCTTCCTGTCCTTGTCCTCCAGCTCAGGGGGCTAGGTACCCCAAGAACAACTGGTCTTTCTATTAAAGACTGAAGTGAAGAAGGCATTAAGTACCTCAGCCTTTTCCTCATCCTTTGTTACTATGTTTCCCTCTGCATCCAATAGAGGATGAAGATTCTCCTTATCTTTCCTTTTGTTGTTAATGTATTTATATAAACACTTTTAATTGTATTTTACAGCAGTAGCCAGATTAAGTTCTAGCTGGGGTTTGGCCATTCTAATTTTCTAACTGCGTAACATCATGACATCATGTGGTTCTGAGTTGCCTGCCTCTTTTTCCAAAGATCATAAACTCTTTTGTTTGTTTGTTTGTTGTTGTTAGTGGCGTTATCATAGCATTGTCTTCAACAGTTCTGATATATTTATAAATACCATACAGTTGATTCTACCAATGTTTCTTAAATTGCACAGTAGTATTCTGATATCCACACACTATAGACAGATACAGAAATTTTGTTTTCCCTAAGATGTTCCTCATCTATATTATTTGATTCCTCTTTTCAGAAATTCCACCTCTGTTTATGTATCCAGTATCTCTACCTGGCTGGTTCTTGTTAGCTGTTGCAAGCCTCCCTGAAGACCACTGGAATTCATGTGTTACTACCACTGTCTTGTTATATATACCTTGCTTTGACCTTTCCCCTAAGCTTTTAGGTTTATTACTCCTCAAGATTTTAGATTCATTACACTTCAGAATTTTATAGAATGAGGTGACTAGCCAACATCTAATATTCTGGTTACAGATCAGGATCTGCATTAGGGTTCTTTCAGTGACTTCCTGAGTTCTTTCTCACCAGAGAGTCTTCATCAAGGAACAAAGCTAAAGATGGATATTGAAGACTTTGGTTCCAAAGCATGAGAAACATGAGTCAAATATTGAAAAAAAAGCTAAGGAATCATGATATTCATGCTATCTGCCCTATCTCTGATGGTATTCATGATGAATCAGACAGGTCTGGATGTTTGTCCTAGAGGAATAGAATCCAGCTGAACTTATGATTCTCTTTGGAGATAGGGAGATTGGAGACAATGAAAGACTTGGTAGCATTCATGAGAGAGGAGTTCATCTGTCTACAGAAAGAGTGGGACAGTGCTGACCAAGTAAATCATATTCTGTCTCAGCTGACAGAACTCTTTATAAAACAGAAACACTGTTTGATAAACTGCTAAAAAAGAACAGTAGAATGAGATGGAAAAAGCACCTGGAAGTGGTCTTTAAAAGGAAATCCTAAAAAAACCCCAAACAGAACTAAATATATATTGTCTAATTTAGAAAAATTGTGGTCTTTAAAGACAAAATCACTCAGCTGCTGTAATGTTCACACATGATAATTATTGGAAAGTCTTAATCAACTTTCATAACTTAGATAAACCTTTAATATTCTATTAGTAAATAACAAATATCATAATAAAGTTTTAATATATATTCATAAGCCATATGATTTTTCTGTCTATCTTAGAAGTTTCTAAAAATCCTTGCTCATGTTCTCCAATACCATTTGTATACTGCACAAAACCTATAGAAGAGGTTTCACAGAGCAGACAAATTTTCTTGATATGAGTCAGATTCATGGTTATGAGTTCCCAATAGGAGCTACAATACTGATGAAAAACATATAAGTTTTAACCAGTCCTTGGAAATGCCTCTGCTGCTTGCTGTTTAGAGAGTTTACTACCACATGGTCTTGGCCAGCATGCAGCATGGGATGCCCAATATATCATTGTTGTTTGAACTCAGCCCATAGCAAATCGCCACGTGGACAGTTGTTTACTCCTCCCCGTCCCCAGTGAAATAGGGGAGGGACAAAAGAAAAAATTTGTAGGTTAAATTAAAAAAAAAAAAAATTTACTAGCAAAACCGACAGTAATAATAGTAGTCCAAAATGGGTAAAATGCAGCAGTGGCTCACCGAGCGCTGACCAGTACAGAGCCCATCCCCAGCAGCGATCTGACCACACCAGAGAACTCTGCCCAGCTGACCTGGAAACTGAAAACAAAAAAACACATGTGAGAGAGCACGTGCCTGCCTATATTGTGAGCTTTGATGTCACATGACATGGAATGCTCCAATGATCGCTCAGGACCAAGCCCTTCAGCTGTACTCCCTCTCACCCAAGGAAAGTTAACTCTATCCTGGCCAAAAGCACAACACTAGTTTAGTTCTCTAGTCTCTGAATATCAAAGGTGTTAAGAATTCAGCTGGCACAGTAGTCTAGAAAATGTTATAAAGACTTTTGGCAGGTGCTGTTGTGGAGTTTATGTTTGCAGGCCCTGGTCCTCATGGCAAACTTTACCCCAATATCTGCTGGAGGGACAGCAGGGTATAAGCAATTCAGGTAGTTTCTGGAGAGCATTGATGACAACTCCCTAACACAAGTGACAGAAGTACCAATGATGACATCTGCTCTACTGGACTTCATACTTAGAAACAAGGAAGGGTGTGTTGGGGATATGAAGGTTGAAGCTTCTGCTGCACTGGCCATGATACAGTGGGGTTCAGGATCCTGAGGGGAGGGAGCCTGGCAAAAAGTAATATCACAAGCCTGGACTTCAGGAAAACAGAATTTGGCCTGTGCAGGGATCTGCTTGAAAGACTCCCATTGGACATGGCCCTGGAGGGAAGAGAGGGCCAAGAAAAATGGTTGCTACTCAAGGATCATCTCCTCCAAGATCAACAGCAGTCTATCCCAACAAACAGAAAGTCAAGCAGAAATGCCAGGAGGCTTGCCTGGATAAACAAGGAGTTCCTGGTAAACTCAGATAAAATAGTAGTATATAGAAGATGGAAACAGGGACAGGTAGTCTGAGAGGAATGTAGAGACGCTGTCTGAGCATGCAGGAATGAGGTTAGGAAAGCCAAAGCCCACCTGAAGTTGAATCTGTTGAGGGATATCAAAGGCAATGAGAATTGCTTCTGTAAGTACCTAAATAGCAAAAGAAAGACTAGAGAAAACATGGGCATGCTGTGGACTGGGGCAGTGGCTCTGGTGACACAGGACATGCAAAAGACTGTTACTGAATACCCTATTCACCTCATTCTTTACTAGTAAGGCCAGCCTTCAGAGATCCAAGACCCTGGAGATCAGTGGGAAAGTCTGGAGCAAGCAACACTTACTCTTGGTGGAACCTAGACATACACAAATCTGAGCCATCATGGGGTGTAACCACAGGTGCTGAGAGAGTGTGATGATGATAATTTGGGAGAGGTGCCCAAAGACTGGAGAAAAGTAACTATCACCCTTATCTTCAAAAAGAGCAAGAGGTAGGAAGTGGGAAACTACAGGCTGATCAGCCTCACCTCTATCACTGAGAAAATAATGGAACAACTAACCCTGGAAACTGTTTCTGAGCACATGAAGGACAAGAAGGTGGTAAGGAGTAGTCAGCATGGCTTCACAAAAGGGAAGTCATTTTTCATCAGCCTGATAACTGTGATGAAACAACTGGCTTGGTAGTTGAGGAGAGAGCGGTGGATATTGTCTGTCTTGACTTCCATAAGGCTTTTGACACTGTCTCCCATAAAATCCTCATAGAAAAGTTGATAAAGTATTGGCTGGATGAGCAGACAGTGAGGTGGACTGAAAACTGGCTCAAGGACTGAACTCAGAGGGTTGTGATTAGTGTTGTGAAGTCTAATTGGAGTTAGTAACTAGTGGTGTATCCCTGGGGTCAATATAGGGTCCAATACTGTTAAACTTCATTAATGATCTGGATGATCAGACAGAGTGTACTCTCAGCAAATTTTGCAGATGGTACAAAACTGGAAGGAGTGGTTGAAGCAGCAGGGGGTTATGCTGGCATTCAGAGTGACCTTGATAGGATGTAGAAATGGGCTGATATAAATCTCATGCAGTTCAGCAAAGAGAAGAGCAAAGTCCTGCACCTGAGAAGAACAAGCCAATCCACAAGTACATGCTGAGGGCTGACCATCTGGATGCATTAGCAGGAGAGTTGGCAGCAGGTTGAGGAAGGTGATCCTTCCCCTCTACTCAGACCTGGGGAGGCCACACCTGGAGTACTGTGTCCAGTTCTGGGCTCTCCAGTACGAGAGAGACATGGACATACTGGAGAGAGTCCAGTGAAAGGCCACTAAGTAAGGGAATGTCTTTGAGGAAAGGCTGGGAGAACTAGGACTGTTCAGCCTGGAGAAGCAAAGGCTCCGGGCAGATCTCATCAATGTATATAAATACCTGAAGGGAGGGTATAAAAAAGATGGAGCCAGTCTCTTTTCAGTGGTTCCCAGTGGCTAGGCAAGAGATGACAGGCAAAAATTGGAACACAGGATGTTTCGCCTGAATATCAGGAAACACATTTTACTGTGAGAGTGACACAGCACTGGTACAGCTTGCCCAGAGAGTCTGTGGAGTCTCCTGTGGAGATATTCAGAAGCTGTCTGGATGTGGTCCCGGGCAACCAGCTCTAGGTTGCCCTGCCTGAGCAGGAAGTTTGGACCAGGTGACCTCCAGAGGTCCTTTCCAACCCTGACCATTCTATGACTCTGTGAGTCACCAACATAGATGTATGGCATTTCCAGAAGACTGTTAGGTGAGCTGTCTGTGGTTCACTGAATCATATTAATTTTCATAAACCATATTCAGCTTTGATGAACTGGCATTTTCCCATCTAACTGTGTTTACTTGAAAAATTCCAGCCAGATTTTCTGATGAGCTAAAATTTGAGGAACACTTGACATCACTAATGCCGTGAAAAATTGTTTCTTTGGCTATACTAAATATACAGTGTGGACTGCTGCCATCTTGGATGTTTGCAAGCCAGGGATATGGAAATAGATACAGAGAAACAAATAAGCAAGACGTAGAAAACCTGACATATCTGCTAGGAAACCCTAACACAAACAAAGTTTTATAAGAAACAATTCTGTTGTTACATGGATTTTGAGAAAAAAGTTCCAGGATTTCACAGACTCCTTTAATTTCATATGATGAAAACACTACAGATTCCCAGCACTATGTGTTTCCTGCTGAGTGCTTTTCACGAAGTGGAACCTTTCCTCAGTACATTTTCTCTTCAGAAATAACTTTCCAAATTTAGATATATATTACAACTAAAGTAATTACCTCTTGTTCCACATCTCTTCTATAAATTTATAGAAAACTTTTTCTCAAATTTTTGAATATACCAAAACAACTAGAAGTTTTCTTCTGTGTTGGAAAATAAGAGCACAGTCATATGCTCTGGATAACGTGTCACCAAGTGAAGAAACAGCTGGATCGAGTGGAAAGCTATGGCTTCCTGTTGAATGGAAAGAATTTAAATCAGAATTTGTAAAATATAGTACAGTATTGGACAAGCTCATAGGAATGAAAGCCAAATACAAGCCAAAATATGTATATTTTCACATATTTCTGGAAGACTGTGTCCCAATTTTACAACTTTCCTATAGGAAATTATTTCCTCCAATCCAATGTGACCCATATGTATATGGTTCAGTGCTAGAGGAAGCCTGCCAAAGGTCACTTCAAATGTAAAAAATAAGGAATACAATTATTTCTACAACTTAAGATTGCAAAAACAGAAAGAGAGACTTAGCAGCAGCCAGGAACAGAGACACATACCATTGGAAGAAAACAACATTTCATATTTGCCCTAAATTTTGGTCCAGTCATACTATGCTGCAAAAAAAAGATTATAACAGTAATGAGAACCTTCCAAATATCGATAATTGTCACTGAATATTCTGTCCTACAAAATATACTATAGAATACATTATAAGTGACACTTTGAGGTAGATTCAAAATGTATTAAAGAGTTTAGCTAAGTTAAAAGAGGAAAATAATTCATATGTTTCAAAGAAATAAGACATCCAAAGTAAAAACTAATTTTCATGTAAATTCTGACAAATTTTGCAATTCTTGTAGACAGGATTTTTTTTTTTTCCTGGCCTTACCTAGTCTAAATAACTACTTTGAGATATTAACATAAATGCATATCTAAGTCTGTGATATGCCGGGAGAATTATCCAATTGCATATGAGTATGTAATTTAGAAGGAAACATATAATAACAAATGCTATACTGTAATAGAGCTAATTTGAAGAAATAATGTTTTGATTAGTAATTCAGTCACTTCACAGGTCTGCTCATTTAGAATGAAAAAATCAATTTTCTCCTAAGTTTTATTTAGTTTTTGAGACTACTTTACAGATGTGAAAAACAGGACAGATGTGAATAGAACCTGGTGTGAATGTAAAAGGGCATGCATAAACAAGCACAAAAATAGAATTATCATAAATTGTCATAAATTATGATATACAACTTTTAGTTTACCTTTTTAACTCCAGTAGAAGTGAGAATTATCCATTCCTGATGCAGAACTCATGCTAATGAAAACAATTGAATTAATCTAAAATAAGAAGCCCTCTCTCCAAAACAGAGTATATAGTAGAAAAAGCTATGTGATGTATAAGTAATAGACAGCGGGCAGAGCACATGGGAGTCAAGGTAGGAAAGTTACATGAAAAGCTGTATACATGTATTTATTTATATTAATGATTTGATTATTTATATGATTTTGTATGATTATATTAATGATTTTATTTATATTAATGTTTTGATAGTTTAAGTTACAGGAATCAGGTAGACACCTAGAAACATCAAACTTTATCTTGTTTAAAAAGCAGATTTATTTGGGCTAATAGAAATTTAGTGTGAAACAATAATTGCTGTATTTATGGTGAGAGTGGCTTCTCTTCATAGTTAGCTGCAATCATAAATCTTTTAACTGTATCTTTAATGATTTTCCATATCTTCTTAAACATGTAAGTTATAAAACCTCATTTTTTTTACCAGTAGACTAGTTTGTCAAAAGAACTTATTTTTTTATTAATAAACATTTTCTTTCCTTTGATATCTTGTCAACTTTCAGAAGGATAAATCACAGCCAGTTTATTTTCTCTGGAGAATATTTGATGAAAATATTGAGATTTGAGTCTGTGTCTAGGACAGATGCTTTTATTTTTATGTAGAGGTAATAAATTTAAGATAGCATGATAGTTTCTGGACAACTGAGAGAAATCATAACAATTTTTAATCAGCATTGTGAGTTGTCTAAAGCAGCACTGTATTTACTTTACTTTATTGGCACAAGCTATATTATTTGCTTCTTTGGCCATTCTATATAACTTGTCAAAACCAGATATATTTATTTTCTTTATGACTACCCTACATTGTAACCTCTTACCTGACACAGCATATTAAATTAATTTCCTACAGTGGACAGATTATATATCTTATTTATCATTCACTGATGTGAAGCTGTACTCCTGGATTAGTTAATTTAGAATCTCCATGCGAGACAAAGGAGAGGCTCACAACATAGCGTCATATAAGCACTGACCTAGCGAAGTATTTGTGCTATGATAAACTTCAGCCATGTTAGTAATTTTAAGAATTCCACTGAGAAAATATGTGTATTTGAATATATGGGCCATCCAGACCGTAGCCATAATTCTAACTGGCTTCATAAACTAGTAAAATATTATGCTGTTGTACATACAGTTACATCTTTTAATAATAAATAGTATAAAGAAATTAAGATTTTATTTTTTGTTATTTCCACACATACTCTATAAATGAAGGTATTTCTTACTGTAGTGTAAGCAGTTTGCAAGCCTCCTTTTCACTCTGGAAGACTGCAAAACAGTTTCATAAAAGCACTAATGTAATGTAGATAGTTCTATGGTGTCATTATGGACTGTGATATCTTAACAAAGAAAAAATCAGGACATTTCCTTTCTGTATGCTGGTGTAAAAAGCAAATGTCATAAACACAGAGCAAACAAATAACAAAGTGAAACCAAGAGAGACAGTCAGTAACGAAAAACACATTTAATTTCAGTGTAACTTTTATCCAATATCTGATATTTTTAATAGTTTTTCCTTTTTAATAAATATTAATATTTTAAATATTCTCAAAAAGAAGCTAGTGAGATAGCTTGATACAAATCTAAAAAAAAATAAAATCATAGAGTCAGTTTTATACTTAAAATTATTTTTTTGCAACTTACATTCATGGGGTCACAAATTTTAAATGTTCCTGCCACAATAATGATTTTCATATACATTGTCAAAATCCTCCTCACACTTATTATTGTAAACTTGAAGACAAGAAGATTAACTACAAATAAAAAACCCCAACTTTAACCCTGTAAATCTAAAACAGCTTTAAGATATTTTCTAAAATGATGCTTTAATTTTTTAACAGTTCAAATGTCAGTTAGGTACTGTAATTTATGGAAAAAAAGACTGTCCTGAACTGATATTTAAAAAAAAAAATAAAAAAAATCCTAACTCTTTTGAGGAAATACGCCATCCTTACATTCTGGTATAAATTCAACATTGACTTTTTCATTCAACATTCACTTACCTACTTTTCTTAGTTCAGTGTTGTAATATTGAACATATTGTAGTAATCAAAATAAATACTATTTGAACTTGTTTTCTATAAGAGATAAGCCTTATTTATCTGATCTTTTGGGGAGTTTATGTCTTATTAGGAACCCTTTCAATCTATTTGGAAATCTTTTTATTAGCTTAAATAAGCAGTGTAAAACAGTGGTTCCTTAAGTGCATGCATAAGTAGATTAAGTGGTTTGAGGTTTGGTGGATTGAGTTGTAACACTTTTTTTTTTTTCTTCTGAGACAGCCATAATGTCACTTGATATGGAACAAAAAAATAAACCTACTGATATTCTGTTTGTCATCACAAATTGCCATATTTTTTATTGTGTCTACCTCTTTGACCTCAAAACATGTATTTGTTGCCTTCAAGGAGCACACTTCAAATAGTACCAACCAGTGTGGTGGGTTTTTCAGACAATGTTGCATTTTAAGGGAACAGTCCCTACAACATAAAGGGGTTTGTTCCTCTGTACTGCAATCACTACTTTGTGAGACTCAATTATCTTGGGGGAAGTGAGGTGAGGCGAAGAGAGAAGGGGAGGGGAGGGGAGGGGAAATTTCAGTTGGAATGGACCCACAATAGTCATGTCATCCAAATGCCTGACCAATTCAGGGCTGACCAAAAGTTAAAAGTATTTAAGAGCATTGTCCAAATGCCTCTGGTAGATTCCTGGCTCCTTAACTTTGAGCTTTTGAAACACCAACTCTACGTTTTTAGACACTTGAAATAATTTAATAATGTGGAATCCTCAAGCTTTCAAGTGAGGCTTTTACTTTTTATCTGATCATTGTAATATAAAGCTAGATGTATGTTTGAGTAAATATATTTAATTAATGATGACTTACTCACTAAAGCTGAATAGAAGTTCCCATGTATTTCAGTGATGACAATAATAAGCTTAGCTTTTATTGTCCTTGAGTTTTGCACAAGCTAGATTCAACTGGGGTTTAAATCATGACACATGTTTTGAAATAGACTGTAATAGCTGAAAGCAATATAAATAGAACTATGAATTTTGTATTACTAAAGTGTTTCTCATTAGGTCACTTATACATCTTCCCATTTTCAGAAATGAACTTCTTAATACAGGAGTGCAGTGTGTTTAAGAAATTACCATCCTGACTATTTATGTCATGTACTCATGCAGTATACTGCTACAACATGGAAAATTGGATGGAGAAATTTATACTAACATACTTTTTTCTAATGATAGTTTGATGTATCCAGATTTTATTAAAATTTTTAAAGTGTCTTTGTGACTTATGAGATTTTTACATTTCATCTCTAGAATTTGTTTTCACATGTCACTTTCATAAACACTCCTGTCATTTCTAACTTATATAATCTAATTTTTATTACTTACATAGAATTTTAATTGACTTACATTCCTGATCACAGTTTCTCATAATAACTGCTGAAATGGATAACAGAATATCATTAATAATGTTTGTATCAGTAAGTTCAGATGAAAGTAAACTAGACCTTTTGTGAAAGTTATATAAATAATTATTACTATCAGGAAAAATGTGGTTTAACAGTCATACTCTGTTAAAAACATGAGCCAACAACTTTCTAAATATGAATGATCTTTGAACTACTCCTCATACTGGATATGTCTGGGTGTTTTATAGTGGATTTGATGTTGGTCTGGAAGAGAGTGTATCATCTAAAATCTGTCTATTAGTGTTGGGAACAGTGTTAATAGCTGGTATTAGTTTTCTCACATTCAACTTCAGGCTATATTAGAGAAATAGGAAATCTATTACAAAAATTTATAAAAATAATTATACAGGAAGCTAAATTTACATTTTTCTATCTTGTAAAGATAACCTGACTGCAAATGGCAGTTCATTTTGGAATTTCCACACCCCAATTTAGGCTACTAAATCATACGCACTTTTCTGATCATTAAAAGTCTGTATGATGTAGCTAAATCCAGTAAATTAGTCAAGCATAATGGGAATAAAATATACAATAAAAATATGTTTAATAACGTGCTTTGGAATTAATTCCGAAGGAGATGGAAGATGATGAAGAAGATAAAGATCAAATCTTTGTTTAATAGAGATGTGGCTCAGATTATTTCAGTGATTTTTTGCTGATTTATACCAGCTGAAGTGCTGCCCTACTCACGAAGTTTTCAAAATTTTTTTCAAACCATTTCCTTTTCCTCATTCATACAATTTTATCACTATTGTGTTTACACTGTTCTGAAATTCAGTGGAGTTTTTTCAAATTTCAGTTTTCAATTTATATTTCACACCAAATAAATGCAAATTCCATCATGGCAAGGAAAACCTTGACAATAAAGACTATAAAGATGGTTCATCATGTTGAAATTTACACTATGTCATAAGTGTTCAGCTAAAATTTATGTATTGTTTCAGGAACAATGTGCCAAAGAACATAAATGGATAATCTCATTAGAGGTCACATATTTTTCTTATTTAGAATACATATGGGACATTCTGTAATGTTTTTGTGGCTATCAAGATATAAGAAAGCAGTTACAATATCACAGAATGGAAATTATTAGTTTTACTTAAAATAAACAAATAAAACAAAATATAAACTTATAAACAAATATTAGGTTCTGAACTCTGTGTGTGTCTGTATATATTTTTATATTTACAATATATTATTAATTGGATTTTTAGAAACCAGTGGAAAGTCTGCCATTATCTTGAGTGATGCCAAAATTTCATCCTAGTGTCAAAGACTTATCAGAATGCCTGGAAATATATTGCTGTGCCAGAATAAAATGCCATGGAGGATTTTATGTGTTTAAAAGATTCATGAAGTTTGTTCAGGAGTGATTAAGTGACTATGCTAAATAAATACTATTAATTTATGTATGATGAGTTAATCTTGTTCATACCCTCAGGCTAATGAAAGCCAAGTTAAGACTACATAAAGCAATTATACACACAGTGTAAAGGGATTTGAGGGTCACTGGCATCTATTTGAACATTGTTCAATAGCCCTGAAATATCAGTTCAAATTGTTTCATTAACCTTCTCATTCCCTAATACATAGTTTAGTTATCATGTTGCTACCTTTTTACTCCCTTCCTCTGGCTAAAACAGTGATGTCAGCCCCATCACATTGTTAAGCAACAGGGTTTTTTGTCATGCTCTAGATTGTTTTCATTGATGTTGGTATTATCTTTTAAGTCACCCTCTTATTCAAATCTCTTACAGAGTATCTTCTTTCTATTCAGTTTCTACTGCTAGGTATTTACTTTAAAACAAAAATTATAAGATTAATTGAACTGTTATAATTACAGTGAGAGAGTAGAAGATGGGAAAAAGTGATAAAAGAAAAAGGAGTAGAGAAAGAAAGGACAAAAGTGTTCAGATGGCAGCAAGTAAATCAGTGCAAGGATACATTTACAGATATGTAAGAAAAAAAGACAGTGAAAAAGGAAACAAGTCTATGAAAGAAGGACCTAGAGAATGTGAAGACAAGATCAGCTGAAAACACCTAGTGAAGACAAACTCAGGTATGAACAAATTATGTAGAATTGATCCAGTTTTGAAGATTAAACCAAGAAATGAGAGAAAAAGGAAACTGAATAGTTTGGACAGAACAGCATTTTGGAAGTTGAATACATGAAGGAAATGGGAAAACAAAAAGAAAGAAGAAAAAAGCATCAAAACTGGAGGGTTCATGATTCCTCAGGCATCAGTTTCTGGACCAGTGTACTTAAAATTTATGTGGAATGGAAAGTAGCAAGTAAGCAAAAAGTTTGCTGTTCTAAATTAATTCATTTACTGAAATAAAAGGAAAATAAATAATTAAGTCTACTGCAAAGAGTTTTGGTAAGATTTGAAATTATGAAGAACATCAAAAAGGCAAATTAAGTTCAATATATTTAAATATAAATCAGTACATATTAAGAACAAATTGGTATCCACTGTCAGGAAAAAAAAATCTTGAATCTATGAGAGAATTGTATGGAAACATTAGGTCAGAGCTCAGGAGCAATCACAAAAATATAATGAAAAGTTAGAAAATAACTGAAGGGTAAATCATGCACTATGTATTCCCATACAAGATCAAGCAATATTGATGAAATTATCAGGCAGCAGGGCACTTTTTCATATATTATTTGGAAAGCCAAAAGTTAATGGAGTTTCAAAAAACAGACTCATTAATAAAAGAATACATATTAAATTAATAGGAAATCTGACCTATTAGTTTTGATCCAGTTCCAGTTCTATAGTGAGGTCTTTCACTGGAGAAGTTTAAACTGCTGCAAGAGCTAAACTGTCATAGAGTCTGCTTGGACACTGTGCTGAAGATGTCTGCAGTTCTTTATTATACTTACCTTACTTCCTTTTTCTTCTCTACCATATTGAAATGGCCACTTAGGACAGAAAGAATTCAAATGCTTCTCTGACACCTCTCATGCTTGAACCTTGCAGTGTAAATGTGAAATAAAAATACAGTAGCAAACAGCTAATAAAAGATTAGATATGTGTTATCACAATACTGCAAAAGTTTTATTTCACTCAGTAAGAAGGTTGCTTGACAATTTATTTCAGTTAATGAATTTTTGGCAAAGTTAGAGGCCAAATTGAAGCTTTTTTCAACTCTTTATCTCATACCACTTTTCAGTTGTTAAAGAAGTTACATGGATAGTCCTGGGTTTTTTCATTTTTATATACTTTGTCAGACTCCCAACCGTTCACTCTCACAGGCTTTATATGGTAGGACAATTCACGGGGAAGATATCCTGTGTCTAATTAGTGACTTTCACTCAAAATTGATTCACGATGGTAAGAAATATTGTGTCAGTCTCTAAATATTTCTGAAATAATACCCTTCAACCTTCAGTCTGTTACTTCAGCTGCTTAAGCAATTCAAATTAACTAAAGAGCTCATCTTCATCTTGCAGTGGAAGTACAGCTTATTGCCGTGAATCATCTATAAAACTGTTTGGGAACATGTTCATATTTTTCCCCTAAGAAAATGTCATTTTGGCAAAAATAAAACCTTTTTGGAAGAATGTTTTCACTGGAAAAGTGTTTCTTAGATCAGCACTACAATTTCTAGCCAAATCTGTGGAAAAATTGACCAAGTCGTCACTTCCTAATTGACCATAAAACACCAGTGAGGTTGGTAAAACACTGAGTTCTTGCATTATAGTAAACGCCACAAACACTGGGCTAGCCATTATTGGAGAGTGTCTTCTCTGTCATGCTTTGCCACATGGTATAAATAGTTAACTGTTTATTGGCCCAATGTACTGCAGTAATATAAGGCAATGGCTAAGAGGTTCTTTGATCAGCTAGTTTATGTGAAATTTAGTTTCAGATCCCCTCGTGACATTTTCCTGCATTATTCTGTTTCTGGACTACACTGAGGATGATTCTTAGATATACTTAGAAACAAATTTAACCATATCATTCATGTATTTAAATGGTTCAGCAAATTTCCAAACACTTTGTAAACATAGCAGAACATTCTTATGAACAGCAAATTAGGAACTGGATGAACTTTGAAATACACCTACTTGCTATTCATTTTTCCTAGTAGATGTGGCTGATCACCTGAATCTCAGGGTATTATTTCTGCTTTCTGACTTACTGGCAGAAGCTCTTCAAGCAGAAAAAATATCATCTGTACATGCCACTAAGTTGTCATTGTCCATTCATCCTACATTTCATTAACATTTGGGCATAGCATGCACATTGAAAATATTTATAAGTAATCATCCAACTATTTAGGAATGTATTAAAAGACCTGCAGATTGAACTATGTACTCATAAATATATGAATGAAGATTGTTTGTATTATTCAAACAGTTAATCCTTTTCCAGAAAGAAAGCTCTATTTTCATAACCAAGAATAGATCAAGAAAAATGTTTGGCTATGGTTACTAGATAAACAGCAAAAAAGCTATGAATGTCAACAGATAATTCTGGACTCCAGTGTCTAGGTTAATTTTCCCCAGCCAAAGAAAGTTGTCTTTATTCTGTTAGAAATTTTCTGGGCAACACTGATCCAGGTGCCACTGTCAACTACATGCTCAGTAGGTGTGATCTACCATGTGGATCTCCAGAAAGAAACAACACTGCAAGTAATATAAGGTCTTCAGAATATAAATTCATCACTTTTCTTTATGCAGCTATACATAAACAGAATCAGAAAATCATGACTTAATTAAAGCTTGTTGGAAAATAAATCTTCTGTTATTTGCAGAGTGTATGGGTAACCAACTTAGGTTATGTAAACCCATAACTAATAAACCATTATATCCAGTTTTATTATGGAGTATAATATTAGTAGTAACTATAAGCAGTTACTACCTAATGTTATAGTACACCATACCCCTGTAACTAAATGGATAATGGGGTTCCCCATTACCTCATGCACATGAGAAATGTAATTTCTGTTTAGTTGATAGAAAATGTAGTTGCCTTTTTTTTTTTTTCCCTCTCTCTCTCTAAATGTTGGGCTCTCTAGTAAGACTATTTATCTTTTGATTTAATGTAGTTTTCTCTTGTAAAGTAATTTACTCTAAGATGAATTGTCTGAAAGCAGTGCTTGGTACATAAAGGAGAATGGGAGAAAAGGAAATTGAACTACATCTTTTATCAGTCAGTACAATAACATGTATACACAAAAATACTTTCAAATTTTGCCAGAATATATTTCTTTTTAACAAAATATTTTGGTTTTCAACAGCTCTGAGTTTCCATGGATGAAAGATAGTTAGGAAATAATTTTGGTATTGTCAATATCTGTTTTCCATCAAAAAACAATGTTGACAAAAATATTAAAATTAGCCTGTTTCTAAAAATAATACTAGAATAAACTGAAGTTTTTTATACTAGAATAAACTGAAGTTTTTCCAATAGTTATTGCAACCCTTTGTCTTTGAAAAGTGTATTTTCAAACCATGAAAAATAGTTAGGATACTTGAAGCAATACTGTGCTTCATATCACATGATTCAACAGATTAATGAATTTCAACCAACTATGTGAACAGAAACATTCTTTATTTCTTCTATGAGGAGAAGGTGTATCAGTAGAGTACCAGCTACTCTTCTGTAATATTTCAAACTTTTTGGTCATTTCCTTGGGGAATTGTTGTCTGTGAACCTGCAATTATCTTTTAAAATGTATCCTAATGATCACTTAGCCTGGTATGAGCACCTACATTCTATCATAATTTTCAGTTCACTTAATTATCTTATTAGAAACTTTCTATGCTAATGTTAGCATAGAAATAACAGAAATGTTCAGCTTGGCCTTGATTCTGCCTCCTTATTCTTTTATTTTGCCTAATATCCTCATAGTATGCAAAAAATTGTAATGTGGACATTTTAATACAGCCTTTAATACTTGCCTCTTGCATGAATTGGTATATTTCTATGAAAAATAAAATTATCATTTATACTGAAAATATTTATGCCAGTTAAAGTGAAATAGCTTCTGTGGCAAGGAAAACTATTAATATAACCTGGAACCTACTCCTACAGATCTCAGTCAGTCAGAATATTAATTTCAGTGTTTCTATTTAGCTTTGCTGCTTATGCTAGGAGACTTTTCAGTGGAATCTAAGTAAATGCAGTGCAGAGGATCAGCAATAAACTCCAAAATTGCCATTGGTTTCAGCATATGTAAAGTGGGACAAAAATCAAGCAGACCACTGGTAGGCCTTTTAGTGACTAGGCAGTTGAGCCTTATTTTGTAAGCTTTATTCAGTCTGTGAAATCAATCAGTGTCAAGCACATCATCGGTATAAATAATAGTCCCTTCCTTGTGAAAGTTGATTCTACTAGCATTCTTGTCAAGGTCTCTGTCAAATTTTGTCCTTGGAGTATCTCTTGTTCCAACTACCAAATCATTATTTAGAAATAGTTATAGATAACACTTGGCACTGTGAAAGAATGAATTGCTGATATTTTCCAATGGGAAGTAGAAAAAGCAATGTATAAATATGTGAGCAGTTCCATATAAAATATATATTTTTTAAAAAAGTTGTTGTCATGGCAACGTCTTTCCATTGACTGAGAGGAAAGATGAGGATGAGAAACATATGCAGTAAAAGATACAAGACTTAAAGTAGGCACAAGAGAAATGTAAGAATAACATGACCAGTGTATTCTACACAGTTAATCAGGCAAATTGCCAGATTAATCTTTCTTTCCCTTTTTGTCCCTTAATGAAATCTCATTTGTTTTTGAGAGAAAATAGCTTTGTAAAACTGTTTCCCGTCCAACTAGAAGCAAAGCCAAGGGTGAATACAAAGATTTAGACATGAAGTACAGATGAAGGAAGATTCTGTTTTAGAAATTCTAGCCAACATCCTTCTCGCCAACCTTTTCCCTTCAGTCTCGCTCTGACTTTCATCTTGTCTGGAAAGAAAAGCAACATTTTGTGGGATGTTTTTTCTGTTCATACTGAGTCATACTGTTACTGTTGCAGAAGTGAGGCACAGTTCTAACATTGAGAGATGTTTCTAACTCCTTGTTAGAATTTCTGATGGTATTGTATGTAGTAAAGTTGTGAAATCTGTGGTTTTATACCTTTCCAGCTTCACTGAGTCTCATTTCAGTGAAGTTTCACATAAACCTCAGAAGTTAAAAATCTATTACACAGAATCACAGAATCATCTAAGTTGGAAAGGACCCTTGCGATCATCTAGTCCAACCATTCGCCTAGCACAGTTCCCACCTACAGCATATCCTTAAGCTCTAAATTGACCCTACTCAAACACCTCCAGGGATGGGGACTCCACCACCTCCCTGGGCAGCCCATTCCAACGCCTGACAACCCGTTCTGTAAAGAAATGCTTCCTAATGTCTAGTCTGAACTTTCCATGGCGCAACTTGAGGCCATTCCCTCTTGTTCTGTAGCTTTCTACTAGGCTAAAGAGGCTGATCCCCAGCTCTCAGCAATCTCCTTTCAGGGAGCTGTAGAGGGTGATGAGGTCTCCCCTCAGCCTCCTCTTCTCCAGACTAAACACTCACAGTTCCCTCAGCTGCTCCTCATAGAACATGTGTTCCAGACCCTGCACCATCTTAGTTGCCCTTCTCTGGACATGCTCAAGTAACTCTATGTCCTTTTTGCAGTGAGGGGCCCAAAACTGAACATAGGAATCAAGGTGTGGCCTAACTAGCGCCAAGTACAGGGGCAAGATCCCTTCCCTGTCCCTGCTGGCCACACTAATCCTGATACAAGCCAGGATGCCAACCCCCGGGTCCCTCTCTGACTGGCAGCTCTCCAGCCACTCCTCCCCAAGCCTGTAGGCTGCTGGGGGTTGTTGTGGCCCAAGGGCAGCCCCCAGCATTTGGCCTTACTGAAACTCCCCCGGTTGGCCTCAGCCCATGGCTCCAGCCTGTCCAGGTCTCTGCAGAGCCTCCCTACCCTTGAGCAGATCAACACTCCCACCCAACTGGGTGTCATCTGCCAACTGACTGAGGGTGCACTCGATCCCCTCGTCTAGATCATCAATAAAGATGTTAAACAGGAGTGGCCCCAAAACTGAGCCCTCGGGGACACCACTCGTGACTGGCCACCAGCTGGATTGAACTCCGTTTACCACAACTCTCTGGCCTGGTCATCCAGGCAGTTTTTAACCCAGCGAAGTGTGCGATTGTCCAAACCTCAAGCAGTCAGTTTGTCCAGGAGAATGCTGTGGGAAACGGTGTTAAAAGCCTTGATAGAGTCAAGGTAAACAACATCCACAGCCTTTCCCTCATTCAATAAGCAGGTCACCCTGTCGTAGAGGGAGATCAAATCTGTCAGGCAGGACCTGCCTTTCATAAACCCATGCTGACTGGGCCTGAGCATCTGGTTGTCCCTCATGTGTTGCATGATGGTCTTTAGGATGAGCTGCTCCATCAGCTTCCCAGGCACCAAAGTCAAGCTGACAGGCCAGTCAGTGTCATTACAGTGAACTTGCTAGTAAATACGTCCACACATTCTCATACTTGATAGAAATGTAACTAGTATATCAGGCAAATATATGGTAATTTAAAGCACATTCAAAATCAAAAATAGTTTTATTAAAATGAGAATAAATATTTTCCCACTGGAGGATCTGAGGATATTTAATTACCACCTGCTTTTTTTTGAAACAAATGAAGAAAAGTTGGCTTTACATACATTTTAAAAGCATTTACCTCATCTAACTACATATTGTTCAATATAAGAAAGGCAGTCAAATGAAGTTGTTTAATCTACAGTTGAAGCACTGGGCTGGCATTAAGCACATAGACTGAGGAGATGCCTACTGTGGATTTGCTGTGATACCTTGGTCAGGTGACATAGAGCCTGCAATTAAATATAACTTGTTTCCTTCTGTTAATCTACATTGGTATTGGATGAGGCTTTTACTTCAGATCCAGTTTATAAAAATTACAGTGATTATACTATCAACAGGAGCTATTGCTAGTCCAAGTTTATTAATAACAATATTTTGATATGGCTATACCAGACCAAACCAAATTCCACTTAGCCCACTTGTCTGTGTCTGACAATAGGTAGTAATACATGTCTAGAATCAATACAAGAACAATCTGATAGATAGTGATACCTCCCAGGAATATTTCTGTGCCCTGCAACAGTCTGCATCTCAGAGATTTAATGAGGCAGAACTGGTCTACTTGTGCTTGTTATCATAATTCTGCTGGGATAGAAAGTAAATATCAGTCACTATTCGTCTGCTCAGAATCAGATTCATAGAATGGTTTGAGTTGGAAGAAACCTTAAAGACCATCTAGTTCCAACCCCCCTGACATGGGCAGGGACACCTTCCACTAGACCAGGTTCCTCAAAGCTCTGCCCAATCTGACTTTGAACACGTTCAATGATGGGGCATCCACAACTTCTATGGGCAACCATTGCCATTGTCTCACCACCCTCATCATAAAAAAATTGCTTCCTTACACTCAGTCTAAATCTACCCTCTTTCAGTTTAAAACAGTTGCCTCTTGTCCTGTCACTACAGTCCTTAGTATGCTATTCATAATTCTCTAGAACTTTATCTTCTCTAGCAAGTGTTGAGAGAGCATAGTAAAGAAGTAGGAATCTAGGCTAATAATGTAAGGGTGTTTTTTACACACATTTCTATTAATAATGTATGGATATTTTATGTTTTTTAAAAAAAAACATTAAGTTCTGCTCACTGTCCATTTCAAAGACTAGGTCTGCAGAAAAGGCTCTGCAGGTGATTATACTGCCAGCTTTTGTAGTATTCATCAGTATCTGTGCTTATATAAAATCCAATTCAAAATTTTTTATCTCAAGACATTGTGATTCTGATTAGTGATGTGTAAAATGACTGTCATCAGTCATGTGGGGAAAGAAAAATTTCATAAGGAAAGTAGAGAGGAGGGTTAAGTAAAATTTCCTTACATTACAGAAGGTCCAGTGGCCACTTAAACTTTAATATACCCAAAACTAGACCCAGGATTTCTTAAGGTTCTTCATTCTGTTGATTCTGAAGGTGATTCCATCCCTTAGTCTACCAGTTGCGCAGGACTTGCCCACAGGGTCCACCTGTGATATTCACTGGCTTGACATATAGAAGATGAAAACGTGTGAGACCTAGTCAGTACATCTAGGGAGTCATTCAAAAAGCTTCACTCTCTGTGACACCAGTGCCACTTATGGACATGAAAAGAGGCGTAGTCTGTTTTCCATGGTGTATCTCAGTGCTATGCTTCTGTGACAAAATACTGCAAACTCCACAAAAGCTTAAAGTCTCCAACCCACTCCCCATAAAAACTATCACCAGTCTGAGGAATACAATGTTTATGAAATACTAATTTTTACAGTTTTTCAGTTTCAAACTAAAACTCTGGGATGAATTTAAGATGTAGCTAAATCTCTATTAATACCAATGCTTGTGCATGATAATTTCATAATTTATGTTCTCTACATTATTTTTTAAAGGAAATGCCTTCCTTTCAATGCAGTTAATGGAATAAGAAACATAAGGCTGTGCAAAAATGAGTGTATAGAAGCTGCTGATTAGCTCTTTCTTTAGTGCATTAACTAGTCTTTTTTCTATAAAGTTGCAAAATCAGGGGTATTTTCCTCATATATTCATGTCCCTTCCTTGAAAATACAGTTTTTATATTGTATAGTTAATTTCAGAGCAAATTAGACAAAGTCTAGCCCAGCTAGCAAGGAACTAATATGGTAAATATTATTCAGATAATCAGAAACAATACAATAGTGACATGAATGAATTAATTGGATGTTTACTATAGTGAAGGTGAGATACTCAGGTGAGTTTGCTAGGCAAAATCTTACTCAGTAAAAGTATTGAACGTAACCAAGGCCCTCCATAATGTTTATTTACTGTACCAAAGTAATATGCATTATTTTGCAGAAAATGAGAAACTCCTCTCTTATTGATGCTTCAAATATATAAGAGCATCAAAAAAGCCTTCATACAGAAAAATTTAAATGCAGGTGACCCCATTATTTTCAATGTACAGTAAAGCAGATCACAGCATAAAATATTTCTTTAAATATTTGGCTTTTAATTTTCTGCAGTCATTCAATTGAGGTGCTTATGAATTTTAGTACACAAGCAGACAGAATTACTCATGACCAGAACATATAAGGTGTAGAGAGATAAACTTTTCCACGGTGAATAAGAGGAAACTTGCCCCAGAGCAGAGGCAGAAAATACTGTGACATTCACCATAAAGTTGGTCTGAAATTGTAGATTTGTTCTGATGATAAAAAAATCAACTTCTTGTGGATTAGGGACTATTTAAAGAGTATAGCTTACTTAGCCATAGTTCAGATGACCTCTGCTCAACACCCTAACCATTGTGAATGCCATTCTAATTCTTCCTAGGCTATATTTAAGGATATACATTTGACTTGCCTAATAATGGCTGCAGTGTTTTCATGGGATTTTGAAAGCCAAATGTTGCAGTGCCTACAGCTTGAAAGTCCAGTGTCTTTGTGTGTTCTTTGTGTAGATTATTTATTTAATAAAAGGTGATTAATAATGATACTTACTTCAAAGGTATGTTGGAAGAGTGAATACAATAATGACGAAAAAATGGCAAGACATTTACCATCATGGAATCCATACATAACCTGATATGTACCAGTTGTTTTAAAATTTTTGTTATAGTCAAATTAGCATCAGACATATTCTATAAATGAGTGCAAAGAACAGTTTAGGATAAAGAGTTTGGTAGCTGTAATGAGCAGACACGAGTCCATTCCATCGTCTTTCAATTACTTTGCTGAAGATTGTAATAATGCACATATGTACATATAAATATATATCTTTTTTGTATTTCCTGACTTACTTGGTGAGGGACACCTGGAAGGGATTGCATTTTAGATTGATGGTGCTAGTGACATCTTAATCTGAGCAAAACTGCAGTGGTATTATTGTTAAAATAATAAAAAGTTGTAAACTGTTGACCTCCTTCAGACTCTCTACTTGATTTTTTCTTACTGTCAAAAAGCTCAAGAGAAATGCCAGAAACCAAGAATTCATAATCCTGTGCTCAAGTATTGCAAAGTGTAATGGTAGTGTTGGAACATGAATAAGACAGAAATAGAAGTTATGTAAACAACACAGCCGACCTCTTTTTATCAGCTTACTAGAACAGATACTGTGCCTGAGAAAAGAACAGATAAAGTCAAAATATGACCAAAATAAAACTGCTATGAAACAATGTTTCAGTTAGAAGATACCTGGAGATAGATATATAGCTGGATTTTCACTCAGCTGGGCTCCTCAAAAGTACTTTAGTGATAATATACATCACTTCAGGCACTTAGCTACCCATTTAGGCAACAGTGATATCACTAACTGCCACCTTTCTCCAAAGGCAGGTGTATTCTCTCTGCCTTTCAGTTTCTGCCCATGAGTTTGTGTTCACAACATCAGTTCTGATTCCAGCCCACTGTTATTTTAGCTGAAGGAGGACTTCTAACCTAAGCACCTTCTTTCTCAATAGATTGAACTTTGTAAGCATGTTCTGACCACATGTATGAAAACAGAACAAAATTACTTCAGGTACTGGCCAACAATTTTTACTTTTAGTTGTATCATAAGTCCAGAACACCTAGAAAGTCTTAAAAGTAAAGACACTTTCTATAGGATAAATGATGTCAGCCGAAATTCCTGTATCAAATTAGGTAAAGTACAGACTTGGAGTTATGTTCTGAGTATTTTAACTGGGCCATTTGTTACACAGGAGCTCTATGTTTCTGCTTATTCTGTCTGGTTGGGGTTTCCCTTCTGCCTGTACAAACACAAACAAGGAAAACTGGAATTTATCACCTTGATACAAGGAAAGGAGTCTATATATTTAGGACTGCATCCTACTGCTAGGTCAGTTTAAAAGATTGCCCATTCAGACAGTTTTGATGATCATTCTTAATGCATCTAATTCTGTGAAATTCACTGGCTGCTGATTTTGCTAGGTGGTAGATATCTGCATCAAAATTAGTGGACCACTCTATAAATATCTCTGGACAACTTTATATTAAAATATTCAGATCCACATCTGTCCAGTTTGAAAATCTTAGATCAAGTCTGAACATAGATGTGGTAAATTAGTAAGTGAATGTGAGGACCCAGAAAGCAAGATGAACGAAGATATTAGATTCAATTATAACACAGGAACTGCAATTATACTTAGCTACGGTTTGTTTTGGTAGATGTCCCTGTTGATGAATATTGCAAAGATAATGTCCATGTTTTCAAAAATTACTCCTTTTTAAATAATATTGGATAAGATACAGTGGTTTAAAATAGAGTAATTTGGGTGACTAAACAGAGGTGTCTACTGTCACTGACTCCATTCTTGCCCTTGTCTTTAAGGGCAGTCACCAATTAGCCATAGACTCAGTATCAAATCTACTCACCTTTTATAGACCACGGTTTTCCAAAGTGAATAATGTCAACTTTAGTTAATTATGTGCTCATTTTTCCTTCAATTCCTCATTTCTCTTTCCCTCCTCCTCCATGTACCACACCATCTGGAAATATTTGCCTTTGATGCATTCTCTGCTGTGACAGCAGTTCAATATTAATGAGGAAAGCTGAAACATTGTTTTCTATACACGGTACGAATTATTAATATATTTCTTTCCTTCCTATCCACACATTCCACATTTCAATTTTAGAGGGGTTTTTTTTGTTTTGTTTTTTTTTGGTTTGTTTTTTTTTTTTTTTTTTTTTTTTTTTTTTTTTGAGCAGGAACCATTTTCTTTCTTACTTCTCTGTCCAGTGACTTCCATAGTGGATCCTTCATTCATAAATAAATATTTTGGTGTTATAGTAGTAATAAATAACCAGACTATCTACCCATAGTGCTGTCAGGCATATTGTCTACTATAATAAAATTTTTCTTAAATACTGAAGACTAATTTCATTAAGGACATTCTGGAACTGTTCTAAACAAGGATTCTAGAGGGGCAGACAACAGTACCTAACACCAACATTTGCCTGGCACCTAGCAGAGTTTAAACCCACTGAAATTACACTTCCAGCAAAGTTCAATTGGTATATGAGCTTCTTTCTATCTAATGACTTTCCTCTTTATTTCTTTTCTTTTGTTGGGAAAAAAACCCAACAAAAACAACAAAAACAAACAGCTTCTCAGAGCAGTTCACTGAAAATGTCATTTATAGTTACCTCTTCTGGACTTTACCAGTAATCACTGGTGATACACAATATCTGAGAGAACTGTTGTGTGAAAGGTTTTTCTGTTTAGGAAAGAATGGTTCTCAAACTCTGTGAGGGAAGATCCTGTAACATTGGCTAACCAGACTAGAAAAAGTCTGCCTTTGCATTTACTGCCCAGACAGAAAGCAAAAATTTCATTAGAAGTGTCATGCTGAGTAAATAACTTAAGTGCTTCATATTTCTGCCATTAACATTTATGTCATTTCTAGTATAGTCCCATTCTAACAACATGCAGAATACCTCCTAGCACAGACTGAAGTTTAGTATGTCTGCATTTCCCAGCTGATAACCGAATTCCATATGGGTGTACTGGTAAGAGTCAGATATGGATGTGACAGGAAATTATTTAGATGTCCTTGAAAAGATCTTATTTTAGAAACAATTGATGCTTTGGAAGGAGCATTGAAACAGGCTAGACTATAGGAAAGGACTCTTGTCTTATTTGAAATCACTAAATATTCATATAATTAGACATGCTAAGTAGACCTGTGTTTAAGGCAACACTATCTAGTTTAAAATAATTTGCTGAATTCTGTTGCCTGGCTCAAACAAGTGTTTTCCAAAGTGGAACACAAAAGCCATCCTTCAATAGAAAAATCAAAAATGTGCATTTGAATTACCTAAAGGAGGACAGTGTGAAGAGCAAATAAGGCATGTATAGTCTCATGTGTTGCTACATTTACAATTTAAATAAACTTTTAAATTGATTTTCTTTTTTTTTTTTTTTTTTTTTTTTTTTAAAAATTGGCTGTTGCATTAACATGTGTAGGATACAAGCATTGCTTTAACACATTCCATAATTACACATTCACAGAGAACATGGACATAATGTTTTAATATTGTGTCACACTTTACAATGATTCAGTAATATTTGCTAGAGATGAATAAAAAAATCCATTTTCAGCCAAGTCTTTATTACTAACCCACAAATAATGAGGAGATATGTTGGCTAAACTGAGCAGTTGTGTTCCAGATTCAGGTACCTTTGGAAACGGAATTATTTTCCATTTTTAGTTTAGTATTTTCTTTAAACTGATTATTTTCCATGGAAAATATTCATTGATTATCACAATGACTGAAAAAAACCACCTACACAGCCTGTTTTCTAATGTTCTCCGAGTTTTAGGCTTGCCTTCTGTATCAGAGAAAAACAGTATTACAGGTAAAGCAAAATATCCAGGAAGAAACATTTTGACACCAAAATCTCCCTGCAAACAATTTTACAGCAAATATTTTACATTAATTGAGATCATCAGCTATTTACTATAGTTTTTATCCACTAAATCTCTCAATTAGTATGTGCAGAAGCAAAATGGCAAGTGCAAAATGCTGCCAAAGACTTATTGCAGAAGTTTGAAATTAAAAACAGGAAAGAAAATAAAAACCCTTTGAAACTGCCAAGCACTGACACGAGTTTTATTTGTGAAATTTAGACTGTGAATCCTCGTGAGTGAGGATTTGTCAAGTGAAGAAAACTAATAAAATATTTGAAACTCTATTTTAAAAGATATAAATTTCAAATATAGTTGTGATTCGTCAGTTTTCTCCACTAGAAATAGCATCAGTTGTTCCATGAGAAATGTTTCAACAATAAATGCCTCATTTAGATTTTTCTTGGGCTTTCTAACAAATGTCTTGTTAGAAAACAAAGTATTTTCATATAATCCAAAAATATGATACAATATAAATCTGTTCTGAAGAGGCAATAGTTCTTTCTTTTTCTAATTCAACTTTTCAACCCTAATGTTAACCATGTATGAAATACAAAAAATGTTATTTTGTGTCAAAAGAAATTCCCCAGTGCTTAAAAAAACCCTTTAACTAGAGCTAATTGCACAGGCTTTGTGCCATTCCTAGATCTTGACTTCATCATTACTATAAAGTGGACTTTGAGCAGAGTGACAGAAATCCTGCCCTTAGAATGTTCAAGCTTGGTCAGACAGAATTATAAGAACACCGATAAAGCTGAACTAGAAGTCCTAGGAAGTTTTTTCTGTCTGTAACTTTTGAGACATTCTTCTAAGAGGTGAAGTTTTTTTCTGGCTCTAAGAAAAGTAAGTGTGGTCTCTGGAAGCAGACTTAAAAAACAGATACGGAAATAGAAGAATATGCTTTCTGAAGAGTCAGCTTTCACTTTCTTTAACTTTACCAGTAGTCTGTAAGTAGGTGAATTGTAGTAGTATATCTCCTATTATATTCTATTATATATACACATGCACTATGTATTTTAAATATAGAGTATATAGAGTAATTTAGTACTGTAGACAGGTGTATATCCCTAATTAATAGGCATGTATTTTGGAGTTTGACTATAATCACATATTTAAGGTAGATACTCATTATATTGTATGAAGTAATACTAAGCTTAAATTTATCACATTTTATGCAGAACAGCAAAATACAGTAAGTAATATGAAAAGTAATGAACAGCAAAAAAAAATCAGATATCACAAATAAAATGAGCACAAAATAAGTTGTGATCCCTCATTATTGTGATTTCTACTAATACCAATAAGGGCACATGAACTACAGTACAGAAGGACACTCTAGCCTGTTTCCTGAGATAAGAGCAATATAAACAACCAGCGGTTTATACAGCCTTGGGAAAAAAAGTAAATGCCAACTTCCCACTGAATGCTTGGCAAGAACTGCCAGTAGCAGTGTCACTAGGGCTTTCAAAATGCACAGCTATCAAAACACCTCAAAACAACTCCCAAAATTACTGTAACCTTAAGAGTGTTCAGTGATCGATTACAAATCTAGAATTAGATTCCCAATCTCCATCTGATAGTAGCAGAGGTTAAAATATGAATTGAATTGGTTATTGGATTAAAAAAACCACTTTGGCATCAGTTTTGAAAGGTATGTGTTTACGCACATTTATATTTTCATATTATATCAAAACCTGAAAAAGACTGGAAGAACTGTGTACTTGCTTCTGTTTTAACAGATACCTTAATCTGAGTTGTTATATTATGCTAGAATTATTCTAACTTTTGTTTAAATAAAATCTGTCTTCCAGGGAGGTTTTTCTTAGGTAGCAGGCATCTTGTTTCTAGAGAAAGGTGATTCTTCAGATCATCTTGCCAAATCCAGTCTTTCTATGGGTCAGAATAAAGACACATTCAAGACTTTCAAGACTTTCTGAACCTCTCTTGAAACTCTTAGAATAGTCAATTTTCATCTTTATTTTGTATAAAAAAAATATTGAATTTTGGAATTACTGATATGTGGATTAAAGCAATTCTGTCTTTCATTTTCAGAAACGATAAGTATTACTGGTGCTTCGTTAAATTAAAAGAAAGACTATTTTAGAAACAGCAACAATACCGACACCATTAAAAATTAACTGCACTACACAAATTCTCACATATAAAATCTAACCTGAAGTTTCTTAGACACTTTAAAATCACTACAGTCTTTAGTCTAAAAATAAATTGTATGTGAAATGTTATTTTATTCTTTATTTTCACAGATAAATTAAGTACAGAATTAAGCTTATATACTTTTTATCATATAAAAGAATAAAGTCTGTCTGACTGAATGCACCACTTTTATCTTGGAATGCCTAACATGGGAAATTATTCCTCATATCTAAATTTTCTGATAGATGTGTCATGGAAGATTCATAATTTATGAAAATTGGGATGTCCTATATTAGCAACTTTGTCTTAGTGACACAAGAGAGTTATAGCAAGTCTACTGTACTGCCATTTAGCTTTTTCTCATGGTCTTAACATATTTTGTTGACACATACTATTTACATAAATAACAAAGTAACGTTAGCAGAATGTTCAAGATTTATTAGTACAGTTAACTGTTAAATTGAAGCAATCATGTTATGCATGCACCTCTAGAAGAGATTTGGTTGTTTGTTTTTGTTTGGTTTTTTTTTTCTTAAAGCATATTGCTTTCAGAAGTTTGTCCTTTAGGGAAATTCTTTGTCAAAAGTTATGAGTAAACAGTTTCCACTGCACATGGAAAACTTAGTTTACATATAATTTGTCAAGCTATGTAAATTATGATTTTATTCCAGTTTAAAAAGTACTTTAGACATCAGATCACATACTCTGCTAAGAGAACTAAAATGGAGTAATTGCTCCTGTTTTAACAGATACCTTGATCTGGGGCTATATATTATGCTTGTCATAATAGAATTATTCTAACTTTGCTTAAAGAAAATCCATCTTCCCAGGTGTATTTTCTGAGGTGGCAGGTATCTTGTTGTTTATCTAGAGAAAGCTAATTCTCCAGATCATCTTGCCAAATCTAGTCTTTTCATGGGTCATAAGGAGACAAGCTGTCAAATTTTATAAATAAATTTCTGGATTATTTCTAGCTTCTGAATAAACGCCAAAAGGCAATGCACTCAGTCATTAAAATGTTTTGAGAGAAAAAATTAGAAGATACCGGGAGTAGTTAAACTGTCTGATAATTTTCAATATCTGCCAAAATATCTCGCCTGTTGAGGCTGATATTTTCAAGAGTAAAAACTCATCAGTCTTCAGTGATAATGGCTGACTTTCATCAAGTCACTTTTCTGTGTGTATGAAATCTATTTTATGAATTTGTTTACCGAGCTTGACTTTCAGACATGTTTTTTTTTATATGTGTATACATGTCACATCGAGTATGAAGTAGACAACACTGTAAATAACGTAAGAGAGATATTAAATCAGTTTCTTAGATGAACTGATATTTCCAAATGGACCTGTAGCTAATTATGTGGGATATTCATATAACTACTGTGAAGCTCACATATTTGGCACACTAATTACACTTTGAAAAATACCCATTACACTTTTAGGAAAGTAATACATTTGATAAATTTTGTCCATATCGAGGGTCTTATAAAATGTCCATTAATATTAACAGAATTTCTTAATTGACTTAAATGTTTGTGTATTGGGATGCAAAGTTAAATCTTGCATCTACAATATTAAAAATCAAGTCTGAGATGTAATTTTACTGTATGAAATGTTCTATTTGATTTGTTCTTCACCATGTCCATGCCCTAAAATAAAAGAAAATGCTTGAATTCCTTCCTTGTTGGAGAGCAGAAAATTAGGAATATACTCAAAAGGAATCACTGAAATACTGTTCATTCTTACTTAACGGAACATTTGGGTTTGAGGCAGTAACCCAGTATTTTGGACTCCCCCAATGCAAAATGTTTTTTAGCTGTAATGATGTTGCTGACATGGCTGATGTTAAACCAGCCCAGATAATGCTTTTGAGAAATAATGATGCTTTCTTAGAACAGGAAGAGTTCATATTTCCAGCTCTAAAATTTTAGGGAATGATATTCAGGAACCTTCTTATCTGGAATTAGTAATTTAGATTCTGTTTTCATTTTTTAAATCTGAGATTTCATCTAATGAAATTTGGATTGCTTTGATATAATTGAGAGTTTGACCTACATAGCTGGGATCTTTTTTTCTATGTTGTTGAAGTTTTGGCTAGTCTCTCATAAACAACAAGAAAAATCTAGGGAGTATTCGTTAGATAGGAACATTGACAGTTTCATAAATCATGCAACTTCAGTCTGCATTTTAAATTTTTGTAAGTCCAGATATCCTTTCTCCCTCAGATAAATTGTTCTCTTCCTACAAAGCTAAATTTAAAAATTATGGTAACTATAGTTCACAATCGTTATCTAAAAAGCACAGACTACAATGAGATCTAGAGATCCAAGAAATTATATGTCATCAAATTACTGAAGACATTAAACATCTGTGTTAGTTATGCAGTCTATCAAAAAGAAGTCTCTAAATATAAAATGGAAACAGGTCAGATTCAGGAGAATATATTTACTTCATAGCAATATCTGAGTAGAAAATTCCTAGAATTATAAAATAGATGTGCAGCTGACCCAAATTCACATTAGATGATTTCAAAACGTTTCTAAAATCAGCTTATCATAATCAGTGTGAATACATTCTTTTGAATTACAGTCTAAGAGAAAATGGCCCTATCACAATTTACCATCTGAACAGTTCTTACAGTTTTAACTTAGTGCCAAACAAACCATAGTCAGGGTAGATATTTTTCCATGATATCCACTCAAAATGACAAAAATATAGATAAGTAGCTGAGCTTATGCAATGGCTATGTTCAAGATGCCAGAAATCTGAGATAAGGAATTATTTTGAAGAACAATTTGAATTCAGTAGCATCAAATTTGAACATGCTTTGATCTTACATCCATAAACTAATTTGGCATTCATAAAGGTTTAAGTGTCATTGCCTTAAAGTATCTGTATTTAGAAAGGATGAACAGTGGTTAGCTTTAACTTTTTTACCTTTTTGTTTTACTCATTTGATGTTGAAATCAAATGTTTACCTTTCTGAAAGAGTCATAATGAAATTTTTTGTTTAATACAAAAGGTAGTTGTTAAGTGCTAAAAAAAAAGAACCTTCCGTTAAGCTTACATAACATAAAAATAGTTCACATAGGAAGTATGTATCAACAATGGAAAAATGATGTACAGAAAAAGTTTAAAGCCTATGTCTTCAATAAAATATAAGATATTTAGGCACGTTGTCTGAAAGGGAATTATGTACCTAGATAGGATTTAGGGACCTAAGAAATTCTGAGGATTTAGATACTCTTCTGTGGAAATAAATCATAAGGCTGAAATTATAGATAATTTTAAATTAAAAGATTAATATTCCATGGCATTTAATTTAAATGAATAATAATCTTTATACTGCTTTGAGGTGTCTTGGTAAAATATCATGACATTTTTGGGCACTAACAGGCTGAAAAGTATGTCAGAGTTTAAACAAAATTAGTCCATATCCTTTGGAAGTAAACTTAGACCTTGTTTTTTGCCTTCATCCCTCCATCTCTTTTTACAGTTTATTAGTACACTGCATTCCTGATGTGTATTGAGCTGAAACGAATTTTAGTGCTAGAGCTTACAGATCTTTCTACAACTCCAGAATGTTTCCTTTTCTCATGATGAAGAAATATATACTACACATCTATCAAAGGCCACTCTGTTTTCCATCACTACACTGGTTTAGCTGACTGTTCCCTTTTTATGCATGGAGCACACATTGCTCCTAGTGCCTGTTTTTCTTTTATCATAAATCCCAGTCCCCACAGAATAGGAAGATATTGGTTCACATTACTTATGTTTTCAAGTAGGAACATGAAGTTCAGGTTCTGAAATATGTTTGAAAAGAAAAGTCAGAGCTGTTGTTATTAGAAGGAATTCAAACTTCTTGTAACAGTGACATGAAACATTGCATCCATTGTTATGGGACAAGGTCAGTAGTTCAGATTGAATTCGTACTACAGACAGTTCCAAAAATGAGACGAGTACTGATAATATATTTTTTAAGCACCTTTCTCTATGCTCAGTTATATGTTATTCATAAAAGTGTGGTGGCCTTGCAGCAAAGAGACAATGAAGGCAGTGATTTATAGAACAGACTTATCACAACATGTATTAAAAAGTGCAAGGAAAATGTAGTCCTAGATTTCATAGTCACTCCTATTAATTTTGCCTGTTTTTAAGGAACTGTGTATAACAGAGAGAGGTTGCTAATGGAGAAGTATTTACTTTTAATGGATGGGTCCTACCAGTAGAGGATGAGCACTTTCTCTTACTGAAAAACATTCAAGTATTGCAGGAAAAATTAGGCCAATGGAATCCTAGTAACAATAAAGTATGCAGTATCACTGCAATGCTTGAATTACAAACATGATTTGATCATATTGTTAAATAATAAAATGCATTAATGATGTCTTCATTGGTCTTTCTTCTTAGGGATACCAAACAGCTGCAAAAGTCATAAGATCATCCTAATTCTTGGACCAGTACAGAATATTTTAATTCTTCATTCTAAAATATTATATGAACTCTTACATATCTCTTCTAGGTTAAAGGTTTTGTTTTCTATAAGCTAGTGAATTATTCTGAACCTACAAAACTCTCTCATTTCATTAATTTATATTGCAGTATGCCCCACACAGGCAATTGCTCTAATGTTTTGCTGATTTAGGGTGTTCATCATATGTGACTATTTCATTAGGCTTGCTAAAAATGCCTTTGTCATAAACAGTGGTGAGAGAAAGGACAAGATTTTCTAAGCAGTTCAGCCAAACAACTGTTGTTCAGTTGTCTAACACAACATCGTAATATACCTCATGGTCTGCTCTGTGGATGTGTAATGCAATGATGTTACATTGTCAGTTTTCTGAGTAGCAGCATATCACGTCCTTTTGGGAAAAATGGTTACATTAAGGTTTTTTGACAAAGAGTAAAAAGATACTATATTTTTTATCATGCTAAAAAAAAATTTTTATGAGTGCTCTAATTTATGTTACCAGCCAACATAATTATTCAGGAATGTAGCTGAGGTGGACATATGAGTTGGAAACCATGACCAAGTTAATTTTAGCAGCAACTGAAGAGAAGCCTCTTAATTACTACCAAGGACCAAGCTGTTGGATACCATGAGATTAATGTATCTATGTTCCAAGATTATTTTAAGGGAAAGATTATCCTTTACATTCTTTAAAGTTCCATTACAAAAATTTAACCCTATTAGCTGCTGCACAAGCATTGGTCAGCTGTAGGCTCACTTTTTCCTTTCTGTATAGTAATTGTTGAATTCTTTTACATTCGTCATAATTTATCAAAATTTTATTTTCTCAATATTTTTATTCATTAATTATTTTTTGTCAAGTTGATTTTCCTGGTTCAACTGTGATAGCGTTAAGTTTCCCCAGCAGTGGGGAGGGAGCTCCAGCCGGGTTATTTGATACCATGCTGACGTCAGGTCTGGGTGCCCAAGCACAGGAACAATTTCCTGGGGGCTTTTGTCCAGGGAATCATGCACGGCAGGCTGGCTGTGTCCCTTGCGGTATTTCTCTGTATATCTTCTGTCTTGTTTACTGTTATTACTGTTTATTGTTGTTGTTCGGCTTATTAATTGTTACAATGTTGTATTGAATTTTTCCTTATCTCAACCCCAGGATTTTTATCTCCCTCCCTGCCCCGACCGGTCCAGGGTGGGGGAGGGACAATGACGGCGTGGTCTCAGTCCCAGCAGGGCCTAAACCACCACACTGATAAAACAGAATGTAACCAAGAAGTATTTAGAAGAGGTAGCTGTGACTAACCAGTCATTAGTGACTGGTTTTTGTCTTGAAATTGCTGAAATGGATCTCACTACTAAACACTGATTGTTTGGACTTACATGTGGCTTGGTATATTCAATGGTACACAGTTCATCAGAAGCACAGTTGTGGAGGTAGGGCTAGATCCACAAAATTTTAAACATTGAAGCTCTTACTGTCAAAATATCTAGCTGTTATGGAATCTGAGTTACACTTCCAGCCGTCCTTAATGATGCAGAATTAGGTAGATGAATGCATTTGGGAAGAGACTCTATCATATATTAATCTAGCTATTACGACCATTAATAATAGCAAAGAGAGAGCAGCACAAGCTTTATCTTATGCTAGCAGTCAGTGTACACTTAATTTGCTGTTTCCTTGAATGTTCTAAAGTGTGAGTGCTTGTATTTTGTGTTCTGTTACCTATATGAAACTCTCAGATGTGCTATTGTATATCACAGAATCATCTAGGTTGGAAATAGGGAAAATCTCCCTCCCTTACTGGATGCAGAGGGAAACATGGTAACTAAGGATGAGGAAAAGGCTGAGGTGCTCAATGCCTACTTTGCCTCAGTCTTTAGCAGCAGAACTGGCTGTTCCCTGGACACCCAGCCTCAGGAGCTGGGAGATGGGGAGGGGAAGCAGACTGAGGTCAGCACACAGCACACAAGTCTGTGGGACCAGATGGGTTACACCCAAGGGTGCTGAGGGAGTTGGCAGATGTGCTCGCCAAGCCCCTGTCCATGATTTACCTGAAGTCATGGCTAACTGGGGAGGTCCCATTGGGCTGGAGGGTGGCAAATGTGACACCCATCTACAAGAGAGGCAGAAAGGAGGATCCAGGAAACTATAGACCTGTCAGTCTGACCTCGGTGCTAGGGAAGGTCATGGAGCAGGTCATCTCAAGTGCCATAAAAAGTCATATAATGGACAACCAGGGGTTCAGGCCCAGTCAGCATGGGTTTATGAAACGCAGGTCCTGCATTACAAACCTGATCTCCTTTTATGACAGGATGACCTGACTGTTGGATGAGATAAAGGCTGTGGATGTTGTTTACCTTGGCTTTAGTAAGGCCTTTCATACCATTTCCCACAGCATTCTCCTGGCAAAACTGACTGGTTGCTCCTTAGATGGGGACATGCTTTGCTGTGTTGATTGACAGCCAGCTTAACAGGAGCCAGCAGTGTGCCCAGGGGGCCAAGAAGGCCAATGGCATCCTGGCTTGTGTCAGCAATAGCGTGACCAGCAGGGACGGGGAAGGGATCTGACCCCTGTACTTGGCACTGGTGAGGCTACACCTCAATTCCTGTGTTCAGTTTTGGGCCCCTCACTACAAAAAGGACATTGAATACTCGAGCGTGTCCAGAGAAGGGTAACGAAGCTGGTGCAGGGTCTGGAGCACAGGTCGTACGAGGAGCGGCTGAGGGAACTGGGGGTGTTTAGTCTGGAGAAGAGGAGGCTGAGGGGAGACCTCATCGCCCTCTACAGCTCCCTGAAAGGAGGTTGCAGAGAGCTGGGGATGAGTCTCTTTAACCAAATAGTAAGCAATAGAACAAGAGGTAGTGGCCTCAAATCGCACCAGGGAAGGTTTAGACTAGATATCAAGAAGCATTTCTTTACAGAATGGGTTGTTAGGCATTGGAATGGGCTACTCAGGGAGGTGGTATAGTCCCCATCCCTGGAGGTGTTTAAGATAAGCATCGACTTAGCTCTGAGGGATATGGTGTAGTTGGCAACTGTCAGTGTTATTTCAATGGTTGGACTGGATTATTTTCAAGATCTTTTCCAACCTTGATGATTCTGTGATTCTGCGAAAAGACCTTGAAGATCATCTAGTCCAACCATTAACCTAACATCAGAATCATAACTTCCCATATTCATGTAGATACCATAATAAGATTCATTATAACACATGCACTGAATAGGGGACTATGCAAGGTAGAATAGGAACACTAAAGACCACTGTGTTACTGGTTGAGGCTGTTTTGACCCTGACAGTATTTTGTCCCAGATGCAGTCTCGTACCAGAAGGAGGGTATTAATTTCATGCCATCCTTCACCTGAAAGTCCAGGCTACTTTAGGTGTTGAGCTGTACTCAACAGTACTATTGCTTCTGATGCAAGTTAATAATGCTGCAAGGCACTGCACATTTAGACATGCAAAGCTTAAAAGGCATCTCCCTCTTATCCTGTCAATAATTTAGATGCCTTTGAGATGTGAACCCATAATCCTGCAGTTAGGTGTACCTGAGCTTCTCTCATTAAAAACAGCACTTGTGCCTAATGCTCAAAAACTCAGTGAGATTACAAATCAGAGACAACACTGCAATCAAAATATGCTGACAAACTGTCTTTTCAGTCGCCTATTAGCCAAATAAGATTTTACCTTGAGATTGAGTACAACTGCAAGTTTACTGGTCTCTTTTTGCCACCTCAAGCAACCGCTTGCTCAGTTAAATTTTGGACACTTATGGGTGTTGCAAAAGACAAATTTCTTGCTGCATATCTATCTTCACTCACAGAAGCTTACACATTCAGTGATTTTAGGTGCCCTCAGGGTCAGACCCTGAGACTGAAATTTTTGAGTCGATTTTAATCAAAAAACATTTAAATACACAGCTACATCATTTGTGATCTTTAACTTTTCTATAATAAATCTACTCCATAAATTACATTTTATCCTCCAGTAATTAATAAAACTCATAATGAGATGGAAGCTACTGACCTCTCTCCAGTTATTTCTTTTACGGTTTTGCTTATTCTTCTTTCACCAATTAATCTTAAATGCAGGAAAGAGTCAGAAGGTTGAAAATCTATATGCTTTCATGTGTTTGGACTGTTTAATTAGCAATGTAGATGTCAATGCAATTTTCTTTGTCATATGTAGTTGAAACATTTCTCTAGCTTTTGTCAGGACCTGATCAGTATTTACCAACTGAAATATTAAATGCTGAGTGATAACGAAGGAGTCACATTTACGATTACTTTGGCTATTGTTTACTAACAATAAAAACAGTGCATTTCGTTTTCCTATGAAGTGACTTGACATGGTTATTCACAGCTCTGAAATGTTTAAGAAGAACGTAAAGCTACACGGATCTTAAGAAGTAAAGGAACAGGCAATCATTTATTGTGCACAAAATACTGACACCAAAATCATAGTATATATACTTCAGTATAACAGAAAGGGTTCATTATCTAAGTGAATATTTTCATTTACTGACAATTAAAAATATATTTATTGAGAGTGACCATAACTTGCTACCATCCTTACTGTGATTTACCAAATTACTGATTTTGAGCGTAGTGTAAAAATACTCTACTACATTTACTTGCTAAACATATTATAGTTTTTTTTTAAATTAACTCTTTCAGGTTAGATCTTGCTTTCTATTTTACTAAAAATTTTCTCATACTCTAAAAGAACAAGTACCAGAATTTTCACCTGAGGTCAGAAATTGATTGCAAATACATGGGATACTAATTCACCCTTACTCAAAGCTAACATATGACCAGTTTTAACAGGCTTTAGAAGGTTACATCCAAGTTGCACATTTCCTTTCAGCTAACGTAGGACTCTGGCCAGCAGAGGTCATACTGAGTCAGTGGGATTTTGTATTTTCACGTTTTCTGATGATGTCTTCAGGTAAAGCTTCCAATAAAAACTGAAATAATGCTTCCAATGAAACTATCTACAGCTGAGATAATATTCCTAGCATGAACTGAACACTTTCTTCCTGAGCCTGCATGTTGCCAGTCTGCACCCTGACAGTAGTGTCTTGAAATAATGGCAAAGTTCATTTGTTAATCTATTCTTTACTACATTATTAATTTCAAGCTCTTCTCTATAATTCTCTACCCACAGAGCACAAACTACCCCATGGGTAGGTGCCAGTTTCACAGGTCACAGAGCAGAACACCATGGCAGTAATGACTTTACCAGGGCCACACAACGGAAAGAGACACAACTAGGACTTGAACTTTCTCCTAAATCATAAATGAACATGCAAATCATCAGGCCATGCAACTTTTCACCCGATGTTATGGAGGGTCTCAAATAAACAACCAACCACCAAAATTAAAAAAATTATTATTAACACAATTAACCAGCCCTCCATAAATTACAGGTTCGAATGTCTGTGAGAGGAGAACAGAATAACTTTCTAGGGTTTAAGGCAACCCAAAATGCATAACAAAGAATTCTATAGGGTTTAATGCAATCCAAAACACTTTACAAAGCCCTGCTACCTAGGGTTTAACAGCAACCCAAAATGCTTTATCACTCACCTGATAAGTGAGGGCTCTCAGCCTCAAGGACCTGCTCAGGGCAGTGTCCCCACCCAAGGCACCTCGAGGAGTTTCCTTAATCCTGACCCAAGGGGAGAGTCCTCGCCCACAGTTGCTGCTCCAGAGGACAAGCTCCCAATGGCTCCACAGGGGACTCCATTTACACCCAGGCTAAATCCGATCTGTAGTCAACAGTGGCTCCCATTGGCCAAAGTTTCCAACTACCACGAGGCCCTGAGAACAAAGGCAGTCAGGCTGCTACACTTCAGCAGCCAAGAAGCTCTGCTTTCACTGGGTGGGGGTACCTGCCACACCAGATTGCATAGCCTGGCTAGTTTTCCTCAAGCACCAGAAGAAAAAAATAATCTAGGACTGCATAGGCATTGGTAAATGTTATTCCTTTCACAGAAATAGCAGAGAATACACTGGGGAAAGGCGTGGATTGATGAAAGGCATGGAACTGTACCAAAACCGAAACATGCATGCAAGATGCTTCGCAGTGGAGCAAAGGCAGGGATAGTGGCATTGCAGGATTCTCTTCACAACTCTAGAGCAGCCAAGGCCAGGAGCCAAGACCAAGGCAAAGGTGCCCACTAGATTATTAATTCCAGGAGACAGCTAGCAGGACCTCTGTGAGAAATTGTGAGAAGAGGAAAAGGAGGATATGAGCTGATACAAGAAGAAAAGGAAAAAGAGGCATCTGTATCTGTGGACCTGTCCTGCCTGGTGAACAGGGGAGAATCACTTGGAGGTTTTTTTAACTGCAACAGTAGAATCAAGTAAGAATCAATAAGGCTGGAGTATAGGGGCAGAAATTCCTCCTACTTGCTCTTAAGTTTAAATCTGTAGATATTATATGTATTTGTCCAGTCACATCTAAATCTCACTACTTACATTAGGTGCTGCATCAACTCTGAAGACTCATAATGTTATTTTAAATGTAATCATAGAATCATAGAATGGTTTAGGTTAGAAGACACCTTAAAGATCCCCTAGTTCTGACCCCCCTTGAACACTTCCAGGGAGGAGGCATCCACAGCCTCTCTGGGCAACCTGTTCCAGTGTCTCACCACCCTCACAGTAAAGAATTTCTTCCTTATATCTAGTCTAAATCTACCCTCTCTCAGTTTAAAACTGTTACACCTTGTCCTATCACTATAGTCCCTGATAAAGAGTCCCTCCCCATCTTTTCTGTAAGTTCCCTTTAATTACTGGAAGGCTGCTGTAAGGTCTTCCTGGAGCCTTCTCTTCTCTAGGCTAAGCAAACCAGACTCTCTCAGCCTGTCCTCATAGGGGAGGTGCTCCAGTCCCCTGATCATCTTCGTGGCCTCCTCTGGACTCGCTCAAGCAGATCCATGTCCTTCTTATGTTGGGGGCCCCAGATCTGAACACAGCAATCCAGGTGGCGTCTCATGAGAGCAGAGTAGAGGGGGAGAGTCCCCTCCCTTGACCTGCTGGCCACACTTCCCTTGGTGCAGCCCAGGGTACAGTTGGTTTTCTGGGCTGTGAATGTACGCTGCTGGCTCATAGTTTTCCATCCACTGTGACTCCCAAATCCTCTGCAGGGCTGCTCTTAATCCACTCATTGCCCAGCCCATATTTGTGCTTGGGATTGCTCTGACCCAGGAGTAGGACCTTGCACTTTGCCTTGTTGAACTTCATGAGGTTTGCATGGACCCACCTCTCAAGTCTGTCCAGGTCCCTCTGGATGGCATCCCTTCCCTCCAGTGTGTTGACTGCACCACACAGCTTGGTTTTGTCAGCAAACTTGCTGAGGGTGCACTAAATCTCACTGCCCATGTTACCAACAAAGATGTTTAGTAGCTCCTGTCCCAATACCAACTCCTCCAACAGTATGCTTTACTGTGATTAACTTAGTTCATCAGGCTTACCTGTGACTGCAAGATGTATTTACTACGTATTCAACCTGAGATAATTCACATGCCAGTAGAGCAACCTAGTCACTCAGCAATAGGTGAGAATTAAGATGTTTTGGGTGATTACATTTCTCATTCAGTTTGACAGAACTCTTTATGTACCCAGGAAAGGAGGAGAACTACTTTTTCAATTTATGATTATTTTTTTTTTTTTTAATTTTCTTGAGTGTAAAGATATTTTTCTTCGGTTTCATGCCTTTTTTTGTTGGCTAGTAGTTAATATAATTTTTGCTTTCTATGCTTGGTCACAATATGTGGACTATAGCCTGTGTTAAATACTTCTTGGATTTTGACATAAGAGATATGGAGATCAGAAAATGTAAGTTGTGGTTTGTATTAATTCTGATATTAAGTGGTTAGAGCCCATACCAATATCAAGGAAATCTTCTGATCATGAAACTCCTCTTTTCTTTCATCTTTTGACCCTTGAAATCTCTAAGCACCATTCATGTCTTGTTTTTCTAAGACCTTGAATAAAGTTTATTTAAGGAAGCTTCATTTAGAAACTATTCACTTCAACAGGTTTGAATCAACCTATATAATATTTATATATACTATATTCTATATACTTCATACTGTAAACTATATACTCTATTCTATATACCATATATCATGTATATCATATCACTTACACAATTTGTAATTCATCTTTTATATATATGTAGTGTTAATGATATACACAATCTGACAATGAAACAATGATTTTCTGTATTAACAATATAAACTCATGTGAACCATCTTGAATACAAAAGGTTTCCACTGAGTGCTATGGTCATCAGGGTCTAGCTTTATAGAGTTGGGTTCCTAGGGCAAATGAATCTTTTCCTACTCTTTATGAAAGAAACTGTTAAGTTTAGAACATTACACAATACCAAGTGATGCTATCTCCTATTCTGGTATTTTTATACTGTATGACATATCATCTTATTACATAAAAAGAAAATATGCAAACTTACATATAAAGAAAATAAATCTGTAGCTGGATAACACAATTAATTCAACAAATAATAGTCCAGTACAAATTGTTTCATGTTTGATGTACAGCCAAAATATGCTGAAGCATGTACATTATTTTTGGCAAAACTTGAATTCAACTTGGAGCATGCTACTGGTTAGTCAGTTTTCTGTTACCACAGTTCAACATAACTACTTCATGTACTGAATATAACAGATAACATAATAAACTTCAAACTGTATTGCTTGCTTGTACCCCTGCTAGAGAAAAAAAGCATCTGAGAGCATTTGGAATGTATGGGGTTTAAACTTGTTTGTGCAGTGCTGGCCTTTGTGGTATTGAGGGACATTTTAGGATTTAATTAGCAGGAGTCTGCTTTGTTTTTGTTTACAGTAAAATATAGAAGCATAACACTATCTAAATAAAATTTTAGTATAAAAATAACCTCTTTCATAGTTGATATGAACATTGGAGAAGAGTAAACAAAAAGAGAGGGTACTGAACGTAGAGAACAACTTCAGGAAACCTGCTTGCATAGTATGGAAGTGTTTTGGTTTCTGTTGTGTGTATTAGGTCACTAGTGACATGTCTGTTTTTTTACTCAGTATAGTAAAATTATTCTTGGTACAGAAAGTAGACTTTATTTCTACAGATTACATAGTACCTCAGAGCCCTCTTCAGATTGGGACTGCAAAATATTTCTAAAATGAGAGTAATAGTTTTTTACTGGGGGTGGGTTCTAACTATATAGAAACTAGCTCTCTTGAAGGAGTCTTTGGGATTTCCTCCTTGAAAAACAGACATGTATGTGTAGCCTGAAACATCATTTGAGCAGCAAATGCTTGGGTGGATTTCTAAATTCTGCTAAACACATTTGCCATGTTTCATTTCTTCTGAGATTCAATGTGGCCTTTACTAGAAGAAATTATGAGGGTTTTGAGGGTAATCTGTAAAGTGTTTTTAAAGAGGTACCAAAATACCCTTGTATCAGTTTGACCTACCACAGTTTTTAGTATCATTAGTCGGTAATGATTCTAAAACAATCAGGTATAAATAAGAGGGCAAAAGGACAGGCTTCACTGGCAAGTCTTGTAGATTACATAGCTGTAAAGACATTCCGTTAAAGATTACTGATAATATGTAAGAGACACATAAAAATTCCTACTTTGGTTAACAAGAGAATTAGAGGTGTTTGCTTACAGGCGAATTCAATTAACTCAGAATATATTTTCAGTATGGACTAAACCCAACTATGTTTCTACTGTGCTAAAAGTGCCTAGTGGTCAGCTGTCTTTACTTAAAAAGACAGCCCATTTCCCAACAGTTACTACACTGTGGGGTTTAAGATAATGCCTTTTACTCTTTTATTATTTCAGATACCACTGTGTACTGACTTGGTAAACGTAGACTTTTAATGATCAACTGATCTGTCCAAATATTTAACTGATCAAAAATTCAGCTCTGTTTTCTTATTTTAAGGAGAACTTTTAGTGGTATTTATGTGGTACTAATAGATGAGCACCTAGGATAATTCTCTAAGAGTTTTGTATTTGGAAATCCTACCATCTTTGAAGTGGGAAGAAAAATGACAATCTATAGAGCATTGTTGTCAACATCAGTAATGAACAACAAATATATATTATTGTTGGGTCACTGATAACTCCTTGCTAACTTTTGTGGTGCAGCCTTTAGAAATCACTTCATCTAGTCAAAATTTACAATTGCCAAGAGTATTCAACACATCTATTTTATAAAGATTTTAAAAATATTATTCTAGTGAAAGGCTGTTTGCATGTATGGGTTTTATGTTATATTGGTAATATTTTTTGAATATTGTAATAATAAAGTTTAAATGCTAACATAAGATGTATGAGAAACTGCTTTGTTTATTTCTATTATAAGAAATAATTTTCTTTTGAAATAGAACTTTTCCAGCAGTCTCTCAAACAGAGGGAAAAATCATAAGGCAAATACAAAAAATTATTCAAAAGTACAAATTAACATAAGTATGTGACAATTATTAAATTACAGGATAATATGTTACTTTGCAGAACCACAACCACAGTGACTCATGTCTGTTGTAGCTCCTCATTAGGAACGTTGGTCTTGTGGTTATGGCAGGGAGCTGTGAATTGGCAGATACACATTCAGTCTCTCGTTCTACTAGTTTTCCTGTGTAATATATAGAATGGAATTTAAGGCTATGTTAAGAAAAGCCAAAACCAAACAAGCTTCATGCTACAGTACTGAGCAGCTCTGTGCCTAACTCACTTCATTGCCCCCCAGTTCCCATACAGAGCATAGGAAATGATCAATAACACTTGGAGCATATAGCCACTTTCTGCTGACCCAACATAATCCTGAAAACAGGAACGTGGTTTAATTCATACACTTATTCTATATTTAGGTGTTTTCTTAGTGTTATAGAGAGGTGCCTCTTCCCATTCGAACTTCACAGCCCAAGTCCTACTCTTAAGATCGTTGCCTGTATCCTTTCTTTCAAAACCTGTCTAGAATAGGTGATAGTGATGCCCTCTCACTTGTGCTTTTCTACAGCACCTTGCTGGTTAAAGCACTCTCATAAGATAAGAAAGACCCAGATTCAATACACTATTTTGACTGAGAAAACTGAAACTAAGTTCTTTCAGCCTTTTAATCCCAATGACCAGCATATAGCTGATAAGTACAGTTTCCATACCACATATTTAAACTATTTTATTGGGGGAATTTCACAAAACAAGGAGGCCTTGTAGCCTAGTAGTAAAGGTCTTCAGCTAAAAGCAGCAAGATAATAAAAGTCATTCTACTAAAATTTGATCCCTAGTTCTGTTGTCTGTGGAAGAGTTTTCTTTCCCCATTTCTGTTAAATTGACCACCTTTGACAAGAAATTCTACCATAGATAATGCAAGTGTACAGACTACAGCAGTACACAGCACAAGATGACAGGGGTTTATCACAAACTTAACTTCTGCAGTCACACACACCCATACAAAATATGGGTAGAAACTACAGATAGAAGCTGGATTTACATTGCATCTTGAAAAGATAGGAGAATTCATGATTCTTGCTGGATTCAAACTATCTCTTTAGGTTCTAGTGACAATGCTTTATCAGATTGTTATGGATCTCTTAAATTCATCCTACAAAACATATGGTGTGTTCATCATTGAGAAACTTAAGGATACAGAGAAAAAATTGTGCAGACAGCAGATAAAAAGAACTTCACCAGTTGACTCTTAAAATCTTTCTAACTTGGAAACATTTGGTATTCTTAATTATATATTTCTTAAAGGCTTGCAGAATATTTCTTTAATCACACTATTTTGATTCCTGCTGTCTTTAGCATGAAGCAGTATTGATACTGCTGTTTTTTCCTCTCCTTTCACTACTAATATTGTTCAACAAATGCTCACTTGCCATGTGCTCATAACTAATAATCTCCAGTAGAGCACAGTTTTGCTGTTGGAAACAGTGGACTAATCCAACAGGTAAACAGTGTGATCAATAATACTTCATTAGCAGCATGGGAATAGTCTTAAATGTATGTACCAAAAAAATTTGACAACTGTTTATTGAAGCTGAATTCTTCCATCAGAGACCTGATTTGAAAAGATAGTTTTGAGTAGTGGAAGACACTCAACAGGACTGAATTATATGTCTGGTTCATAAAACCAAAAATTATATTCATTGACACATCTGGATATTTTTTTCTGAGGACTATTTTTTTGACATTCTGCATTAAGCTGTCTTCCACATTTCATTCATTTAGGTCTCAGTCAAATAATTGACTGTCCTTAGATACCATAGGAGTGAGTGGGAATGGGGACTGGTGGTTTTTGCACTTCACAGAAGTGCATCAGCTCCTTTTAAAACTGAGTTCATTCTTTTCATTATTTATTACATCCAACTTCAGTGCAAACTAAAATGCAATAAAAAAGAATGTATATAATCAATTAATTTATTTAGAAACTTTCATATGTTCTTATTGTTTTAAAGAAGAGGTGGCTGTAACAATTTATTGAACCTCTCCATTTTACTTCTCTATACTTTTTCACATGATAACACCAGCTTTACTAAACTTGCCTATGCTTATGGTTATAAATTTCCCTCTTTGCTCCAAAGCAAGCATTTTGCTTCTTTCAAGCAGATAATTTATAGATTTCTATCTCAGCATTAGTTCACACATGTGTAATTTAAAAAAAAATAAAATACAAACCACCTTTGCCGTGAGAGCTATGCTATTTGTGACAGTGACAAGCATCTTGTGTGATGTGGTTGTTGTTTAAGATATGATCTGTTAATGAGGATATGCAGGTCTATAAATGACAGATACAAAGGATCTGCAACTTTATTAAACTATTGAAGGCATGGGAAAACATAATAATCTTATCTAGTACAGTGCAGCAGTTACCACATCACACGTTTCCTTGCTACCCAGATAATTCAGGCTCTTCCTATCATGATCTGAATGTTTCAGGCACAAGAGCTTATAACAGGGAGGGAGAAAAAGGTCGTTTTGGTTCCCACTTCCTTCTATCTGACTGTCAGTGTAAGAATGCCACAAAGACATAGGTATGTTTTCTACTACTACAAACATACACTGCAAGGTTTAGAGATTCAATAGACATTTGTCTGGTCCAGCTTAATACTGTTCCCATGTAGTCTATGGTTTATAAGATTACAGTAAACCACAAGGAACATATTTCTCCTTAAAAACCTAATACTTGGTAAACGTATCCTTTTAAAATTTTGTATCAGCATTAAAAGTATTATGAAAACATAAAAAAATAATTAAGTCCTTCACAAATAATACTATGTACTTTTTTGAATCTTCATGGCATTTATCATCTTCCCATGCAGTTGCTATGTATTGCATTTGAAAACTGAACACCAAAATGTTCTTGTAAAGCTTGAAGGTTAATGACATTAGTCTGCCCCTTGACTATAGGAAGCTGTCTATCTAATTTGAACAGACAGATGTGCTTTTACAGCTGGAGCAATACATAGATCTTTAAGTTTTGGCCTTCTGGGAGAAACTAGCGGGTAAAATAGCAAGAAATGTCATTGAGTAATTTTTCTAGAGGAGATTGATCGGTTTGGAATGTGTCCTGGCCTGAGAAGCCCCAACAATTCACAGGATTCTCTCTAAAATAACTTTTTTTGGTGACTAAAAACACAATTATACCAAAAGGAATATATTATTATTGTGGAACCTTATGATTATTGTAGTATATGATTTCACCTAATCAGTAGTTTGATGGCTTTAGTGTATTTGGCAAATCCACTGAATAATTTCCTCTCTATATACAGATTTTTCAAGATTTTTTTTTTTAATTTACAATGATAAATATATGGGTAAAAAATTATTTTACAGAAGTTGTATATTAATGGAATAATATGTAATATGTAAGTTTCAGTGGGCAGAATTTGGAATCTCAAAAAGTGTCAAACTAGACATTTTTCTGTAGATTATTCCCATAAAGTAACAAAGCCAATGATTTCTACAAGGCTGTCTAATTTGTATTTCATCTAAGAATACTGAGTTAAATTCTATCTGATGGTGACTTACATGAAGTAAGACAGGGACTCTTTTAAAACTACTTTTAAGAAGGAATTTCCAAAATTTATGAAAAAAAATTATACATCATGTTGTGTATTACAACAGAAATGGTCTTGGTGCCCCAGAAAATATCTTTAGTCCAATAATATCCTGAATATGCACAAAACCTGTTCTGGCTTCAGAATTATTCACATCCTAAAGAATGAAATATTGCACATTTTAGCTTCTAAAAAATAATTTCCAATATAGAATTTTGCATAACTAGGGCTATTCAAAGAGATTCAATAATTACAGCATACTTGAAACTTAATGGGTTCGAGAGTCGTTTCCTCATTCTTTGTAGAAAGTGAAGAAAGTGGTACAAAAAGTGCTACTGTTGATCTCTAAGGGCTAGCACTGAATTCCCCTGAGATAATACATAGATAGCATCTAAAAGTTTGTTTGGAGTAGGACTGCACTGAGGTCACTGTTCAAGACAACAAACTGTCTGCTGCATTCTCTGACCCTGAAAGGTTAGAGTTTAGGAATTTCCTGGAGAGATTCTGTTTGGTCTAACATTTTTATGAAAGTATCAAGGGGATAGTTAAGAGCAATAGTAAGGTTATTTTCCCCAGAGCTGTAAAACTCTTTTATCTAGCCAAAAATACTTTCAGGAAGATGCCTGTTAAGTCTGTGTGAATGCAGAGGAGAAATCAGAAAAAGGAAACTTGTTTTTTTTCAGGAGTCTAAGAACACACCAAATGTTTTTTTAAATGGTCTTATATTTGTTTTAAGTAGCATAGCACTCTCATACATTTACATTTTGTACCACATGAAAAAAAACTTCTTTGACACTTTTTTTTTTTATCCTTTCTTGTGTACAAAACCCTTTTAAAAAAATGAAAGAAACCAGATATATTTTTCCATTGATGTAATGAATTTGCTAATGATGTGTCCTGACAAAACAGCTGGACACAGCTGACTGGACTCTTAAAGATACAACTGTATTCACGATAATCAAGAGAAAGTCTGATGGAAATTAGCTTTGTTGTAATTGCATTTCTTCAGTTTTCTTCCACTTGATTTGTGGAATATTTAATTTTAAACATGTAGGGCACATCGTGCCATTATGATATGAAAACATCTAATGGAAGAAGGAAATGAGTGTAACTTCATAGTACAGTCCATAAGACTGATAGTTTTACATCAGAAAAAATGATTATGTCTTTCAAGAGCATCAGAAAAGATAAACTTTAGCCAAATTCAACATGTGTTTTTCATCAGCATCTAATTTAGGGTCTTAGTAATAGCTCATTAGTGCATCTGTAGGCACAATGTCAGTGCAAATACTGACAGGCAAAACCAGGCAAGTCCTCTGAAACAAGACGATGATGGAGTCAAATATCAACACGGTGGATAAAAATTGATAGTGTGATGCTAGTAGCACAGTATAGCCAACATCCTTGAGGTCAGCTCAGATATAGTTTCATAAGAAGACACCACAGGTGATCTGGTGGTAAACATAGATACAGCATGGACTTTCAAAGAGCAAGTTAGCTGTAGATCCTTTAATGGGGACAGCTGTCAGGAGCTTCCTAAATTAATAACATAGGAATAGGTGGTAAAGCCATATTGTATTTTATACATGTACTGACTGTGACTGTTAGTCACTAGTCACCTATTTCTACCTGACTGATCTCCAGTTCACTGAGGCAGCAACAGCTTGAATTAATGTCCACATGTAGCCCTCACATCTTGATTAACTTTCATCATTGACTTTCTTCTTTGAGCACTTAGTCCTTATCTCCAATGTAACTGTTCTTATTCACAATAGTACTTCCATGTTACCCTCATTCCGTCAACCAAATTTCCTTCTTCCATCCCTTTTTCACACCAGTTTTTGCTTAGGGCCCTACTGAAGGCTGTTCCTGTATTTGGAATAGCTTCCTCATCCTTACTGTTTCATATGAATTCTCAAATTTTCTTTTTCTCCTCTGAGTCCTATAAAAACAAACACTTAAGAGTAATAGGGTTATCCTCCATATAGGTTTAACCTTTACTATTAATAGGATTACCCTTCATATAAGCTTATTATTATTTTATTGGTTTTTGACTGGTGTTTTGTAGGTGGTCACTTTCAGTAAAAAGTTTCTTTGATAAAGGAGAACTGCTTTGTTGACCAGTATTTTTGTACTATCCCTAATAAGGTCTTCAAGACAGACGCTATGTCTGCTTTTTGTGTTATCAAAGAAATCATTATAACCTTCATCTCACAGCCATGCAAAGGGTAGACCAGATTTCATGCAAAATGTCAGAAAGATCTGCTAGTTGGATCCAATTTTGTTTAGCAGAACTAAAAACAAAATAAATATTCCCTGTCCATCATGATTCCTCTCATTCCCTACCAGTGAAGGATGGCTGGAACACACACATCTAAATGATACAACCCAAAGGAATCAGTTCAGTTTGAATCAATACTGAAGGTCTAAGCGATATGTTACACAAAGAAAATAACCAAGCTTAAGCAATAAGTTATTTTATGTTTCTGTCTATTCCTAATAATGCACTCATATCTTATTATGTTATTATAAAATATATCAGGTGTTTTTACTACTTCTAGGGTTTTTTTCTTATGTTAGCAGTATAATACAGCTTTCAATTGACCAGTTGTGAGATGCTTACATAACTGTTAATAATGTGTTGTTTACTGGCAGAGGCTAACAATAACATTAGCCACTTTGTGCACAATTCAGATTTTGATATACTCAGGGTTTGGATGTGTTGGACTCTGTATTTTCACTCAACTGCTAGATTTATAAACTGCTAGTTTTATAAGCCTTTCCCCTGTAGAAAGAGCACTCACACTGGCAACAAGTTCCATTGATTAAGAAGGGAATCAAGAATATGTAAAAATAAGACCTGGCTCTGTATTTCAAAAGTCAAAGAACATTCAGTTTATTCAGAGTGGTGCTATAGCAATTCATAAGATCTTTTAAAAAAAAACTACTAGTACTTTGGAATCATTTTCTATAGTAATTTCTTTTCTTTTACCATTTTGTCTCTACTAGCAATGAGAATGTTTATGTTAGCCCCTTGTATTGCTGTGTTCTTTAGAGAATTGTTAAATAAATACCTTTGTCTAGATCGCAGAAAGGAAAAAATACAATAGCTCCTTTAAGTGTTCACTCATAGGGTTTGGGAAGAGAAATATGGTTACTAAGAGGAAGATGAGAGTATCATTTAAACTAGTAACTGGGTGGGTCAGAATTAGGACAGTCTGATAACTAAGGAGGGTTCATGAATACTGTTCTTCCAGTCTCAGTTTCTTTTGAGAGCTAGATGAGGTGTTACCAATGTGTTAGCAACTGCTCACTGAAATCAAACATTTTCCCCCCCTGTCATTAAGAATGGAAATAAATGTCACTTGTATACCAAAGTAAATTTGGTAAGAAAGGAATCATGACCTGTTACAGAGTTCCCAGATGCATTAATGAACCTGTAATTTATGAATGTAAAATTTTAAATCCCATATTCCTTGTACACTTATCATATTGTTTTTATGTCTGGAATAGAATTTCCATTGTACCATTAACTCAGTAGTAACAGCAAATTTTGTGTTTAGACTGATGCACATAAGATGTCGTGGCTCTTGACACAGCTTTTTAAAGATACTTTTCCTAACAGGAGTCATAACAACTAACTTGGAAATTCCAGGTTTTCCTAATGACCTTGTACTTGAATAGCTACTTTTATCCCCAGAGGGCCCCAGTGGCTCTTAAACTTAATAGCAGCAAAGTTTAGAACAGGATGTAAAGAATACTTCACCAATTGAAACTGTGTGGTAGAAAGAGCAGGAAAGTGGTATTATTTCATAAGTACACCAATTTTAACAATTCAGGGGGGTGTTCTGTAGGGAGTATATGGGACAGAAAAGGATTTCTAAAATATGCCCGTAGAAGTATGAATTTTAGTTGTTAACTGTCAATACATGGTTTGTTGCTGAACTTTTGTCACTGATTCTTGCTTAGGTAGCTTTTTGTTCTAAACAAAATTAAAATTATCTGTTAAATTCAAAATTATCAGCCTCAAAGCCATAAATATTTTTTTTTAAATTTAGTCTTGCAAAAAACATTCTGTAAGATGATAAACCTGAAATAGGTATTAAAACCTTTCCCACATTGTATATCCAATCAGAATGAGCTATAGGTTTTTCAATTAAAAGTATAATATGTACATTTTATCTGAAATAAAAAGAAGTTCCTTTTTAACTGAAATTTAACCTCAAGCAACATGCACATACGTGAAAAATTTTCACTCTTCTGATGTGCTTAACAGCCATTTAATAGGCAATAAATCTTGGTCCCTAAATGCACTATACTCTCTCCTCAAACTCTCAAATAATGCATTGGCCTCCAGCTGTTGGCTGTGCACCACACTAATATTAGTAAGAGGTATCATTACTGCTACTAAATGTGAAAAGGAGAGTATTTAAGTTACTGTGATCTGGAACATAAATAAACAGTGTTACTTCATATCCTCTATTCATCACTCCCTCTCTTACTCTCTATGGCAGTGTTTACATCTTCCTGCTGGGACATATTATGGCATACACTACAGTCCAAATTAGATACGTGTTCAGGGAGTGTCATGGTTCTCATCCAAATCACAAGCCTGTAAAGAATAAAAAACAGGTCATGAAAAAAAAAAAAGTTCTATCTTCCTGGGTTTTCCTTCAAACTCTGTGGCTACAGTAACTTAAAGTCATCCCAGTTCCTAAAATCTCTTTTCATTTTTCTTTTTTATTTAGGTACTTTTAGAAATGGCAATTCTACGGCATGTCCATATAAGTTTTTATTGAAGAAAAATTAAAATTTATTACAATAACTTTTTTTTCAGCAAAATAGAATGTAACTGTTTATACAGTACGAAGTAACAAATGCGTTTATTCTATTCATTATGCTGTTAATTATTCTACCCATTATTTCATGCCTTCTTTGTTAATTATTATTTTACAATATGAGCTTAATGTAGGAAAAGGGGAGAAAGGCTTTATTTTCTAACACTTCCTAGTTCCAAGAAACAGTTCTGCGCTCTGTATCTTTGTCTCCTTTGAGCTGTGGTTGTTAAGTGAAAGTTATGATACGCTGCCTGATTTCACTGTTCCCACCAATATGGCATGACTCTGAAAACTTTGGAATGAAAGAAGACATGAATAAAGTCTTGCATTCCAGAGCAGGGGGTATACTCAAAAAGGGGAGGGAGCAGTCGGGAGAAGAAAACTAGGGCTTTGTCTTCCAAAGCATAACAGCATGTTTATAATAGAGGAAACACATACCCTTTTAAAACTAACTTGATTGGAAGAAAATTACTTTTAGTCAGCTACTGAAATCCCTAAGCACATGCTGGTTAGTTTAATAGGAACCGATTTTGAAGGCATTTATGGAATGTATAGAGAGATCCTGTCTGAAAACATATACAAGGAAGGCATACCAGCTGCAGTTATTCCCTTCATCCTCACTGACATTAGCAATTTAAGATTTAGCCAAGCACAAAACACCCATGACCTTCTGAGCCATGCAGTCCCAAAAGAAAGCAGAGTTGAACTCCGCAGTTAGTCAAGCCATTATGAAGAAACATCACTGTGCCACTGAAGACCTAAAATAAATATGCAACAGTATTGAGAACTGTGAGACAATCAAAGAAGAAAAATCATAAATCTGTGTTTTCTCTCATATGTTGTAATACTCCATTCTGAGGCTCTTCATCCCTGTAAATCCAGCCAGAGAACAAGACTGAAGAGGACTGTAACTCAGCATGTTTGGATCCTATTGTTTTCTCTGACATTGATTTTTCTAGCTTTATAAATCATCCAACAGCAAATGTTGAATCATGCTTCTACCTGGTTTCTGCCTGAAAAAAATAATAATCCATGGTTTACATAGACATCTGTATACTATATGACTCTAAATACTTCCTGATATAAATGCTGAATAGTTCCACTTATGTGCCCTGTCAAAAGCTTGGAGAAGAAAAATGTAGTGCCATTATCCTTCCACATCTCTAGCCTGCGCTAGACCTGTTCATTATAGGAAAATGTAAGGGGTTTTTATCTTTTTTTCAAAATCAGTGTAGAATCACTCAAAATTCACATAGAATATTTTTTTTAGTTTCCCTCATTAATTAATAGTCTGTTTTATTGTTATTAGTCAGAAATTTTTCAGTGATCCAGTTTATGACATGACTTTCCAAACAGGTGCACATGACAAAGGAGAGAGTGAACAGAGCAAGGGAAGAGAATGAAATGCTGGAGGCAAAATAGATGTAGGAATTTCTTGTCACTAATTTACAGTTCTAAAACATTCTAAAGACATTAGTGTGGGACATTTTATTACAATTTCCCTAGTTATTTTCCCAGATTGGAAAAGTGTCAACAGAAAACATTGAGAAAAATTCCCAAAGCTGTTTTTGGCCTTTTATACTTTTGAAAGTGTCCTGGTTCAGCTAGGATAGGGTTAAGTTTCCCCAGCAGAGAGGGGGAAGGGATCTCCAACAGGGTTATTCATACCATACTGAAGTCAGGTCTGGGCGCAGGAGCACGGGAACTTTTTCCTTTGTGGCTTTGGTTGCAGGAAGCACACGAGCAAGCTGTCTGTAACCATTGAGGTATTTCTCTGTATATCTTTTGTCTTGTTTACTGTTATTGCTGTTTATTGTTGTTATCATTGCTACTGTTGTTGTTCAGATTGCTTATTACACTGTTGTATTAAATTTCTTCTTATTTCAACCCAGGGTTTGTGTCCTACTTGTGTCCGAGGGTTGGGGAGGGACAACAGTAACATGGTCTCCGGTCCCGGCAGGGCTTAAACCAACAAAGAAAGTTAAAGCACTGTCTAGGAAGAGAACATGCCTACAGGCTCTTAGGTCCTTGATTAATTATCTTGTTCCTCAGATATCAGATTGCCCAAGAAATATTATCCCATGCCAAAGTATTTCTTTAAGGTGTAAAGTATTCAGCTATTCCAATTAAAATTTACAAATTGGTTTGGGATAAATAAAATTTCAAGGATGAATTATTATTCACGACAGAGCAAAGAAACACATGCACTTTAACACCTGAATTAAATTTTCTAGGCAAAGATTGACTCATGATAAAAAATTTTTATTCTTTGAAAATGTAGACTCATGATTAAAACTGGTTTTATCATACATAAGGCTCTACAGGGCTTCTAGTCAACATCTATCTTCACAATAAGAGAAAATTTCCTCCTGAGAAGAGAAGAAGATGGGAACTAGCCCAGATGGTTCTTGTGAGTCCTCAGCATGGTTTTTTGCCTCCTTCCATAGGGAATATAGAAAGAATGATGACTAATGTTGCCAGCATTCTTGGCAGAATTATAAAATATATTTAGCCACTGAGTTCATAGTTCTTTTGCTATAAAAGTGCTTCATTAATGATATGCATAATGTTAGAAAATTTTGAATGAATTGTGAAAGTTCAAAAAGTGCCTATGGCACACTGAAGTAAGCACAGGAGATTCCGGGGTAAAGTTTTCACTCTTATTTTAACAAGAGCAAATATACATAATAAAAAAGTGGTTTTAATACATAATGAAACACTCTTTCTCATCAGCATTTCCAAATGTATTTTTCATTGATCAAAAGCTGCAGTAATAAGTAAATTCTTGTAATCTGATTAAAATCACACAGCGATTTTTTATAGTACCTTTGTATTTAATATTTCCCTGTCTTTCTAAGACATGACTGACAAATAAGGACTTCTACCCTCTTATTAACTTGAATATTTAAGTATTTTACAGCTTCATAGCATGAGAAAAATTGTATTTCATATGGAGAATGGGAAAAAAACCCATCTGTCATTTATATAAATACCACCTTTTATTCCTTTTGTTATCTCTCTGGCAGAGAGTAATTTTCCACGTTGGTAGTATCCAATACAAAGGTTTCTTCATGTTCCTGGTCATTCTTCTGGGCTGTGACTGACTATATGCTCTTTGATATTATTGGTTTTATGTTGAATATCAGAAAGTTACTTTATCTCAACTCAGCAACAGATCAGGCAGGTCTTGTTTGCAACTTTATTCCACCAAAAAAATTATACACACTCTTTACCATGTTACTGATAAGAAAAGCCATTTATTGTGGTTGGCACACTAATTTCCCTTTGCAAATGTCTTTCACTGAATGAAAAACAATGTTCCTACGGTCATTGCTTAAGAAATGTTTGCAGAGGATCCCTCAGTCATGTGATTAGGTCAATCTAAAGCAAAATTTTTGTCATATGCAGGCAAAGCTCACCTCCAAGGATATTCAGCAGTACAGTTGTCTAACTCAGAGAACACAAAATAACACAATGCTATGAATATATTATTTTAATAGTTTGAGGTTGTTAGCTGTCATTCACTTAGTATAAGTTTTCACTGATTCTGCCATAGTTATCTTTCTGCCCATCTTTGTTCTTTCTCTCAAAGATTAAGTACTTCAGATCACATATAACATGAATGTATGGTACAGGGGAAAAAACATCTTTATTTTGTAAAGATTACTGTGTTCAGTTTTGGGCCCCTCACTACAAAAAGGACATTGAATGACTCGAGCGTGTCCAGAGAAGGGCAACGAAGCTGGTGCAGGGTCTGGAGCACAGGTCGTACAGGGAGCGGCTGAGGGAACTGGGGGTGTTTAGTCTGGAGAAGAGGAGGCTGAGGGGAGACCTCATCGCCCTCTACAGCTCCCTGAAAGGACGTTGCAGAGAGCTGGAATGAGTCTCTTTAACCAAGTAATAAGTGATAGAATAAGAGGCAATGGCCTCAAGTTGCACCAGGGAAGGTTTAGACTGGATATCAGGAAGCATTTCTTTACAGAACAGGTTGTTGGGTGTTGGAATGGGCTGCCCAGGGAGGTGGTGGAGTCCCCATCCCTGGAGGTGTTTAAGAGTTGTGTTGACATATGGCTTAGGGATGTGGTGTAGTTGGGAACTGTCAATGTTAGGCCAACGTTTGGACTAGATGATCTTCAAGGTCTTTTCCAACCTAGACGATTCTGTGATTCTATAAAGAAAAATCTCTGAATGGAAATATAAAAGAGTAAAAAGCTGAAACTTTAAGGGAATATGGAGAATATTCGGAAATTGCCTTTATTTCTTCGTGATCTGACCAAGCTGAATAATTTAAGGTATTTATCCAACTTACTGAAAACAGTTACAGGAAGGTAGCAAGCATGGAATCAATGGCCCTTAAAAGCTCACCTGGCTCAAACCCTGTCCATAAACAGGATCCTCTAAACCTGATAGATAATTTGTGATAGATTCTTGTGTAGCCTTAAATATCCCCAGATAGATACATCGCCTATCTCCATTTTCCAACCTCTTTTGGTGCTTAATTGGAATCTTCTAATGACAAATGCAAATCTCAAGTTTCTTGCCTGTGTTCTGTACACATGGAGAATATATTACTCCCTTCCTCCTTTACGTATCTGAATAGTGCTTCTATGCCTGCCATTGCTTTTCTCGTCTTCAGGCTGAACAATCACAGTTTTTTTCCAGTCTGTCCATGCAAGTCATGTTTCCAGCATATCCGACAAACTCCTGCTGCAGCAAGAGTTATATACAGAAAGCTGCATTTTACGTTACTTCACATAAAAATAAAATGTGAGTCATCACATTTTCAAACAGCTATTACAAGAAGATTAAAGTAGGGGAGAATTTATGTTTTTCTCTAGAAGTTACTATCAAATATCCTTATAAAATAGTAATTCTATTATGGTTGGGAGAGCAGGGGAAGTGGACAGAAATACCCATTTTTACATTAAAACCACATCCATTTCATGGCTTCATCAGCAGTTACACTTGCTGCTTGGGTAGAAGATTGGAAACATTTATAATGAGATTCTAAAGAGAGCTGAAGGAATCTGTGCCCCTAGAAAGGCTGCTTTTCACCTATGACAGAGGCTGAATAATTTTATTACCCTTTGAGTTACAGATTGGATAGAAAAACCTAAAGAACAGATACACTTGCTGGTCACTTTGAAGAAGCATGAAAGCATTTTGTCTTGCATGGGTCCAGAAACATTTATGAAGAGAAAGAGAAATTTTTCCACTACTTAAGAATTAAGAAGTGAGACTTACTGGAGAGTGATATTGTCAAATGTTTTTCATCATTTGATGTGTCAGCAACAGAATTCAGGCAGGTGCTATGAGGAAAACAGAGTATACACATTCAACACCCCTCTGGAGGCAGTATTTCCTCACACTGTCATTTGGGTTGCATTCAGCATGTAAGATTCTACACAGGGATAAAAATACCATAGATTTTTGATTATGCGAAAGACAGTAATGTTTAACAAGGGAGACTGAATAACTTTGGAAAGAGCTATGATGCCTGGGCTAATGCTGATTAAAAGGGAGGAGATGTTTATCAATCCTGTAGAACTAAGATATCTCTCTCCCTAGGTGTGCTAGTACAGTAGGTAAATCACAGTAAGGTCTATGCTACTGTTACTATGCCTGCTCCAACAAACAAGAAATAGGTTAAGAAAAATTATTTGAGCAGTAAACTTCCATAGAGAAATTGATTTCTTAGGCACCCAAACCAGTAGTTGAAGCTACAGTTCTGAGATTCTATAACCAGGTATTTGAAATCTTTTCTACAGGTCTTAAGGAGAATTCACTCTTCATCTAACTGAAATTTAGGTAAAACTCATGTTTCCCAAAAGGAACTGGCAAATACTTATATGAGATTAGGGTTCTCCTGTTTGCTTATTGTTTGTTGTGTTAGGGTTTTTTTAATCTCCAACAGAATAATTTGCAAACTCAACAGTCAGAACTACCTGGTGATTTTATATTCACTTCATGCAATTAAGGAAAATGGAGTGATATGCAAACCTAGACACATACCAATTTACTTACTAAAAAGTTTTCCAAACCAAAAGTGATTTTCAGCTCCACTGCAAAAACTGAAACCACAAAGTAAGGAAGGCTAGTGGTAGAAGTGACTGTCAGCATACTCTCCCTTTTGGAAACTAAAATTATTTCTATAGTGCAAACAGGTGTATAATAATACAAAGTCATGATTTTAAGAAAGATTTAACAAAAAGTGGTGCCACTGAGATCCTTTCTCAGTTGATGGAGGGGCAATTCATATTATGTGATTTATCAAAAGATCTCAAGATTGTGTTGAAATATATATTAAAAATTAGACAAGAAGATTACTTAGGGACTGAAAAAGTACACGGTGATCTTAAATAAAGAGTGGCACTGAAGAGACCACAGATGCTTGCTGTGCATGCATCTATCTTTAGACAGAAGTCTAATCAAGAGCTGGTCTTAATCCCTGGTATCACTTTACTAGAAAGAATAAAAAAAAAAGACATGGTATTTTTAACAGAGTAATATATAACAATACAGGATGATATGACAAGGATGATTTTGAGTGCTTTTTACTTAAATGTAATTTGGACATATGGCCACAGAGATATGATTAAATATGCCTTCATTAACACCTCTTGACTTGCTCTAACAGATAAAGGCAAACAAGGAATGTTTCTTATTAAATACTAATCTTCAATTACTCTGCACAGATAAGGAAATGTATTAATGTTTGTATCTTGGACATGTAAAAGGTTAAGAGAAAAATACCAACATAATACATTCATTACTAACAGACAAATAACAGTACAAGGTCACTACCCTAAGAAAGATACCTCAAAATATTTAAATATTACTGATGGGTTTACATCATCTGTTTTTTGTCTTCACTCTTTAATAAGTTCCCAGTTTTGTTAATTGCACAAAATGTTGTATACAAAATGCTCAGGGACTCACAAATTTTAAGCCTATGCGAAATATCCCAAAAGCATATACATGAAACCAAGGCTGAAGGTCTTTCCATGGAAGAAGGAAGGTGGTACCCTCTGCATATATTTTTTTTCCATCTAATGAAAAGTAGAAAATAATCATCAGAGAAAACAGTGCTTTGAAAGGACAACAGTTTCAAGAAAAAAAAAGAACAGGTGGTAAAATCAAAGAAAACCAGAAATATATATTCCATAAAAATTTTGCTGAATGTCACATGAAAATATATAGCTGATTTACAGAAGACCACTGTAAAATAAGATATATTTGGTACTGACCAAGCTATTAATTGTTCTGTGTCTTAATTCTCATCTCTTTGAAAGAGGGAAACCTGTGCAGAAACTCTTGAGCTACCTAAAACTGAGTAGCTAATTAGCATGACTGGGGGACATAACAGCAGTAACTCTGCTCCATTCAGGACTTGGTCTTATATCTGATTTGAGCCACGTAAATTCATGCAGAGTTAGCCTGAAGGTTTCTTATATGAAGCTCAAGGTCTTTTTTTTGGTGATGTTTTTTGGTGATGGAGTATAGCCTCACAATGACATCAATCATCTCTCTTAATACCCTCAGGTGGATAATTTCTCAGCATCATCAATATTTATACACCTCTAGATTAATAAAAAATAAATAGTAGCATTGGTAATCAGTATTAGACAACTTCCTATTTCAATACAGTCATTAGCTTTATTCCATTCCAGTAGGATTCTAAGAACCAGATGTCGTTAATCTGATCTCCTGTTCCAGTCAATCACACTTTATCCTGAGCAGCAGGCAGAGGAAAATCCAGGTGTTGACACTTACTCTTAATCCCTATGTGTTGATGAAGTACTGCTGCCCAGCTGTGGTGTGATCAGCACGTTTCTGGAGTCTCGAGTTTTCCAGTTGGCTTTCATATCCATTGGTTAGTAGCTTGACTAATACACCAATCTCTTCTTCAGAAGCTTGGATAGCTATGTTGTGGATTCTTTCTGTTTCTCACAGTCTATGTAAGGATTAAATAATACTCATCTAGGGATAGATTAAAGGATTACTTATTTCTCTGTATGGAAGCTGCTGTTGTTTTACCTCTAACATAATGGTCACATAGGTGGATTTAGATTTCCTGAAAAACTACTTATTTTAGCTAAGATTTGCTTCATTTTTATGCTCTTGTAAAGCTATGGCTACATAAAGTAGAAGTTGTAGGGAGTAGGTAGGAGTGAGATAAAGAAGTGCTGTGAATTTCAATAGTTGTTTCACTTTAAATGTGCTTCAGTTCTGGTACTCTTTTGCTGTTGCAGAGGAATTAGATTTACAGATTATTTTTTTTTTTAATTTTAATGGTTTAATGTTTCAGTACTCTTGAAAAAGAGTGAGATGAAAGTTAACATGAACAGTCAGCACTCTCTGTAGGAGAAAATAAGGTGCCAGAAATGGCTTATATTGGTATTATTTTTCAATTAAAATTCCGACAGAAAAATATGGATTCTACTCTGGGGGAAAAAAAAAAAAAAAGGACAATTTTTTTTTTTCAAATTAACTTGACCTATTTACTGCATGATTATCAGATTGTACTTAATCTGGTTTAGACTGTTCTAGACCTGAGTCTTAATCATGAAGGTCATATTTACTAAAGCTGAATTTTAATACTGAAGGTAATATTATTTATTGTGGTAAATAATATACACGTTGATAACTTTTTTTTTTTTTATGTCAAAATTTCTGCTGTAATGAGTGGGAAAGAAATTTAGAAAATCTTAAAAGAAATTAGTTCATAGATTGTTGAGGAAGCACTTCCTCACACATGCATGTGCATTTAGGACCTGATTTTATTATAGTCATTGGTGAAGTTCTTATTCTAGTAGGAGTAAATCTTGTGATGTATGGTACTTTAATGAATATTTGTTTTCTCATCTGAGTCCTTTGTTTACTTTTTGAACCTTTAGGTGGGGGATTATGGAACTGCATGAAATAGAAAAATGGAAGAAAAAGTAATGTTAAGCTCATGAACAAGAAATATGCTTATGTGAAAAAGAAATATAATTAAGCATTTCTGCAGGAGTAATGTTTTTGTAATGTGAAACTAAATCAACAGGAGTGAACATATCATTTATTATATACTGACAATTTGCAAGCAAAATCAGTATAACTCTGTTGATGTTAAGACAAATGCACCATTTTACAGTTTGGCCTATGTTTTCTCTTCCTAAACCACTGAAATTAATCAAGCTTATTACTTGCTCTGTATAATAATGTTTTAGCTAGATAGCTGTTACTGAAACCACTTCACCTCAGTGAAATCTTTCTACTTTCTGACATCCAATAGTACATAATTTACTAATGATGATTGTTCTTACAGAAATAAGATTTTACAAGCAGAAAACAGTTTTAAATAGGTGCCATCTAAAGACTTTCAAAGCAATATTTCTTTTCCTTCTGATGGATTTTTTAATTGCTGAGTATATTTCTGGAATTAGGAGGTAGATAGAATGAAATCTAGGGTTATTTCTGGAACTGAGAAAAAGACACGTTAATGCTTTGGGATTTGGTGAGTGGGTCAAAATGTAGGCAATCATAGTACTTCGATACACTTTCCTTTAAAAGGATTTTGAATAGGTGTAACGGATGTTTTCTAATGCAACTTGAGTGCCCCAATTACTTTTAGTTTATTGGGTTGGGATTTTTTCTAAAAGTGACAGAAGTTGGGAAACTGTACCTCAGTTGATAATCAGTAATTGGAGGAAAACTAACAGAGTAAGTGAAGAGAAAAAAATTAAATGAAATGAGATCTTCCTGTGAAAAGTGTCCTTTTTTTGTTCTCAGAGTAGAAATATGGTCATTAGAAAGGTGTTTTTCTTTGAGATTGTAGCATTGGTAACAACCTAAAACTAGTTATGTTTTCTACACTTACTAATAATTTGGCACCTGAATGTCTAAGTAATTACCATATTGTTCCCTGCTCAGTGGATTTGGACAAATTAATACAAAGTATACTGTGAAAAGATGTCTCTAAATGTGTAAAATATACTAGTTTTTAATCTATAATTTAACCTTTTTCTTCATGGAGAGCAACTAAAATTTAGATGTAGGGAAAGGATATACAGAAAGTAGTATTTTGATTTCCCTCCCTACCACCATCTGAAAATCTGGCTGGCTAGCACCTAATTAACAAACATTGCTATGGTTTTTAAACAGTTGTTTTGGGTTTCTTTTTGTTTGTTTGTTTGGGTTTTTTTGGTAGGGGGTGGTATTTTGATGTGTGATTTTTTATTTTTTTTTTTTTTTAATTTTATTCTATGCAACCAGATTTATGGTAAGTAACTACTCCTGATTCCTGGAAAAGTTCAGTGGGAGGTATCACAAAAAAGCAAAATGTAATCTCTTGTTTTGTTAGGTTTAGTGCTATTATTATTAGATCCTATACAGCCTAACAGTCTGGGATGTTTATGTGCAGGCAACATTTTGACCAAAAACTCTAACCAGAAAAAAGATACCAAACCAGTTGATCCAAATGTATTTACATTTGCAGTAATGAGGCAGGGACTGGCACATAGTCAAAAGTAATAAAGTTGTTTCAGAATCTTAAAATGTTGTTATCTCATTAAACAACTCTGAAAGCTAAAAAGCGCGAATGTTTCTTTAGTGAGAATTAATATTAACTCTTGTACTAAAATTTCTACAAATCATTTAAAATATTTAAACCTTTTATGTGTGGATTAAACTAATTTAGGGATAAATAGTTTTACCTTTTTTAGCATTGCTACAAGCTATTTTAGTAACTGAGATAATGCAGTGCATCATACTGCAGAATAAATAGCCTGCAACAAGAAAAAAAAAAAAAGTAGTATTCTCACTAGAACTTGATGGGACACTTCTAAGAATTTTGTATGAAACATTGGTGTCTGAGTGGGATTTGTCAGTCCATAAAGGAAGCAGCAAGAAACAAAAGTTACGATGAGTTTTAAGAAATCTGCCACGTAGTCAAAAGTGGTGGAAATTTAGATAATTTTTGATTATAATACATTTCTTGATTAACGTGTTTGTCTTTTGTAATCACTTTTAAAGATTCTCTTCAATTGTTTTTGACAATACTTGTGATATGTTTTTATGTTGGTATTGAATTTTCAAAAGCAATTATTTTAAAGACCTAAGACTTTAAGCCTCCATTCATTATTAGGTAGACTTTATTCATTTTATTTAGGAACAAATGCCCTGGTAATAGTTATTTTAGGCAATATAGCTATAAGAAGGTTGAGGACTATTAATACAGTCCTTGGCACTCAGAATCAACTACAGATGAGCATTCTTAACTGAAATTTGTCTAGCAATATTCTTAAAAACCTCCAGAGCTGAGGAATTCACAGCTTTTCCAAGCAAGCTGCTATGGTGCTGAATTCTTAGAAAATTTCTAGCCTGAATCTTCCTTTCTGCCACACAGGACCATTACTTCTTGTCTTATTCCTGAGAGCGAAGGAAGTAGACTATTCTCTTCACCTTTGCAGCAGTTTTCAAAGGCTACCATGTTTTCTTCCTGTTACCTCTCCTGTTTGTTAAACAGTTCAAATCCAAATTTTTCCTTACATGTTAGTAAAATCAAAAAATAAGAGAGCTTGGGTTTGGGTGGTGGAAAGTACATACTCTTCAAGATATCTCTTGCTCATAAATATCATCTTTATATTGAAATTGACTATTTCAGAGATATTTTATTAACACGTGTTTTAAAGTGATGTTTCCTTGACATAAAATAGGATCTTATGACTATTTAGACTCTGAAGATGAACTGTTAAACGCATTAAATAACGCTTTACAGAACCTACATTTATCTAAAGGAATACTCTTTGTGACTGGGATACTTCTTATTGCAGCATCTAATTTTGTTAGATCTATTTGAATATAATTTGTAACATAATGCTGTTGACCTTAATGTAATGTGTATACAAGGAAAAGACACTCAGAAGCCAGATATTGCTTAACACTAAGAAACCTAATAGTGTGAGAACTCATTGGTTTGAATGTCACAAAGTTAATGTTCAAAAAAGTTAAGAACGTTATAAATCTCAAAAAATTGCTCAAGCCTAGTATCTCACTTAGTAGAGTCCTACTATGTAGTGATTGTGTGTTTTTTCAAGTTACTATATTATACTGTTTCAAAAGTATTCATCTTTTGAATTAAAAAACTTGATACCAATCAAAAAGCTATCAATTTCCATACCCACAGACAAGGCTACATTTATATATACTGCTTAAGTTTTAAAGGTAGCTGCCATAAGAACTCTAAGGTGAAAAGGTTTTTTGTGAAGCAAGAGGGAAAGTTTTGTTACTTAAAGACTGAGAATAAATGCTGTACTATTTTCAAAGAGCTTTATAAATATCTCTCACTTGGGCAGGCCCTTCCTCTTCTAGTTAGACCTATAGAATGAATGTTAAGTCAGAAGTTGATCAGCTATGTGGATTTTCTTTAATGGAATATAAGTAACAAAACTATAGAACATTTCAATAGTTGAACTGGGTAGTAGAATAGGAACCAGATAGTACCAGGTACTCAAGACACACATGCTCCATTAGAGAGAACTGCAAAAGTTACCTAATTATTTTCTGTTATAGTTTACGTTTAGAAAGACTAACGTAAATGAGATTTACCACTCTTGCTAGAATTCAATTACCTCTGTCTGTTGAATAAGCTCTTCTTTTTTCCCTTTTAGACATGGCCAGAATTTCAAAAATAAACAACTCTTAGCATCTGACAGATAAAACATTTATTCTCAAATTAAGGACAGGAAAAAACAGTAATGCATATGTTTCCTAAGCATCTTGTTAATGCTATTATGCTATTAAGATATTTAGGGTAGTCTCTTCAAAGTATCACTTGTATACTTAGAGTAAAATTGAGGCAAATAATGTCAAACTTTGTATTACCTACCCAAGGAGGAAGCATGGTTGCTGTTGCTTAAACCTTGAAAAAAAAGGGTATGATGTCAGTCTCCCATCTCCCAGATGAGTTCCCCATGCACTAGATTTTTTTTTTTTTCTTGATTCTGCTCCCTGGTTTTGGTCCAATAAACATTTAGTTGCTGTTTTAGGAGCTCTTTCAACTTTAGAAAAACAGTTCAAAGTATAGGCTGAATTTGGTGACTTATTACTCTCCTGAGATGAAGGACAAATCTTGTGACTTTTGCGTCTGGAGTAAATGACCATGGCTCTACATATATTGATGTGCTTAATATGGCTGGAACATACTTCAGCATATATTTATTGTTAGTGTTCTAACAGTCTAAAGCACATAATAAACATTAAAATAGCATAAGGAAAGGAAGATTTATTTTTTTTTTACCCTATCTCTTTCTGAGTGAAGTGGTACTGAATCATAGGCAACTGCCTGTTGCCTGAATCATAGGCTTATTTCTGTTTATCTTTCTGAATATAGAGTACTGGATATTGACATAACTATTAATTATTGGTGATTTAGCATGGTTCCTAAATACAGTGAATTGAAGGAGAAATAAATGAGAAGTAATGCAGCATAAAGTGTGGGAAGAAATTATTCTAACAGGAAGCATCCCGTTTTTCCCTTTATCATGGATTGAAATATGACAGGGTTTTATGTGTGTTATTAGCTGGAGAAAAGTGAAGTAATTAGAGTGATGGTTCCTTTCTTCTGGTGAAAGCACAGATTTCTAGTTGTCCCTTAAAATGTAAGTTTTATTTTAGGCTACTGAATGCATAAAACTAAGATGATGCTACAGAACTTAGTGGTAATATGAATTGGACATACCAAAACAAGCTGCTAATTTGCATTTTTAATTCTGTTTCCACATCATATTTTAAGTATGTATTTATGACCCTATAGGGGGAAGCAGTGAAATACTGAATTCAGCTAAAACAAGAATCATGCTAACAAATTAGAGATAGAGTTGGTATATTTTTTTTCATTTAGCATGTAATATTTCTAATTTAAAAAAAAATCTGAATTGAGTATTTTTGCTGACTCATATCAGCTAAATTCCTAAAACAACAAAGGAGCATCATTATCTACATTTCTAAAACTAAATCATTGTGCCATTGCGCATAAGTTATTTAAAAGGCTTAAGTAGACTTCCCAGGGAGGCTCATTTCCATCCAAATCAAATCTATCGCAAGTGTAACCCCACCCTATTTGTAATGCCTGGTGGGACACTTAGGGCTTCTGTTGTTTATGAAGTATTGCAGTGTAAGTAATTTGCCTGCATAAGAGATCTATAGCTTCAAGGTCAAAGGTCTTGATCGCCTGTGACCCAGAAACAAGAAATGTTTAGCCTTTCTGTGTACATAAAGTTTGGCCACTTCAAAACCTTTTGAATGTGCCTGTGCTGTGCCCCTGCAGCTTTATGTGACTCTCCTCTCCACCGTAATTGTTTTAAAAATTCCTTTAAAAATGGTATCTTGCAGGGACTGCTTGGCCTCACAGAGTGTGAATAAAAATTACATTCACTGTCACAATCAAGCTCTTGGGAGTGAATTATACACTTGGCTAATAATTTCTTGCTTTAGGTTACTGTGTAAGCAGTAGCTTAAAGTGATTGCAAAGATCGTATTTATCTTCATGGTTTTAATGACCTATGCAACTTTGAGTATTGTAATTGGCCTTCCTGGTTTTTCTGTGTTCCATAAAATTTTACCTTACAATAATACAGTATGTATAAATAACACATACATGTTACCTGAGAAAATAACTTAGTTTGGTTCACTTCAGGTATCTCTCAGATGCAAGAAAGGATTTTGCCAAATGATCTGGAATTTATCACTGCAGCTGCTGGATCAGGCAGCAAGGGAAATTAATCCCAAAATATGCTAAAAATTTGAACACAAACAAGGATTTTAGTGCAGTCTCCTTCCCAGTCATGAGTGTGATCTGAGCAACATTTTAACTCTTTTTATTTAAAGTATGCTAACCACTGTGTGATGGTCTCTCAAGGTTCTTGGCAGTGAGAATTTTATGGTGAGTTGAATCTCTCCCTTGCCTTGGGGGTCTGTGTTAGTTCTCATAACATTCCTTTTTTGGTAGAGTACTGCTATGCTACTAAGAGCCCTGTTAGAAATATATAGCCTCAATCCATATTAAGCAAAATAGATTTGATTGACCATCTTCAGAACTCCTTAGGTCTCCAATTTGCAGATTTGTTTCTCTCAATTACTGCTGATGGGAGGCTAGTAGCAAAAATAAGGTCTTAAGAGCAAAAACCAAATTATGTTGTGGAACTAACAAACGGTGGGTTAATGGGGAGAGTGAGACTTTTTATCCATCAGTTGTTCATGGTACAGACGTTTTCAACTGTGAGCAGAAAAGCTCTCCTGGAAGTTACCTCAGCAAAGAGCTTCTTTTATGCAGTGGTGTTGGTCTCTTTCACTGTGTACAGCTGAAATGTCATGACTTAGAGTAGGAAAGTCATGGTGCGATTAGGACAAGAGTTTACACCTAGGACATTGTAGTAATTCTAGAATAAATCATCCAGACGTGGTGTTTAATGGACATTCTGTAGAAATGCAGTGTCCATTTTGCTCCAGTTATGTGCTTATTTTGCTGATTTAGTGTATAATTATTTAAGTTTTTATGTGGGCCCAATCTATGAGCTGCTTCCTTCTCAAATTTTTCACACGCTTCCCTTGTTTTGCAACTTTTTCTTGTGCTTTTCTTTAGTCCCTCTCTCCATGTTTTGAATATTAAAACTTTTATATTGTCTTCTGAAGGGCTAGGCAGGGGTAGAAAAAAAAAATCACTATTGAATGTGACTGTATATAATTAGCAGTAGTCTAGGTAAAGCAAATATGTTTAATTCATGACTGTACCTTATTGTAAATTATTTATTAATGCTTTAGTTCTTACTTTTGCTCCAGTTATCTCAAGGAAACTTCAGAAAAATATTTCCATGAATTTGATTAAGCTAGATATCTCTTCTTACTATGTAGTGGCCAGCACTGAACAGATGTTCACATGGTTAAACAAGAGTTGCAAACACTGGAGTTGAGTGTATGTTTTTATGGTGTTTCAAAGATTTCTGTCCCCTTGAAGCTTTTGTTATATCCAAACTGGCTGAAGTTAGAATGACAACTGAGAAACCTACATGGAAAGAAAAACTTGGATGCAGTTCTCTATGCAGTTTGTAAATTATTCACATTGTTATTTCATTAAGTTGCCACTGATCTAGAAAACCAGTGTAAATTGGAACATAATGTGCTTTTTAACTTATATCTTATTTGCGTAGCATGACACAGTTTAGCAGTAGATGCTAGTGTAGTATTACATGGAAAATGTAAGATGAAAAGTAAGTTACTTAAGATAACCAGGTTAACTGTAATTCTGAGACAAGCATGCCATGCCTGCATTTACTGATTGTCACAGCTTAACTTTAATTGTTATAGCTGACAATGCTTTATCTCTTTTATACATGGCGCTCAGTCCTTCATAGATTAGATCCAACTATTAATTTTCCTTGAAGGGATAGGAACTTACAGGCCAGTGCTAACTTTAAATTAACATTTAGTTTTAAAGAAAGTCAAGTAGTCTGTTGACCATGTGGGATACTTTTCACTTTGGAAGATACCCATAATTGTATTGCTATTTGTCATTTTCAGACTAGGAATATGACCTTAGTTCCTAGGCCTATGTAGCAAATAAATGCTTGTGTCTCTTGGGAGTAGTACTACTAGCCTACTACTAACTTTGTCTCTTTATACCAAGATCACTGAACATTTAGTCCTTTTGATGTACTGTGTATGTGATATATGAGAATGAGTGAGTGGGTGTTGCTTGGAAGTGTCATCTGTTCATCCATAACATAAACAAGCTATACTTACTGGTCCCTAGGTCACCTGTTTCTGGCTCAGTGTTTAATCTGCAGTCTCCTGGAAAGATTGTATGTTGGACCTGGTTCTGTTTGTATTAGAAAATTATCTAGAGATTGTAGAAATTTTAGTGATTTACTATACAGGGTTCTAGCATATATAACCTAAATTGAATGCTCTGATAACTCCTTTACCCTATATATCATAGATGCTTAAGCAATAAATCATTCTAATCTTTGGATTAGGCAGTGTGCAATAGACCCTACAACATCTTTGTCTTTTAGAGGCTACATCCAGTAAAATAAAGTTCATTAACTTATGAGCTAACAGTGTTGTACTTTGTTGTTTTTCCTAACTGCTTGCTTTTTAATGCTGTTACCGTCACTTTTTAAATAATTATTGATTCATACACACTAAATTATCTCATGATTATGATTTGAAAATGTTTCTTCCCACTTTCAATTATCTGTTATCCCAGACTCTTAGCATCAGAAAGAAAAACCAAAACAACAGAAGGGGGTGAGGGGAAGTCTGTGCTTCCTCAATTGTATTTTTCTCATTATGTTCTTATTTGTATTGTGTTTACACCCTCTTACACTGACAGCATGACTTCTTTCGAGCTGTTCTATCTTGTCTTCAAATGACAAATTACCACTTCTTAGTACAATGGAGTATTACTGCCTGTAGTGTTGTGGCAGGCAACTTCAGAGTCTTGTCCAGTCTTGTAGTTCTCTCTTCTGTTTAATACAGACCATACACTATCCAGCTGTTACAGTGGTTATTAACCAAATAAAAACATTCTTGTTACTACAGAGTCAACCATGACAGTTGCTTTCCTCTTTTAAGATTGCTAAATTGTCTTTTGCATTAGCCCTGTGTTTCACCCATTACAAAACTCTACCTATCCTATCCTGTTCCAGTAGAGATAAATCTCTAGGTAGATGACATCCTGAATGTAAGATGATAATGTCTCCTTACTTTTAGCAGGAGTGAATACCTCCTTCTTCTCTGCACCCCGCATCCCAACCTCCCCTTGAGCACCATGTTTCACCAGCAGCCATGTCCCTGTGACATGTGTTCCCCTGGAGCAGCACCACTTACCAAGTGCAGGCAGAATGCAATGCAACGTAAAGTAATCTCAGCCAAGGGAGTCAGTTGTAAAATTAATTTTTGGAAGACTGCATTACTCGAGCATTTTCATTCTGTAGCAGCTGTTACTTTTTAACTGTTTATATTAGAATAAATGAGTGAAAAAGACTTCATTAACTTCAACCATGACCACAGATATTGCCATCATAAGATGCTTCACATACTGGTCAATTTTGCATAATGTATAGTTTAACATAAATTTAAATATATTAGTATCTTATGCCATAGGATTCCAAAAAAGGTAAAAGAAGCTCTTGAATGTTCTTTTTTTTTATTATATTCCACTTCTAGAAAGTTGACAGTTTTAGTATTTACCTCAGAACTCTTGTTATGTAAGGCCTCAGAGGCACTTCAAATACTAACCAAATAGTAAAGAGTTGAAGAAATTAGGCTTATTACCTACTTGTTGGTTGCTACTCATTTGGGCAAATTAGCTTGCTAGTTCAACAGTGCATACAGATTCATTTATGTCTTTTAAATTGCATTTGTAGATATGTTCCATGCTGGGCAGCTGAAAATGAGAAGCAGAAAAGTGGCAAGCACAGGAAAGCCACAAGTGTCAGCTTGGTAGTTAATATAGCTAGAGCTCTTATCTGAAACGCACAGAACTTGTAAGGTGAATGCAATTAAAAGTATACTGAAATTTCTGAGTCCATGTTACAAGTTTGAGTGCTGTTGGCTTAAACAGTAACAAATGTTTTCTGGTTTATAGCCTCTCTTGCCGACTATTTTGATGCCAAGAAGTACTAGTAAATATGACATGTTCATGCCTATACCTTCTGAAAGAAGGATAATATGACACTTGGATCTTTACCACACATTTTGTATTTTGTCAGCTATGAGAGAAGGTGATCTGATAAAAAATGCAGATAGTACTAATGAGTAAATATTTTGTTTTTCTAAGAACCTTTACTGAGAGGGTGGGGGGGAAAAAAAAAAAAAAAGAAAAGTCTGGATTCCCAGATTTAAATCTGATCAGACCAGCAAAACACAGTATGTAAAAATTTGTTACCTTCAGTTTTGTAACCTAGAGCATGTCCTCAAAAAGAGTAGATCTAACTAGAAGACTTGTAGTTATGGTTTGTTTTGTTGAGTGTCACGCTCACTAGTTACAAGTAAATGCCTTGTTTTCATTGTTACTTGCTTTAGTTTGGTCATTTTTTATTTCTGGTAGATTAAACTTTCTCATTTCTTCCATTGGTTTTTAATTTGTTTTAAGCTTTCCAAAGCCAAATGCCTGCAGTAAAGGCAACACTGATGCTTGCAGAAAGACTGTATCTTACGTGATCAGTTAAGATTTTTCTGCTCCTTAACCCTAAATTCAAAGAGAGGAGCATTTAATATTTTATAGTAGGGAACTCAAACTGAAAGCCATAAACCTTTTGAGAGCTGGCAGCAGCTAACGATATCTTAACCACAAAGCCAACTGAATGTTTTATCTTACATATACACATCTTTGCCTATGGATGTAATTTTCCAGAAATGACTGTCAGTCGAATGACTTTGACAGATGTCACTGTCAGTTGGTTGTCAGGCAAAACTGTCTCTGATATGCTGACTAGTATATCACCTTAAGCCCTTATTGAAGGTGAATGTGCTACTTAAAGTGTATTTTTCTTACCTTGGTTCTTACAGGGGTTTAATGTAAGTTACTGTCCATTACATAGCAAGATGCTTTCAGTCCAGTGGGCTGACAGGAACAGTAGCATCCAATATTATTCTAGCAGCAATTCTAGTACCAATAGCCACCTTCAGATGCTATAGTGCAGTTTTGAGTTTTTTCTTATCCACGGTGTGGAGGTCCTTAGTATTAGTGTGCCTTTATTTCTTGAGAAGCTTGTGCATGTTAGAAGTTCCTGGATGGCCTATATAAGTAAGATAAGACTTTAGGAAGAATGAGTCATTGCAGCATTAGAATGGTATCCTGAAAACACTGAAATTTCCTCTTAATGAGGGCAGGTTTTGTGATATTAGTGAATTAGGAATTATTTTTTTTTTTTTAATATCACTTATTCTTTACTTTTAAATTCTAAAGTCAAGTATAGCATCTGTAACTTTACAGTGAGCCATAAGCTTAGCATAAAAGGCTGTATGACTTGCAATATGAAAGTTGGTTTTTTTTTTTTTGTTTGGTTTAGATTTTTTGTTTGGTTTAGATTTCTCTTCAGGAGCAAATTTTTTTAACCATATAAGGAATATTCCTTGATTTAATGATTAGTAATAAATAATCAATGTTAAGAATTATTATGAATGTAATAGAGAAATTAAATAGAAAACACTACTGTGATTATTTAAATCTGCAACAAACACAAGAACTGTATGCAATCGCTTTTTCTTCGTTTCAGTTATGGATGAAAAAGGTTTAGAGAAGGATGACAAAGATAATCAAATGTACAAAACTATCTTCTGCATGAAGAAAAAGCATACTGACTAGCAGCCTTCAGGGGAAAAAAATAAAACTAAGGGGTATATGGAAAGTGGTTTACAATATCAGATGTGTAGAGGAGAAGGTGTATAGTGATTTATTTTACTTCCACCATAAGAATGAGAGGCATAATATAAAACCAGTGGTATTCAGAGCAAACCATGGAAGATGGTTCTTCACACAACATATTATTAATCTGCCACATGGTGTTATGGATAGTGAAAATTTACATGATCTCAAAGGATGACAGTTGAGATTCCTGGAAGAAAAATACCTTAAGGACTGTTATATAAAAACAGATAACATTTCTGGTCAATAAGTGTTTTAGCTGCATCTTGCTGATGTCTAGAATATCTTCTGGGGAAATATAGCTGTGTGCTTGCCTTTGTCTTCTGCAGGCACCTACTGTTGGTCACTATAAGGGTCAAGATAGCAGGCTAGACATACTCTCTCCAGTACTTTCAATCAACATACAAGCTGCATCTATTTCAGAAATATTTGAGGGTACCTAACAGGAAAAAGGAAAGTAGGAAAACATTTTGTACATTGTCAGAATTTATCCTGGAAAAAAAGTCTTACCTCTCTGAAAAAGAAACATTACTTTGAGGATACAGCTGTCTGAGAAAGGCTTTATGGGTTTGGTGTTTATTGCTTCTCAATCACTTCTGGTTCAAACAACTTATTATTGGAAAAAAAAAATCTCTTTGGGAGTGATGCAGGCTACTATGTATTCTGGTGGCTGTTAGGTTGGGATGGTAGGCTGTGACTGTTTATTTAGCAGTATGAGTGATCCAAGAATTCTTAAGCATTTCTCACAACCTATACAGGCTGTATTATCTACAAAGGCAATTATATATTTAACTGATCAGCTGGATTTTAAATTACAATATATAGAATCAAAGAGACTTCTGCATCTTTTAAAAAATATGTGCTCGGATTCTTTCAGGTCCTTACTGGTTTCCTTCATTGACATTTTACATAGTTTTCATAGTTATCCTGTTTGGACAATATATTTCATATTCACTTTTTAAAAATAGAAAATAAAATTCTGGAAGTCTCTGTTACATATGAGCAAAATAACTCATTTAATACATGCTGCCTGAGTTATTACTATTATTATTCTTGTTTCCTCTTGCTCACTTAGTTCTCATTCCTTAGTAATTTAAGTTAAAATACTGTGGCAATAAGACAGATGAAATAGTTGCTTTGTTTAATTTCTTTTTAAATAAGGAATATAATCTTTCTATCTGTCAACTGCTGGGATTTGGTTTGTTTTGTTTTTTAACCTTTGTTATTAACTGAGATCACTTTTTATTAACTATTTTTACTAGTTTGTTAGTTTTCTTACTTTATTCTGCCTAATACTTTTGTTTGATTCTTCCTTGCATTTTCCTTATTTTTCACAGCTAAAAAGTTTTTGCCCTGAATCAAAATTTATTTCAGAGAATTCAATTTCAGAATCAACACAAAACAATTCTCAGCTAGCATATTTTCTTGACAACACTATATTATACACTTCACATTTTTAATCAGTCTGGTCAAAACAATGTCATTAAAATGACTTAATATGCAATTTTACAACTAAATGTACAATCTTACAAACTCCTGGACCTTAAGGTCATGGGCTAAGGTGGTACACTGTCCATTAGCCCTGAAAATAATAGATGCTCTTCTTTCTCAATTTGTATTTACATGCTTTGTCATGTAACAGTACTTACCTATTGATAGAAATGAGTGATCTTTTTGCATGAGCCTGGAAGACAGGCCTCAGTTATATAAGGACTGACATTTCAGATAACAATGACATTTTACGTGATACCAAGGAAAAGAAACTTGGTAATCTGTGGTTTTTGGTTCCTGCTCTGTAGTGGCTTGCTGCAGATTCTTGATAGTCATCTGTAGCTGTAGTGTTTGAGCTTTTACAGAGCCTGATATGAATTCCCTGCTTCTGATGAAGTTTTATGGCTTTGCAAACCCTGCTAAATCACCTTTACAAATTTGTGACCATATTAGGTTTAAAGAGGAATTATTAAATTTCTTTTAACAGAAAAAAAAATAATCTTAGTTTAGTAAATGCTAGGTACCTGGAGAGAAGAATCCTGCCTTTATAGGACCGATTTCCCCTGTTAGGTAGTCTTTGTTATTACTATTCTCTTCTTCAACATTGCAAGATAAAACATTAAGCTACATAGTTTCTTTGCAGGAGGAGGAATGTTTGCGTGTTTTTTGGATTTGTTTTCAGTTCTAAGTACAAATAGGCATATAGTCGTATATGAGGCCACCTCCCTGCTCCATCAGCTGTGGTTGGTGGGGGAGGGAAGAAAGAAAAAGTCCTCTTATAACAGAGGGAAAACAATGAAAAAACCTTGTCCTCCCGTTCTGACTGTACACACCTACAAGTTGCCACAGTTTAAAAAGGAGTATTTTTGTGGGAGTTGTTTGTTAAAATAATATTACCTGCCTAGATTCTTGGCTTGCTTTATTCTATTCAAAATAAGTAGTATTTTTAAAATGGAAAATAAAGCATTTTTTAAATTACAGAATCAACTCACTGTAAGCCTCATCTTGTCCTGAAATTACATTTTCATTCCTATAGAATGAAGAAATAGAAAGATATGTTGCTGAGTATGCCAAGTTGGAAAAGGAGCACTTCTCTTACTTTCAATACAGGACTGAACTTGATGGAGAATCAGAGATTGTTTTTGCAACCTAAAATGCTGGAGCTATGTTGCTATCAATTTTGCCAAGACCAAGGCATTTGAAACCCAAAATATCTATAGATTTCATCATCATGTACTGTTCTACCTAAAAAGCAAAACACTAGGGATGAAACTCTCACCGTGAAGACAGTGGAAAATTTTGTTACTGATTTGTAGTAAGCTTTGCATTTTACTAGTGTTAGAATATCAGCTTGTTTGTTTGTTTGTTTGTTTGTTTTTTTAACCCCTAAGCAAATAATGAATGCAAGGCTCTAAATTATAACCAAAGTGGAACTTCTTATAACACTGTGACTTGACTCAGTTTCACAGATGAAAACTTGGTAAACTTCTCTGCTAATTAAGTACAACATAGATTCTTGCTTCATTTTAACACTTTGGTCTTTGAACTGAAAACAAAATCTTGCTGAAGGGAAATCACATAAATGGAGAAAGCAAATATTTAGAGTGGAATGAAGCAATCCTTTCAGAGTTAAATGTCAGGTGCCAAAAGGGGGAAATGCCAATTTAAATCCCATATTTCTAGGATCTTTATAACTACAGGTTTTCTGTAAGTATCCCATCTTAGGCAACATTTTGGCTATATGTTTTATTCATTGTATTTTAACTATTCTGGTAGCATGGGTATTACTGAGCCGCAGAATGTCTTTCATGCACAAAACATCAAATATTAGTAAAACTGGACTCCTGTCAATCTTTTATTTAAACAACAGCAAAAAGAACTTAGAGGCCCAGAAGATCTAATAAAGGTTTGTGTTGCTTTCTACCTAATTCAGGATGACTACAAGAATGGGAGGATAACAAGCTGATATACAAGTTTAATTAAATATTTTCATAAAGTATAAATGTAACTGTAAGAGTATTAGTGACATGCTTTCTACTTTCCGCAGATGTCTTGTGGCCTTCTGCCTAATCTTTAGAAACAAAACCTGTGACACTGATGTATTCAGTGCTATTGTGCCTGTTGTATTAGGGAAATAAAAAAAAAAAAAAAAAGACCTTCAGAATAAGATATTCTGTTTAAGACACATTTGGACAAACCGGAGGGTAAATCTGCCTGGGAAAATGGGATTTAAGTGTCTAGAAAACAAGATTAGCCTTTTCCATTTGATCTTTGCTGAAATCATGTTGAACTGAGATGTTTCAGAGTTGACAGCTCCTACTGAATTCACTTTTTCTTCATGTTACTGAATTGGAGAGCAGAGGCCACAGGCCCTGCTGCCCTTTCATTGTCTTATAGCTCTGTTGAGTCTATTCTCATGCAAGAACTTGTGCTGCATATATTGAGTAGCTAAGGCTTCACTAATAGTATTTGACATTATAATAGATTTCCAGTTAAAATTACAGAGAAAGATTAGATGGATTCAAATCTCTATGATTAATAGGATATGTTACTTCACGCGATTTTTTTTTTCTTTGAAGTACAAATACATAATGAATGTCATAATGTAATTATAGTCTTTGCAACTTCCTAGACTTACTATCTCAGTTAGGTGGCAAAAAAGGTAAATAACGACTATCTCTCTCTTATTTTAATAGAAATCAAGCCTAAGCTTCTGTAGTTAATGCAGAAAGTTTACATGCTACTTTTTACTTAATTATGTAATGATGAAGGCCACATACACGGTATCATTTAAAAACAAAACAAAACCAAAAACCACTACCACAGCTGAGAAATTTATTGTGTGGCAGACCAGCTAAATTAAGGGAAAAAAAAAGTTCAGTGGAATTATTATTTGTTCATATTTTTATAAGAGACAATCAGTGTTCTAAATATAGATTAAAAGTAAAGTGAGTCCAAAGAATAGATCTCTCATATGGAAGTTGTATCTCAGTGCTTGCTTTCTACTCTGTTGTTCAGTCTGCATTTATTGCACAAGAAAGGGCAGATAACTGTAGAATCTCCTCATCCACAGGTAGACATTTACTGTTTGCAATGAGAATATGTATAGAGGTATTGGGCAGAATTTTCTAAACTGAGTCTCAAATGTTAGAGAAATCAAGTGTTGCACTCAGAGAAACTAAACTTAATAGCCCTGATAACACCTGATACTTCTGTAAAATCAGACCACATGTACAAAATAATTGATACTTAGCTATAAATGAAAGAATACCTGGAACACAGTTGCCTAGTTTCCATTTAATTGATTCTTATGAGATACAGAAAGAAAAAACAGTGCTGTTTAAATTCTAACTAAAAATTTGGTTCCAACAGAGGAAAGAGGTCAACTTGTGGAGAGTTTTCTCATCTGATTTGCTGAAAAATCATCCCATAACACATGCGGAGTGTAAGGACTACCATAGCGCTATGAGTATGGAAACTCTGCATGCTCCTCCACTAGTTTGTGAAATTCTGAGTCTTATAGAAAAGACCATTCCGCAATAGTCTTCAAAAAGCTGATCTGGACACATAATGAGTCATGTATAACTGGACAAGGATCAGTGATGATCAGAACTATTTTTTTTCAATCAAAGCAGCTCCTCTGCAGTGAGATAGACATACAGGAATGCACTTTGTCCCAAGTATGTATATTTCCATCATAGCAAACTTTATAACTGTGGGTATAATGCTTCCTGTTTCTCACCTTTTCAAGCAGTACTGTGGTGATTTCAGTGATCATACTATAGTTTAGCAGCTCCTAGCTGGGTGTTTGTGGGCTTTTTTCTTTGTTGTTTTTCTTTTATCAGATCCTTTTTATCTTTTTCCCTTTTTTGTTGGGGGCACAACAGTATTCTAAATCTTGGCTGAAAGAAGAAAAGGAGTGATGTTCGATTTTAATACTCAATATTAGCTGTTATTCATCCATTATATCATCTAAGGGGCTTTGTGTGAGGTTTTTTAAATGTGGTTTTGCCTATAATGAAACCAAACTTGTAAAACACCCTTCTGCGCACTTCTTTACCTGGCAGGCTTAGGATAAGTTTTGTGTATATTATCTGATACGCATATCAATTCCAGGAATTAACATGCTCTATAAAACGTAGTAGTTCTATAGAAAACTATCAAAATTCACTGAAAAAGAACAAAACCTGAGATCCTTATTATTATATACAAGGGTAAGATAAGAGCATTGAGGATCTAAAATGGGCATCTGAGCATTGAATTCCTAGATCAGATTTATCCAAAACTGTGGCAAAGCATCTATGGCAAGCGCTGCTTGTTGCTGGCAGCTTTGTTAAGCACAATGATATAGTATTCACTTCAGATATTCATTTGCTATATTAGCACATGCTAGACTTCAGGCTTTTTCCACCCTCCACACATCTCCCAACTGGATGTACAGAAAGAACGCATGAAATACTGGCTCTATAAAATAATCTCAATAGCTCTAGGACTTGAGTCTGCCTTCTGTTTCATGGGCAATTGTACAAAATGCCCCCAGTAGTGAAGCAAAGAAAGAACTGTGTCTATCTAATGGCCAGATGTGATAAAAAAAAATTCCTGTCTCTGTTCTGTTTCTTCTCTTCCTGTGTAGCTGAGTTCCTGAGCTTTGAGAGGTTGCCTTTGACTGCGTACTAGTCTATGAAACAGAATAAAGTAAGGTAACAGAAAATGGGAAATTTGTAGAAAAAGAAGATTACTGCAGATACCAATAGAAAAAAAACCCAAACTTTTGAGTATCCCTTCTGTGTATGACTTGAATCCCTGTATGGGTATTGACCCTGAAAACAAGAGCTCTAACTATGGATAATTTAGAAAAAGGGCAGTAATAATTTTGTTTTCTGATTACTGAGTGTATTCTGGTTGCTAGTAGAGTGTGAATATTGTACTGCTAGGAAAGAGATCATACAGTTAAGAGTGATTCTGTAACTGTTCATACTAACTCAAGGAATCGCAGAGTATAACAGATGATGGAGGTGAAAAAGGACTTTGCGCTATGTAATATAATCGGCAATCTGTAAATTTGCTCTCTTGGTGTAATTTTTGTCTAGATTAGTTTTTGATTGTGTCACATGGAGAGGAAAATCTCTCTATAATGAAAAGTAATGAGTTTTTACTATTGTAAATAATTCTCAATCTCTATAGTGACAAATATGCAGAGTGCTCAGAATTAGTTTCTGAATTTCTCAGAAATAGAAAAAAATAGCTCTGTTACTGCAAGCTGTTTCAAATACAGTTTGTAAGTATTACAAATGTTTTTTAAAAATTGTAAAACTTTAACTGAGATAACTACTGGTAGGTCTTATGGAAATTCACTAACCATTTTCTAACATGATGCTAACTTTACTTTTTAACTTTTTAGACTGACTTCAGCTGTTGCAATGTGATATTTTTTTTCTTTCATTCACAAATTTGATAATTCTCCAGTAAAACCTACTGACATGTCTAAAAATTGAAATCTACCATACCTTTCAGTTTTTGTTCAATAAAGAGCTAAAAAGAATGAGCAAGACATAAACCTAAAGTGAAAGCATGAAGTCAGTCAATAATCAAACACTTTTCTTATTTCATCAAGTATTACTTTTACTCCATTTTGATGGTCAAATTGCCAGATTAGAGACTAATTTAATGGCTTTAATTACTTGCCTTACTTAAATTCCTGGCCCCCTTTCCTCCTATATTTCGTGGACATCCCCTCATGGCATTGGAGCTCCCCGGGGACACATTTTCCAATGTAGAGTTTTGGCATTAGACTTCTTGTCTGTAACTTTAGAGATCTCAAAGTTAGCATATAGTCACCCCCTATTACCAAAGGGGAGAGAACATATATTAGTGCATGTCCTAAAGTAAGTGGTAAAGAAATGGAGAATGAGCTCTCCTTCGGAAGGGGCCTATCACTCTTCATTGATTGTAATGGGCAACCAGACATTTGGCTTTAGTCTAGAACCTTAATGCTGAGACAATAAAAGGGAGGTGAGATCCTCTTCAATGTGTTTTACTCTTTCTGGGCACAGTTATTTTTGCTGAATATCTACCCACACATAACTACTGTTTAGAACAATTGTAATTCTCATTTTAGATTTCACATTCTTTGGCTCTGTGTGAGTCATTGAATGCTGGCATGATGTAAGAGGAATATCAAGAAAATGGTGCCCTTGAGGCATCCTGGCAGTTGCATGAATTTGGGGATTTCTGTGTATTGTGGAGGTTGGAACAAATACAGTTCAACTGATGAACTGAAGAAAAGGTCAAGCAAGCAGAAACTTTTTTTTTTTTTTAATCTTTGCATGGTAAAAATTAGTAGAAATAATCTGTAAATTTCTATTTTTAAGATAAACTATCTTTTTAATGAAAGAAAGCAGTTAAACGTGCTTAGAAATGTCAATCTGACAGCTCTGTTTTGTTAAAATCAAATGGCTTGGCTTTGCATCTTAGGAGGGGGGAAAAAGGAGTTTGCTTATAAGGTCAAGTGTTCAAGCCAACCTGAAAGAATGAGTAGTGTTATAATTAGTCCCACTGCTGTGCAAACATGAAGCTGACTGATGAAATGAGCCTTCTTAATTATGAACTTTGATACTGTATATTTAGAGTAGGCTTTTGAAAACTCACCGAGTTTAGTCCCAGCTCTTTTTGACCTTGACTGAGAGTAGATTGAACTCAAAAAGTTGTTTTATTCCTACTGGCACTCAACGTTGTTATTATTTAACAAGGCATCTGCTACACAGTTTATCTTAACAATAAGTCACACAATAAATATGCAGAAAACCCCTTGAAACTACTGTACTGTAACATCTAGACTTTGAAGTTCTGTTTGGTAAAAAAGGGATATACTTTTCCTCCACAGTTTCAAAACTCAAATGATTTTTCAAGACCTCCTATGAATATTAACAGCCTTGCTATTAACATCACTACATGAATACATCTCCTTTCCATCTGAGTGAAAAAGAGTCTTATCCTTTCGGATAGATAGTCAACATACTTGGATAAGAGCTCGAAAAGGAAAATTCATTTATGAAAGTCAGATGTGATTTAAAAGAAGTCTATTAAAATGTAAAAGGATATAATTACAATTAATAATTGCTCCTAATTCCCTCTGGCTGTTGTGAAGATTTAAGTGCAAAACTGTGGACTATAAACATTAGCCTATCAGGAGAATATAACATTTCCAAAATGTGTAAAAACAAATATCTCTTAAAACTATTTTAATTTTTATGTAATTCTACCAGTTAGAATAGTAGAACTCCAAAGATCCAACAATAAACATTTATTTTCATTGTAAGAGATTAGAGACTTACTAGGAGTAACCCAGGAGCAAAGAGTATGTGGTGCAACCATCTGCTATCTGCAATCCCTCATCTCACAGCCCTCCCCCAGTACAGGGGGCAGCTCCTGACTGGTCCCAACTGAAGGGAACAGAAAAATAAGATGGAAGTATGACCAGGAGTTTTCTCTATCCTGCTTAGGTGTGATCGCTGTGAGTGGCTCTACAGTTATATCAAGGGACTAGAACACAATTATGACTAACCTGATGGGATTACTAGGGGTGAAAACCAAAATCTGGCTCAAAAAAAAAAAAAAAAAAAAAAAAAAAAAAAAAAA
>NW_020799098.1:38027604-38033349 GCF_003259725.1 Athene cunicularia
CCCCCCCCCCCTTTTTATGTATCAATTTATGGTCCTGATCTCCATTAATTTGTCTGATTAATTTTTAAAACCTCAGAGTTGTCTACCTCCAACTTCCCATAACAACAAATCCCAGAAGTTTACCACCTGGTGTATCAAGGAAAAAAACACCAAAACCAATAAACCAAACCACCAAAGAAACTCAAATTGAAAAAGCAAGACCAAGCCAAACTACAAACCTCTCTTTCATAATTTTTACACTAATCTCCAGCTATTTTCAACTATGTGAAAAATGAAGATGGGCCTAAAGAGGAATCTCAGATGGCAGCATCCCCACATTTTGCATTTTTTTTTCTGAATCAGTAAGATCAGCCCAAGAAAACCCTGAAGTCTGAACCAGCACCTCAGGAGGGAAGTTTTGACCTTCAGCCAAACCTTGCTATAGGTCACTAACAATGCTTTTGCTGACTGCAAGCAATCAAGTGCAGCATAGATGTAATACACATTTACTTTGTTATATTTACAGATGAAGTCTAGCTAGCAAGGACAGCACAGACAGGTAGGCTTAAAATTGGAAATAATTTTGATAAAGTCAAGAAATGACTGTAAAAAAATAGGATATAGTGGACCCCATTCTGTTGGGAAATGCGAGTGCTCCACTTACATTGGAAGAGTCAGATCTACAAGTGCAGGAAAGGGAATATGGGGCTGGATAGAAAATCGTCAAAAAACTATCCAGGAGTTAGAGCTGATTGCAAGCTGAACACGAATCCACCTAATAGGTAAATACCATATAGGGATCTATGTACAGAAGAACAAGTTGGGTTTTGTTCTGCTCAACACAAGTCAGTTTTGATGTACCCTTTTACAGTGTTGGGTATCATCTTTCAAAGAACGCCTGGATCAACTGAAGATTATTCAAATGACAGTTATAAGGATAAGCAGAACTTTAGAAAATAAAAATTTATAGAGAAATGTTGGAAAAATTGCTCTTAGCTTAAAACAAGATGACTAAGTAAAGAATGTCAAATGTTCAAATATGAGAAAGACTATTATGAAAGGAGTAGGAGAAGAATTGACTTTAAGGAAAACCTGTTAATCATAAGGGAAAATGAGGATCATAATCAGTAATAATACATTACATTACTCTGGGCTTAGAAATTAATTTGACTCAATACTGTTTGACATTTGTTTTTTAATACTTCATCAATTTGCATTTGAAGAGTTTAGCATATTCTTAACTTCCAGAACAGCCAAAGTATTGAATAGAAGGTTTAAACACTAAAGAAAAAAGGCAGAATGCAGCAGCATATATATGTATATGAGGAAAGGTATGCAGTTACAAAGTGAGTGGAAACTGCATCGATAGAAAGAATTATTTCTGCAATTGTTTTATCAGTTCTATAGACATGTCTCTTGAATTGATTAGGATTGTTTTGTTCTGTTGCATTCCAAAATTTTATAACTATAATTGGGGAAAAAAGTTTTTGAATACATTCTTTATCTCATAGATTGTCACTTGGAAGACCACTGCAGGAAGGTATAGAGCATGCTAAGATTTTCTATGTGTAGCGGTAGTGTGCTGTTAATTCCTAATATGTTTTGTTGAAACTAATTTTATTTATATAGTGACATGGCTTCAGTTTTACACAGTTTAGATTGTGCACAGCTTTCAGTTAAGGGGCGGCATAAATTTACAATCAGTCATTTTATTGTTTATAGACAGGTTCTAACAATGAACATAATCACTACATGGAGAGATTAATTAGATTACAGGATGTTAAATAATATTATTTGCATACATGTTCTTGTGTGAGACCTTGAATCACAAGAGGGAAGAAAAACTACAGTAAAGAGAAAGATCCTAATGTAAGACAGCTGAATAAAATGTGGGCTAGGGCTTTCTCAATTCTAAATTTAGGGCATCTTTAGAGATACGTATTTTGCTTTGGGGAATTCAAACACTTTTCTTGAGATGCTGCCTTGTGCTGTCCATTTTTGCATCATACTAAGCCTTTATTACAGCAAGGGTTGCAAGGGATCTACGCTATTGCAGTCATCTAGTCTGTAGCATAGACAGATTCTAATGTTAGATGCCAATAGTCTTGATTTTAACAGTTTAGAAAGAGAATCCCTGAGAACAAAGAAATCCCAATAATCCTGTAATCCCTGAAAATCAACCAGTGTCAAAGGGTTAAAGACTAAGGATTCTTGTATTTTTAATTAATTTTCAAGAGGGGGCAACTTTTATACCAAATAAAAGAGAAATTTCTAGGTAATGAAGTGCAGGTTACTAGGTTAAGCACTGCAGAAAAAGATTTTGCAGCAGTGATGTCCTTCTCATTGAATTAAAATTATTAATCCTGGCAATATTTTTAGAGAAAATGAATGGATAAAGCTACATTTCAGGTTCCCTAGCTGGAGGTTTGATGTAGAAGAGTTTCCCATGGGTTAAATTTTACAGTGAGGATTCCTGATCAAATTCAAGGAAAAGATTTCAGTTTCTTTTGATGATGTTGAAGCCACCATGCCTAGATCCTTTTCTAGGATGATGTAAGGAAATACTAAGTGAGGGCCTGCACAAAAAAGAATACGTTTTTAAATTTGCATGTGGGGAATGAGGAAGGCCATTATGCACAAATTTGTAGAACTGCAATACTCCTGTTTCAACTAAATCATATATGTTTATATAAAGAAAAGGGTTTCAAGAGAGAAGTGGACTACAGCCTGAAAGCCACTGCACTGTCCTTTTTCAGTAGCTAAGTCTTCACTTCCATAGAACTGGTTCCTCCAAGTGGTTAAGCAATATGATGAGGATATGTTATAAAACTTGGGATTGAAAAATTCAGTTGGCAGAAAATGCATTAGTGAGCAGCTCTTCTAGTAGTTTGGCACTGAATCTGAAATACCTTTTCTCTTTCTTTTTTTCCCTGTACATATCAGGCTCATTTACATATTTACATAAGACTTTTCTATTTAAAACACTGATCAATATCCAATTTTTTTTGCCCGTGCTTTTAAGCATTAGAGAAAATACTGGGGAGTCCCATCTGTAAAGGAACTAAGGACTGAAGCTTACTACAGTGCCTTCATCTTTTGGAATAAATCTAGAATGACACTTACACAATCTTGAGTTGCTGCCCTCAGGGAACAATGTTTTCTACCTTAGAGATTTATGTTAAATATAAATTCCACTGAAACTCACCAGTAAGACTATGTGTGTTTAAACAAAAGCAAACCATTCTATCTGTGATTTTAATTTTTGGGTGTACCTCTATATGTCTATTTAAGAGGATAATGCAAAGGAGAATGGTTTGAATCAAACCCAAAAATTTAAATATAAGGAGAACGGAAATTACATTCTGTGAAAAGAAAACATTTGAAACTAGCATTTAACTCTACAATAAGCAGATAGACCAAATTATGATATCATGTTACTGATGTTTCTTGCTGCTGTTGTCACTTTTCTATTTCTCAGTCTCAGCTCACATTTCCAGTAGTGGTTCCTCTTTGACTTTTCGTACTGCTAATGAATGGAGATAGGAAACAGGTACCATGTTTCAGAAGTAGAGTGTATCAGAAAGAAACATTCCAGGTACATCTTGACACAGGAGAGGAATGTGCTTGACAGATGTATGTCACACCAACTTGAACACATAATGGGGTTTGGATTTTTTTAATGTTACTTTAAAACAACATCAAGAGAATTCATTTGAAGGAATCTTACATCTAACATAAAAAATTTCTTTGTTTTTCAATAGTAGCTATCATTGCCGTTGAAACATAACACGGCGAGACCTAGGCCTGTATCTCCATGTTATTAGGGATATTTCTTTAGTCACTTGTGTTTATAAGGTCAGTTCACTGTCTGAGTGCCTCTAAGAACTTTAGTTCTCCAGTAGTCTGATATCTGCTTAATTTGAAGACAAAAGGAGGAATATTAATCATTAGGTGATGGGGAAAGGAGAAAAGATTTTTAAATCAGCAAACCTTTAAATTAGCCATCTTTTATGGGATGGAAAGAAATACAGCCTGAATTGAGGAAAACCTTAAAAGTGTCTCAGAGCCAATGAACTATTTATTTCTTTGTATCATGATTCCAACTACTTTATTTTAAAAACCTTATGGTTAGACTGTGACTTGAGACACTATGACTATGATTACTAGCTTTCTTATGACACTTTAAACTTGCTATACAGAGCAGTTGTTGGAAGTGCTCTCTCACATAAAAGCCTTTGATCCTGTGATGGATGTTCTATGAATTGGGGGATGGGGGGGTGTATGCGTGTGAAAGGGACAGAATGAAAGTGCTGGGGAACTGGGGAAATAAATAATGAAGCCAGATAATATTATGATGGCACAGCAGGAGTGGTATGTTCCATCCTTTTTTGTGATTTAGTTACAGGAAGGTGCTCCTTGCATGGCACTCAGTTATTGAAATAATATCATCTGTGCATGATTTGTCAGGTGGGTTTTATTAACATGCTGCAAAAGAACTTGCTTTCTACACAAGTTTGTGATGTTTCTGAGAGGTTTAAACATGTTTAAATTCCAATCAGTAATGCAGTATTTCTGTTTAGATGGGGTTTGCATCCTAGACTATGCTCTCTTCAGGCTTTAATCCTGTGCTTTGATCTGCAGCGCGGCAAGGGTCCACTGAAGAACAATAGCCTTCTTAATTTATGTACGCTATTTTATATTTTCATAGCTGTTCTGCTTAACTTCTACCATTGTCTTTGCTTCATTGCTTTACTGTGTTATGAAGATGTAGAAGATTGTTAGTGCTTTAATAACTTTCTAGTAACTATAAAAACTTTTAAAATGCAGCTGTATTTAAACTTTAGATTTCTGATTGTGATTGCAAATGAAGTGATTACTTCCTTTATCTGTGTATCAACAAGCTGAGATACCATCCTGAAAATTATAAGAAATAATTCAAAAAGAACAGGAGGTACCTGAAGGCCTGCTAGACACCTTTATGCATAACCCCATAACGTCGTTTCCTGACTGGTGACATAAGTATGAGCAGCGTAACACGAGCAGACTGCCAGCATCCAGAGAAGGCAGTCAGGGATCTGCCCCCACAGTTTGTTCCCATACAGTCTTGCAACCAGAAGATGTATCCAAGTGATGCAGAATAGTTTGAAAAGCTTTCTAAATATTTACACAAGGCTCAATAATGCTGTTCACATTGAGGAAAAATAATAGTCCAGGGAATATAACTTCTTCCTTTTGCATAACTGAGATTTGAGCAGGCTGTAGTGTGTTACTTTGTTAGTAATGTACAATCTCTTTTGGTTTTACTGTTTGACTTTAAAATTTATTTTTTAATCACAGTTACAGTGTAACTAGCTAGTATCTAGGCTCTTTTGAATTTAGGGCTCAGAATGGGGTTCAAAGATGGCTCCAAGATGCCATTGATAAGAAGGCCACAAATAAATATGGCACTAGCTGGGGTGCTCTCTTTCTAAAATGGCAAAATCTTTTCTGTTTGGCCAAAAGAAGCTAGAAGCCTGCTCTGCTCTTTCAAGTAGAGCTGCCATCACGGCTCGACAAGTTAACTGATTAGGATTAATAGAAACTTTCTTGCACGATTGCAGGCGGGCTCCGCGGGCGTTTTACCCAGCTTCACCCGGTGGTTTCAGAGCCGAAGGCCACGGGCCGGGCCCTTTGCCTTCCCCTCGGGGCTGGGACCAGCCGCAGGCTCCATCTTCGCGGGGCTCGGGGCGGGACCGCCTCTGCCCCTCCAGGGTGCGCAGGGCGGCC
>NW_020799098.1:38033399-38035766 GCF_003259725.1 Athene cunicularia
CCCCCGGGCCGGGCTGCGGGCAACCGGGGGCTGCCCGACGGGGCGAAGCTGCGGGGTCCTGCGGCGGGCAGGGCCGGGGGGCGCGGAGGTGAAGCTGAGAAGCACCCTGAGGAGCAGCTCCGCGAGGGAGGCGTGGGGGGGCGATGACAAAACACAAGACTTTCCATTTGTTGGAAAGCCTCTTGGAGTTACTGACACTTTGGAGGAGCCGCTGCTGCGTGACAGGGTTGTCGGGAGATGTAAGGTGACGCTCGAGCCCGAAAAATTTTCATTTTACCCAGGCGCACGGTGAAGGTTGGGCTGAAATTCTCAGATTCCAGTCACAAATACTTACAATTCTGTGTTAATTTGTGTTTGCATAGGAAGTTTCGTAATGTAGAATTCAAGTACCTTTGGTACTTGTGGTTTTGCAGTTCCTGGTATGCTGATGCATAGTATGTGGTTGTATAAGCATGTGGCATTACTAGGAACATCTTTGATGTCTGAGCTTATAACGACTCTTGCCCTCATCTCATTGTTTTGAAGATTTCTGACATACTTACTGAAAGCAATCATGACCCGGCTTATTCATTATTGATTTCGGTATGGAGCAGGAAGGCAAGCGTGTGGATTAAAAATTAAGTTGATATTCTGATTTTTGTTTTCCTATGCTGTTTGTTTTACTGAATAGAAGTTTGAGAGATTTTACTGTAACTACATGGGAAGTCAAGTTTTGGTAGTGTACACACTGTGTACAGTTACAGGGTAGCTGTACTTATTTCAGGTATTCAAATTGTTGTAGACCATACATTGGTCACAGAATTCATGCTTTTCAAATAATATTCTGCATGGAAAAGTTTACTGAGTATATTGTAGTCTCTCAAAATATTTTAATTACTGCTGAATGCTTACATTGCAGTGTTCTTAATGCTAATATGCTATCAGGGATCAGATTGCTCAAATGTTTATACAGTATTTGTCAAACTTAAGTATTTGAAAATTAGAACAAAACCCAATTCAACTGGTCACTTATCATTTAAACTGTATATAAAAAAATCACAGAATTTAGTGAAGGGTAAAAATACCTTAACTCTTTCTAGCCCATGACTGTAAGTCAGTTATTTACTGGGTGCAACTTGCATTTGAGTTGTAAAGCCTCAGAATAGCTTATGCTGAAAAGGTAGAAAGATTCCAAACTGAAGCATGGTGCATGTTTTTTACACTTAGAAGAACAGCTGATAGTGAAGATACTTTCCTAAGTGATGCTGTACGTTCCCATGCACATGTTGTGGACAGTCGCTTGGTTTCTTGAAGAAACCTCAAAGTTTTTGGGGGCTGCCACTGTAGTGCATTGTGCAGAAGTGCAAGTGCTCCCTGGAGAAAGGGGTACTGTCATCAAACTGAAGGAGAAAAAGTCAAGAGACCGGGAAGTGAATGGGATAGCATGTGTTAAGCATGTTAACCGAGAAATGTTTTTGTGCCTGACTACTAGTGAGTAGGGGAGAGGGAGAGAGAGAGAGAGAGAGTGTGACTCTGGAACCAAACAGACTTAGTCATGTTGGAAGTCTGTAGCTGTGAGTGTGTTGCTTTTGCTGGAACTGTATGAGTGAGCAAGTACTGTGCATATTTGTTCCTGTGATGAAAGAATGTTGAGGTGAATGTCTGAAGTAATTATGAAAGGATTAAATAAGTAAACTGTAAGTAATTGTTTGAAGGAATATATGATTATATTGTCAGTAAAAAGTAAGCTGCTTGAACTTTATTCATTTCAGTGAAAAATGTGGGATCACTTGAGTTTGTGCTCATAGATGTTATGCTTCCGCTGTTTTTACTTTCCATCCACATGCCATACTGCTGCATATTAAACTGATGTCTAAGTGCAGGTCATACAGCCTTTTGGGTCAGCTCTTTACACAATATATTTATTGCTCTTTACTATTTTAAGAACTTCAGCTTTAGAAACATTTTTAAAAGTGTGTATGGAGTTGAGGATCCTCCAACATAGGAGGAAAAGCTGGGCAGAAAATTAGAGTATTGTGTTTTTATGCAGGTGAGTAAGCGTTCTGCATTAGTCTTGTCCTAGAGATTTGCAGCAGCTTGGAAGCATTGCAGATATAAATAGCAGTAGTTCTTCATACACAGCTCTTGCAAGGGCATGTTCTGCAGCAAGTGGGCACTGATAAACTTGTGCAACACTGCCTCCCCCCCCCTTTGGGATTTTTTTTTTTTTTAGCCTCAAGGGTAAAGTTCATTATTTAACAAGTTTATGGGGCCCAGATTAATACTTTTCAGCTGAACCATCTGCTTAGTGGGATGGGAATGAATTCTGCCCGTAAATCACTTCTTTCGGGTTTCCTGCAGTACAGGGGGGGTGCCCCGAGGAGGCGA
>NW_020799098.1:38035816-38088472 GCF_003259725.1 Athene cunicularia
GGGGTGCCCCGAGGAGGCGACCCCCTCCGCAGCCGCACCCCGCCTCTCCCCGGCAGGCAGGAGGCTGGGCGGCCCCCGGCTCCTTCCCTCCCTCCCTCTCCCCCTCCCTGCCGCGGAAGACAACCTGGTATTTCGGTTCTGCTTGAGCTGAGACCGGGGGAATGGGCCCTCCTCCCCCCGGAGTGCCCGCGGTTTGGTAGGGCCCCGCTGCCCAACAGGGATGCTCGGAGCAGCTGCAGCAAGGACAGGGTAAGTAGTTTCGTGACACCAGCAACTTGAAACTTTAGCTCTTGTATTATCTATGAATATTTCAATAACCCTTATAATGTCTTTAGGCTCTGGCTCTTGTTCTTTAGGTAGTTTTGAATTGGGAACATTCAGTGAGTATATGCTGCCTACCTGGGAGGGCAAAGTATTTGAAATGAATAAATAAATAAAAATAATTCTTTACTGTTTGTTTGTTGAAAGTTTCAAAATGAACTGGAGGGACCACACAGGCATTCTGGGCATAAATAACTTCTTAGGATATTGAAATGAAAGTGTGACAGTAGCATGTACCTAGACTGAATTAATGGTAATAGGGTAACAATAGTGGGAGTAGGTTATTATGGTAACAATAATGGTAACTGCTATGGTGACAATAACTGGAAAGAAGCCGCACAGCTGAGAGGGTTTGCCATAACTGCACCTTCATTTTGTGGCATAGTCAAACATGTAGGATTATGAGAATATGCAAAAGCAGTACTGGTCAGTTGTCCCACTTGGTGCTAAGAGGTTTAAGACTCTATTTATGCAAAGATTCTTAGTTTTGTATTAGAATGGGAATAACAAATGAAAATGTATTTGCCTGTTCTGAAGTGCATCCCTGAAAGTGGCATTGGGACCTCTTTACACAGACAGCAGTAAAGTACAGGACAGTCTTTGTGCTGTTATTCTGTGATTTGCTTTTTCAATTAAAACAGATATGCTTACTTGAGCTCTATTTATCTTGGATGCTACCTCCGCTGAGAGATACCTTATTATTATTATTATTTAAGAATTATTTTAAATCAGACCTAATTGTAAAATGCTACTAGTTGATGGCTAATGGAATTTAAATGCTGTTAGTATGGGAGTGTGAGTTAATTCCTGGGCTTTTGTCCTGTCACTGTATCCTGATGGTGTAATCTCAAATGCATCTATTTTATAGCCAGTTTATGTTTATGAATGTAATGTACCTTACTCTACATTGTGATGTTACATGCACTGGTGAGAGATGAGGCCAGGTTATCTGCTCTGAAAACAAGCATAAACCTTACTCCTGGTATTTAAGCAGTGCTAAACTGAGTGGGTAGGGAGAACGTTATTTTTTCTGCTGTTGCTGGTTTGTTTGCTGCAACTTTTCTTTTCACATGTGTGTAGCCGCTCTTTTTTCAGACACACACACACAGAAAGATGCTGTCTTTTTGTAGTTGCACAATTTGTATCAGATACAATGGGATGAACATAAGTAATGTAATAGAACCTATAATGAGGTCTCAGCAATGCTTCTGCAAACATAATTATTGAAATTTGGCATAGCCTTTTGTGTGAATGGAGTACAATACTAAGCTTCAAGAGCTCACGTCACTTTCTAGTTCTCAGTGTAGGCATGTGCATTCCTGGGTATCTTGTATAAGCACACTTGTGTGCCTGTGAAGGATTTCACGGCATTGCTGCTGACAAGTAACTGCACTTCTGAAGGTTCTAAAGCTTTAGGGATCACTCTTAACACTTAACCAGTGTTTTCAGGTCTACAGAAACATCCAATCAAAAATATTATTTTTACGCTCACTTAGGTTAAGTGTATGTTTAAACTTGTCCATGTTCTTCAAGGGGGTGTGTCCAGTTACTTTAGTAAAACCAAACCAAGACTTGTTCTTCAGGCTGTTGTAACTGAGAGTGATGGTATTAATCGTCTCCCATTGATACCCTGCATCCAGGATAGGAAGTCTGTCTAGAACCTCATGTTCAGCTGCTACTTTTTTGAATGTGGTCAGTGATTCATTAAGACAAAATGCTTGGAACAAAAGGAATCCAACTGAAGTCAGACTGGTATCCTATCAAGTTTAATATCCTTCTTTAATGTACAAAATGTGCTACAGCTGTTTGTAGAATGAACTATAAGAAATTCCAGGCAAGGTTGTTATTTGAAAGATGTAAGCTCTCTCAAAGTCTAAACTGCTTCTTAAGAGTTTTGTTTGGTAAGGTATTGGGTTTTGTTTAGTGAGTAGGATATGTATGATTGTTTTCATTACCTATTATAAACATTCAATACCTTCTTTTTACCCCCCTAATTCCACCTTGCTTCTAACCTGAGTGATAGATAATACCAAGTTCCCCTCCATCTTTATTTGTATCTGCTTCAAATGCACTAATGGCTGCATAAATTGCAACAGAATTTTAATTTAAAACATTGATAGCTTAAGGCACCCATGGGGGATTTTTTGTTGAATTCCTATTGTATATGAATTTGTCAACTTGGGATTTTTGTTTTGTGTTTATCTGTCACCAGAAGTTTTTCTGATGACTTAATATTTATGTGTTACTGTATTTTTTCCCCTGTTACATTTCAGACTTTAGTTAAGAAATAGCTAAACTGTAAGTCATTTATTCTTCTGCTCTTCCATTGTAATAATTGTAAAACAATCCCTCTAGCTTTGCAGTAATTTGTTTTTTTCTTTTGACATTTGCTGACTTGTCTAAGATGGCTATAACTGCTTACAAAAATTTAGAGACTGCAATTGCTAGTGGAGTGAATGAGTATTTTGATAAGATGCTCCTATTTTGCAAAGACGAGTGGTGTTCTTTGGGAGAAGAGGAGAAAATGCAGGAAAACCCCTTCTGATAAGTGAAGGGGAAAAAAAAACCCAACAGTAGCAGTTGATATATTTTGGCTATATTGTAGTCTTTCCTGAGTATGGGTGAATATGTTATTTTCCTGGATGTAGTTACTAAGGCAATACATTTTCTTGCAGGAAATTTTTGTGATCCTGATTATGGTTAAAGTCAATGAAAAGTGATTGCTTGGGGAAGTTAATGACATTAATTATCTGATACTGCCATCACGTTGAACCCTGTAGTACTCTGTACTGGCTTCACCTACTTGATTACAATTTACAAATAGCCTGACCTCAAGGATGCAGCTCAAAAACTGTTGAAGGTTCCTTATTGAATAGAGCAGAACTTATTATCCTGGACAAGGGAAAAATACTGGAAAAGAATTGGGAAATTCTTGGAAGACACCAGAAGGCTGCTGGAGAGCAGAGGACATTGGTGTTTCTCTCTGGTGTCACAGGTGTGGGATCCCCTGTGTTACTCCTACCTACTTGTGGCGGCATTGTGAAATAAGTCATTCTAGGAATCTGGTATCTAGAGCAAAATCCTTTATGCCATTAAATGCTTTAATAATTTGACTTTCCTTATTTAAGAATTGTGTTCTGTTGAGAGAGAAGATAGGAATTCAGTAGAAGGGATTGCTTCTGAGAACAGACATAGCATTTGGTTATTTCTTCATTTTTTTCCCCAAAGGAGATCTGTAGGAACCTCCCCAACATCCACACATGGATGTGTGAAAATTTCTGGGATTTGTAAAGATTGTCAGAAACAACAGATACCCTGCTATCCCACTGTATTCAGCCTTGGTGCGGCCTCACCTTGAGTACTGCGTGCAGTTCTGGGCACCACGATTCAAGAAGGATGTTCAGGTCCTCGAATGCATCCAGAGGAGGGCAACAAAGCTCCTGAAAGGGCTGGAGGTATGTCCTGTGAGGAGCTGCTAAGGACTTGTCTAGTTTGGAGCAAAGGAGGCTGAGGGGCAACCTCACTGCTCTCTACAGCTTCCTGAGGAGGGGAAATGGAGATGGAGGTGCTGAGCTCTTCTTCCTGGTATCCAGGGGTAGGATGCAGGGGAATGGCTCGGAGCTGCTCCAGAGGAGGTTTATAATGGACACTAGGAAGCATTTTATTACTGAGATGGCGGTCAAACGCTGAAACAGGCTTCCTAGACAGGTGGTCGATGCCCCAAGCCTGTCAGTGTTTGAGACATTTGGGTAATGCCCTTAAGAACATGTTTTAAGTTATGGTCAGCCCTGAAGTGGTCAGTCAGTTGGACTAGATGATCGCTGTAGGTCCTTTTCAACAGAAATATTGTCCTGATCTAATCTATTAGAGATAATTCAGAAGAAGCAAAACTACTCTAACTGTCCTTCAACTTTCTTTGACTGCAGAATTCAGCAGACCAAATGTTTTGTTGTAGACTCTTCCAACTGTCAAAAATGTACTTGCTGTATCAGTCACAATATTTAGACCCAAGAGAAAAACTGGCCAAGTGAAGCTTCACACGTTAGCTGCTGTCTACTTACTCCTGTTTGTGTAGACAATGAGACATTTGTGTTTGGTTGGTTGTTTCATGGGTGTTTTTGTTTCAAATTGGCCAAGAGAGATACAGTTGGGTGAGTAACCTCTGCAGTCTGCTCAAGGAACAGTCTCATTAGAGAGACAAAGAGCAGCAGTTTTAGAGGTTGAGGTATTGAGGTACTTCCAGGTCAAATGTTAATATTAGCAAGGCTCTATTATAATTATGATTCAAGTAAGAGCTGTTCACCCCTTTCAGTTTTGTTTGTTCCTTAAGAAAAATAGGGAGGGCATTTCTTGCCAGAAGTGTTTGAAGTAATTTTGAGATTTACTTTTTTTTTTAATATCTGTTTTCTTTGAAAATGTTCCATTTGTAGCTCTGAGAATTCACCACAATCTTGACTCATCATTCTTTTTGACTAACAACTGTGAAGTATTGCAAACTATATGACAGCTTTGTGGCTGCTGTGAAATGGAGACAAGGAGGATAGCATGAAAGTAGGTTTTACTGGAAGTCAGTGAAAGTGTTTGTATTTTCTACCCCTAAAAGGATCGTTCTTTATTTGGTGTACTGCTAAGGATAAAATCTCTGCTTATTTGCACCCCTGCTATTAGAGAAGTATTTCTTCCTACTATTTCTTCTTAGAAATAAAGCAGAAAAGGAAACTTATGTAACTTCAATAATTTGAGTAATATATATATATATTTGTAACTGGCCATGGATACACTTGACAGAAACATACTTTGCCTGTAAATGTAATAGTACCCAGACTCTTGATGGAGACTGGATCGTTTTTATAGAATCATTAACCTATGGTTAGATTAACCATAAGTGTAATTAGCTGTCTAAGGAAACTAAGAAATAAACTTGTGAAGTAGTGCCTTATTGACGTTTGTCCCTTGCCTAGGGACAGATGTTTTCAAATTAAGACGAAGTCTCAACTTCCTCTTCACCCCACCCGGTCCCCAGCAAATCTTGCATAACAGGCAGAGTGCTGCTGTGGTACAAACATGACCATTTACTTTGTTTCATATTTTTCATTTATGTCAAGATACTCATGTTAAGATTTAATTATCTCATTGCTGTAAGGATTTTTAAATAAAATATTTCCTTGATATCATTAATATTGAAATATTCTGTGATTTGGAGGAAGCAAGACAATCTTGTTAATAATCAGCAGTCTTGCACTGTTGAATCACAGGAGATTCAGTGAACATGAAGTATTTTTTCCAGGAAGGAAGATAGCAATGGACAATTATTTTGTCTTTCCAGTTGGGTGTGTTTCTGACTGGCTAGAGAAGAGCAAAACGTGTATTCATTTACAAATACCAAGAACGCTGTTGTGCAGGCCACAGGACACAGCTTTGAAGAATATTAACAGCTGCCAAATATCCCACTGACGTGACTGAATGTAGGGGGTATTGGGCTGTCTACTTTGTAAAATTTCATGGAGGTTTCATCTAAACTGCCAGGCAACAGGAGCTAAGAATTTAGGCTCAATATCACATTCTCTGAAGGTCTGCTTGCTAGAGTGTTGGTGATGCTGAGTTTGTGCCTTCTGCCTTGTGCTCCCAGGAGCACCCTGAGACATGAGAATTTACTTTTTTGAACACACAGTTTGGAAAGTTCTGAACTCTTCTTGTGGCTCAGCAGAGCACAGCAGGTGGGCACCTCCTGGATGCCTCAGTGCAATTTCTTTTTCCTGCCAGGAATGCCATGTTAATAGTACTGGGCACATGAGATTGTCCAGGCCCCTCCTAGGGGAGGGGATTTTCAGTGTCTGTGTTCAGGGAGGTGGGTTTGGTGAACAGTTTGGACTCAGACTGAGAGTGGTAAATTGGTTGATAAAGGATTGTCTCTGCAGTTACAGGTCCCTTCAAGACGGTGGTGCTCAACTCAGAGTAAAAGCAGTCTGTACAACTAAAAGGTGTGGAAAGTAAGGCACGAAAAAATACTTTTATTTTTCTTACCCAAGAAGAGCTGCATATTTCTCTCTTATCAACTATGAAGATGATGTGGATCTCTAGGATTAATTAGAACCTTGCTTCTTTTTTTTCTCCAGGTGTCTGGGTCAGCAGGTAATCAAATCACTAAAGACAAACTAAAGGAGTAAAAAGCTGTAGAGGAGTTCTGAGTACTTTCCTTTCCAAAATATCTGTGTACAGGCTGATAATGCAGTAAATGCACACTGAACCATGATCTTGGAGCAGAAAGTAGGGGAAGGAGCAGTGAAGGATTTCCAGAGAGCAGGACCATGCTTCAAAGGAAGGAAGAATTAGGCTGTTCTATTGCATCAGGTAGAACTAAAGAATTAGGCAAACTTAAAACTGAACAGTCATTACTAATCTGGATTAATAGCATAAAAAGGTTCTTTGTATTAATGAAACTCTTTGGATATTTTAGCAAACGGTTTCAGAAAATTAATGAAACTTTCAAATCCATGTGTCTTACGACAGGCAGATGATTTCTGTTTTTCCCTTAAGCCTGTAAGTTGCTGCTTTACTACATGATTAGTTGGCTTATGGTATTTTATTTTGAGTATTGAAGTCATGTAAGAGTAGAGCAATGGTTGTACCTGGTCAGATAAAATGTATGCCACTTTCAACAGTATCCAGCATGGGCAAGCTTGTTGGGCTGCTGCTGCTGCACAGCCACTAAACATGCACAGTGTGCCCCTCTGATGTGACAGAGGATGAATTAGTGATGTTGGAAACCTCATGCACAGCACATGATGAGGAGCAATCTGTCCACCTTCCCCCTCACACCTCCTTGTCCCCAGTTCTTTCCAGGAGAAGGCTGCCCTTTGGTCACAGGCATGTCTCTTCCTGCAAGATGACAGTGCCTGCTGAGTCTTGGCCACAAAAAGTTTCTTTTTTTTAATCCTCTGTCCTGTGAGCTGCCCTACTTAATTCCCCTGTGGGGGGCTTGTTGTGCAGCATCCAGCTGATTTCTCCCCAGATCATCTCATGGAAAGAGTTTAGGAGATTCATACTCTGCTTGCTTTGTTTTTTCACCTTTATGTCTCACAGACTATGGTCAGGAGAAGCCCTGAAACCCTTGTGTGTGACTGTGTACCTGCTGCTCATTCCTTGGCCAGCTGGGGACTTGGGTTGGAAAGCCAAATGGCTGGCATCGGATCTTCACAATGTCCCCAGGCTCATCATGTTTTTTGTAGTGAATGGGCAACCATGGCAACATCCACCTGGCCACAGCCACTCTTGTGGCTCTTCCAGTACCTCTTAGGTTTTTTGGTTGAACTACTTCTTCTCTTTCTATTTATGCCTTTACCATCCAAGGCCCTGACAAATTACAGGACCTACTTGACAACGTCCTTCTGAGCAAAGAAATGGAAAGTGTCACTACATGCTTGCAGATTGCTGGCAGCAGGACAGCTTGTGGACTTCCTTGCCTTAAATGATAAGGTGTGGGTGGGGTGTTCTTTTGCTTTCTCTTAATAGCTTTCAGTTGACTCTTCCTGTGTGTTATCCAGGTGTTTATTGAGCCCACAGAAGCTTTTGACATGAACACTTTTCTATTTCAAGAAGTCTGGCTTTGAGGGAATGTTCTGTTTAATATATGTCATAGTAAATTTAAAAAAAACAAAGAAGACCCAAAACCAAAAGAACCATTCCTTTTGCTTGTTTTGAGCCTGACACCTGTTAATTATGTATGAAACTTCCCCAGTTCTTGTCCTGGACAAGGCAGGGAACAATTCTGTCCATGATGCTTATGGTTTATTTAGTCCCCCTCTCCATTGTTCTTTTTCAGATTAAAGAATCTTCACTCATGTAGCCTGCTTTTTGTAATGAAGCTGTAACTTACCTTTGATCATCTAACTTCATACCTTTCTTAATTCTCTTTAAGACTGCAGAACAAGGAGAGGGGAGAGCCAGGAGTGCATGCAGGAGTCTGGATTTGGGACACCACATATATGTGTAGGGACGCAATGACGTTTTGTTCTTTTTCCTAATAATTCCACTTAATATTTATTTTTTAAGTGTATCATGATTGGAGAGTATTTTATAACATGTCAGATGTGAGTATGGTTAAAACATCTCTTTTAAAGAACTACCCATATTTATCCTGAAGAACTGAATGTAGGAAGGCTTTTCATAGTTATTACTAGTTCCTCAAAACCCACATAAAAGCTGTTCTTAGGGGCCTGTTTCAAGATGATATATGATTTAACCTATGTGTTCAGTGTGCTCTGAATGTGTTTTTCTGCCTGCCACATGTGCACAGTGAGAGATTTAATGGGACTAGCTATCTTCTGAGTTATAAACCATGAGCTGTATATTTAATGTCCTTAGTGATTTTTTTTTTAATTTTTTTTTTTTTTTTAAGAAATGAGATGTGCCCTCAAAGTAATCTGTGAAATATGCCAGCAATCTTGCAAAGGTTGTTTATACCTGTTGCAATAAGATGTTAAGATGTCAGCTTGGTTATGTGCACTAGCTAGGTGCGTATGACTAAGCAAATTTGTCACACTCACACTTGCAAATTTTTAGATACACGGCAAGCTTACCCTAAAGCATAAGAATATAAGAAATACTCCACTGGGGCAGAGTAATGGTCTTCCTAGACAAGTGTTTGGCCTCTGTCAGGCTCAGCAGCATACACTGTTCTGTTTGAGGAGAACATTCAGGTTTACTGCAGTTAACTCCCCTCATACATACCCCTCTTAACATCTGCAGTTATTGGACTGAAGATATTAGAAGACATGCCTCTGTATCTTCCCTTCAGTATCTGTTTATGGGCATCTTGTCCATAGATTTGTCTAGTTTTATACTGAAGATGTCATGAGCGGTTAATAGATCCTGAACTACTTTATACCAGGATGGTGCCATCTTGGGCGCAGTGGAGTTTCTTTGATTTTGGTGATATCTGCAATATCTATAAAGACTACAGTTAATCTACTTCTCCCTTCTTTGTATCTTGTGTGTTACCCCGGCACAAAAGTTAGTTTCAGCACTTAGAAAATAAAATTTGTAGTTTATTTTGTAATCTGGGATATATGTCCTGAAATTTTCAAGGACCAAACTAAAGAAGAAACATATGTCATTTAATTATTTCATACTATATTTTGATCTAATACGAATGCGTTTTTTTATATTTTGGCCAGTCACAGGCACTAGGTCCAATGTCAAATTTCCTCCAACCACTTCATGAAAAGGCTGGTTTCATTTTTGCCTTTAGACCTTTATTACACGGATGGTGTCTCTTCAGTTGCTGTCTGCTTGTGGTTTTCCCACCTTTGGGCAGTACTTTCCCTGTAGGTCAGAATCAAAATCTTTAGCTCTTTTGAGATGCTTATGGTGACTGGACCCTTATTATGGATTTGGAAATTCCATCTTCCAAATGCCATTTGGTGCATACAAGTGCAGTGCTGAGTATAGGTGTAAAACAGGAGATCCTGGTTGATAATCCTACTCTATAGAAAAGTATGGGAAGAGTTGCAGGAATATTTAGAGGAAGGTGGTGGAGTTGGATCCTTAACAGTTGGATCATGAATTTTGCTTAATTCCCTTGTCTTCCAGAAGGGGGGAGAAAATAAGGCAATTAAGGAAAAGCTCTTCAGTTAAGGATTATATAATGTGAGCTTTAGCAGACATCCAGTGCTACCCTCTTAGAAATTTCTGTTATCTCCTAAAGAAAATTAAGTCATCTAGGGTATGGATTTTTTTATTGTTCCTCTTTCTTTGTGGTGTTGGGACATCTTTCCTCTGCCTTGCTAGAGAAGTACTATGTGCTTCTCTGAGGAATTCATGCATCTTACTAAGGGTCCCACTGAAGCATTCATGTTTAAATCATTATCATCTTAGAGATATTATCTAACAAGTGATATATCAAATACAGTTTAAGTTGTTCTGGATAATCTTCAGGTTTTTTCTTCTAAATCTTTGTTCCATGTTTGTGTCAACCTATTGAATTTTGCTGTTATTCTACATTCTTTGTTAAAACTGTGAAAACTGTATTTAGCTTTGATTTTATTCTCTTCCACAAATAACATGAATCTCAAACCCTTGTTATATTCATTGTCATATAGCCCCTAACTTACACACTGTTTAACACATGCTCTTTCAAATTACATTTTTATAATCACTGTATATTTTTTTAGCTTTTCGATTGCCTAATGAGGAAACTATTAAAAAGAAAGCTTACTCAGAGCCAAAGCAGGGTATGTTCATTAGCTAACTGGTTTCATTGGAATGGGAATTTCCCTTTGACTTTATGAGTTAGTGCAGGGTTGAGGAATTTAAAGTAAATGCAAAGTCTTACTAAGATGTGTAATTAATTGCTTATTTTATAAAACTTGCACTGATAGCTGAGTAGCAATCTTGAAAGAAAAATTGAATTAATAAACATTCATTTTAGTAATTGTTAAAGTGGCTGAATTTCAGGCAGAACCACTCTTATTCTCTGCTTAACAATTATTCTCCCATGTCCTTTCATAAAATCAGAATTATTTTGCAACCAGCATCCTAATACTCTGAAATGGTAATGCTTTAGCTGGACCAGTATTGGCTTCAAAGTCTAGGAAACTGAAAGAAAACAAACAATAAACCCCCACAACATTTCTGGCTCTGCTCAGTGATGATCACAACAGTGTGAGAAATTTCTACCACCCTCTTTATTTAATTCCAAACTGTCAGAGCTGTACCTGGGAAGGACAATTTTTTTTTTCTTTTTTTTGTGTTACTGAAAGTGCAGTATTTGTACTTAAGAATTGTCTGCAATAAATTAATTTTCTAGTGTAATCATGGTGCTGTAATCAACAACAATGTACCATTGTAATTGGTCATACCTTTCTGGGTCCAGCCATAGCAGTTGAAGAATGCAGTGTATATGAGTACAAGCTACTGCATGGCATCTGGGCTATGGTAAATAAGGCTGTACTTGCAGCATAAATTTGACAGAACGAGTGCTCCAGCCAGAAGCCTGTCCCTGTTCCCCCTGGTTCTTACTCCTTCCTCTACTGGTGTTAGAAAAGCTGGTATGGGGGAGGTAAGACAAGGGTACTTCTTTGCATAGCAGCACAGATTTATGCTGGATTATAGTAACTTTATGACAGTTTACTTATGAGGACTTTTAAATGCTAAGTAAAACACTTTAGGTAAATCACTTACAGTGACTGCTCTTGCTTTACTGTGTAGTGAAATTAATTAGTAGTTGTCACATATCCGATTGCACCGATTCTTTCATGGGTATGTTACCTCCTCACAAACACGTTCTTATGAACTGTGGCTACCAACATGAACAGTTTATTCCAATAAAAGTGTCTTTTTCATGCAATCTTTGCAAGTAATGAGGATGTTTATGTAGGTCTTTTAAAGCAAAGTAATTTTTTTTTCTCCTTACATATGTATAAAATTCAGTCATACTAAAGTGAAAGGCTGGTAATACTGGACCATATTGCTAATTTAACTGTTCAGCTATGCTTCCTGCAGAAGGTGGCCCAGGATCAACTATTAAGGTCCAGCTCAGCTTTCTTTGTGGTTAGGTAGTACTGTGGGTGTGTTCTGTGTAGCGAGAGGATGATCAGACATATTTATAAACAGATTAATTATGGCCACAAAATCCATGCAGTTTATAAGCAGCTAAATTTGTGCTGACAGTTTGTAATAACCCACCAAGGGATGGGCTTATTTCTGTTAATATTGGACAGAGGTAGTTGTCCAAAATGATTTCTATAGAAGTACTGTAATTAAAGTGATTGTGATCCCTATTAAACTATTAGAAGGACTTATAACTAAATATTGCTTACCTTCTACTTGGACTTTCAGTGACATGAATTCAGTGTTTGGAAAACTTTCTCTGATATGAATATAAATAATATGCTAGCCTAGGGCCAAGATAAATCTAGTAGTATTGACAGACATTGCAACCATAAATGTATGTCGTATAGGAATGTATACGCTATACTTTGCTACTTTAATAAAAATCAAGTGTTCAGAGGTTTCACAATGCTACAGTTAAAAACTGCCTTCTTTTGTGATGTTCTAATACTCTTTGGAGTTGTCTGATGTTCAGGAACATTGAAAGGATCAGCAAAAATGCCCACAGTTGTACCACCTGAGTCCAGAGGACATTCTTCAGCGGGCATGGGCCTGTGTGACCAGTTTCCCAAAGTGTTGGGAGTGCTGCCTTTTCCCTTATCCACTCCTCACTATCACCCCACATCCCAGCTGGCTTCATCCTCCTTATTTAACCTATTCCTCTGCCTGACTGAATGCGGCTTGGTATGGGGAAGTGATAAGTAGCACCAGTCTAAGTGCTTCTACCTCCCTTACCATAGCATTTGCTAGCCCTGCTGAACCTAATTTAAGAGATGTAAGGAAACATCCAGCTGAAGAGATGGAAGCCACTGTCTTAAGAACTTCCTTTTAGCTCATTCAAGGTAGCATTATGCATTACTAAAATAGCCAAGGGGGCAACACAGGCTGTACTTCTAGGCTTCTGTCTTTCACCTGGGTTCTTGAGCAGCTCCTGTGTTTTAAATCTATCCCTAATTCCTTGCTGCTTTCTGTACTACTTGCTTCTCTGCTTCATCAAACTGTGAAATGGTTTGATCTCTCCCTTTCCTGCTCCGTACCCATCATCCTAACCTTTAAGTGCCCTTTCTCATGCACATAAATGGCAATGAAGATGCACCAGGCTGTCACAGCCCTTTGATTCCTTTGGCTCTTCATCTCTGCATAGCAAATTCAGTGCCAACCCAGGTTCCTCTTCAGTGTCCCCCTCTTCCCCCATCTTCACTATCATTTTTGTTCCCAGTCATTTTTGTTGACCCTTTCAATGTCCCTGAACATCAGGCAACTTCCCACTAGCTTCAGATCACAGCTTGCTTTTCCTGCTTTTTACCACTCTCTTCTGTGAGATCCAAGTTTCAGCTGCAGACTCTAGCTCCGTTCCTTCTCTTCATCATCCTTCCTTTTTTCTCATTTTCTTCTCAGGGCACACTGAGCCTTTTTCTGCTTTATGCTTCTTTACACTCAGGTTTACCCTTTTTAGTTGCCTGCTCTGGAATCATTGAGAGTACACAAAAGAAAAAATTCTCTGCTGTTGCTTCATGCCCTGCTGAAGACCAGAGCTATACCTGCAAAGCAAGTCCTTTTCAGCAACTTCAGGGAATATGTAATGATTGTTCCTTAAACCTTTTTGTATTTTAGCAGACCAATCTGCCAAAGTCTTTACTGGAAATTCATAAGCTGTAATGCTTATTTGTTGGGCAAATTTTGCTGAAGATACTGAAATATGCCCCTGAGGCACCCTACATTTTTTCTTGTCTATCACTCCAGATCACACCTCCCTGTCAGTTTAAGATGCTACAAATCTTCATTGAGGAGGCTGCACTATTTTAATGTGGACAAGAAACAGGCATTAAGACAGTTCCCCAGTGGAAAAACCAAGCTTCATGTTAAAGTCTGTCAAAAACCTTGAATAAACAGCTAAAACCAAGTCTTAACAAGTGGAAAATTTGGAGCAGTTCCAGCTGGAAGTTAACTGCTTAAATCCGTGTAGTTTGGTGCCGCTAGCCCAAACAGTGTTCCCATTACCCACTTGCTTATTTGTCTCTTGCACTATCCCTTCCCAAGTCAGGGATGTGACCTGAATGATAGCTTGCATGGGCAGAAGGTGTGAGGGTTAAGGAGTGCGCGGTTAGACCACACTTTCAGTCTGGTTTACCTCTTGTCTTCACATATGTTTGTGTCTGCACAGGGGATGAGGACTTGTGGGAGGGCAGGAATAAGCAGTTGAGAGGAAGTAGAGCTGGGCAGTTATTTTGGTGGTAGTCTAGGACATTTGTTGATCAATAACTCCAGATCACAGTGGTACTGTTAACTCAGCTGCAAGGGCCTGTTTTCTTTTCACTTTGTAATGTCCTATGTCCAATGGCCTTAGAGCAGAAAACACCTTGAAGAAGGCAGTAATTCTATGGAAAACATCTGGGGCTATTGGTTGGCTTTATCTCACTTTATCTGCTTTAAGGTTAAGCAACTGAGTCATGCTGTTTGGACTCCCGTTGTAACTAAAAGACAGAGATAGACACCTACAAGGAACACATGACATGACCTCATCAGCCACAGTTTCAAGGTTTCTTCAGAAATTTCAAGTTTCAAAAGTTATCACTTTTAAGTGGGCATACTGACTGGGAGGATAATAAATAAGTGTGTGTGTGTGTGTGTGCGTGCGCCTTTATCTTGTGTAACTGCAGCAACTCTTTTCAGTTGCATTCAGTGTTTTCCATATCCTCTTTGCTGAAATTGCTGTGGGATTTTTCTTAAGTATATGAAGCTTTTGTCCTCAGACCAAGCTTGAAAGGTAAGTGAAATACTGAATATTTGCTTAATGTTTAAATCCCGCTGGTTGGTGCTGAGTTATGAAAAGTGTCTGAAGGAGAAGGTGAAAGAATTAAAGAAAAGCAGTAGCAGCAGGGAAGAGATGGGAACTGCTGTCCAATTATTCCTACAGCTTCAGCAACATGTAGCCAGAAGCTAAGGCTAATAGAACACTATGTAACATATTCTATTCTTGAGAGAGTCTGAAATATATTTTATTTTTAAAAAAAAACCCAACTGTGTATTGGATCAATGCATCTGATACCTAACACCATCTGTTGTCTTGATTCCCATTCAGTGCTAATACAGTGGAATTAAAGGAGAGATAATTTTAGTATGGAATTTCCTGAGGTCATACAGTTTTATTTTAACGTATTGTTCTGTATCCGGATGCTGTTGCTTAATTTAGGTCTAACTATAGAATATAATTATGCTGTTTCCACGCTTATATGTATAGACACACACACACACACACACACACACACAATGTGTCTATATATATACATAGTTCCTTTTAAATATGTATTATTATTTTCAAGATATTTAATGTATACTTAAAACTGTCAGCTAAATTTCTGCTATAGCTGAAGTAAAATTATTCAGATTTTTTCCATGAAATAATCTTTTCTAATTTCATGGTTTGGTTTCCAATAGGTTGGTTACAATTTGGAAAACTAGAACCATGGGAAAGACAAATTTAAAATGAAAATAGTCTTAAAAATAGGGATTTATTTCCATTTTTTTTTTTAACTGCCTATTTTTACACAATGCCTGGAACTTCCTTACCAGCTCTGATAAATGTGGAGGAGAGACTCTAATTGCAGACTGATAAGCTGTTTTTCAGGAGGTGGTTATTATACTTGTTACAGTCTTGATAATAATATCATATCTAGGTGTATGTTAAAACTCAGGATGTTCACTTCCTATGTTTATTAATATTTTATAGATGTAAAGGTTTTAAGTCTGTATACTCATATGTAAGTATACTATTGAAGTCTAGTAGAATGTGTTATCAGGAGTAGAACAGTTTATTTACAAGAAACATATTTTCAAGCCAAAATCATGTCTTTGTTTAGAGAACCTTTACTAATTGTCAGCAGCTTGACTGACCATACGGTCAAATCATGGTGTCCACTCTATCTGATGTGGATGAATAAGAGGCTGCGTTGAGCTAACCTTGGCTCTTCTCACTTAAAATATTGTATTGCATCATGTGTCACTTCATAGTATAAAAGTTGATAAAGATATGCATGAGACAGAAGTAATCAACTTAATAAACTTCCTTTTATTAATCTGATACCTTTAAGTAGTTTCCCAGGTCTTTATTTCCTGATCTGCACAGACTGAAGTACATTCATGATTATAACTTGTTCCATAGTTCGTTCTGTAACTAAATGTGACTGTTCACATATGTACCTTTAGATACAGTCAGAGACCTTTGTGGCAGTACCAATGAATCAATTCCCTACACTCTGCTAACTCAGATGCCAAGGTTGGGGTCTCTTTGACTCTTGCTCTTACCCACTTGCTTCGTCTTCATCCTTCTTTAATAAGTGTTTTATTTTTTGTGGCAAAATGAAGCCTGAGTCACTTGTCTCACGTTTACTAATTTCATCCGAGTCAGAGGTCCTTCATAGTTACCTTATCTTTTTCCTCTTATTTGCCCCAAACTGTGAAGTGTCAATGCATCTCTCTGCTTTAAACAGAAAAAAAGTGCTTCTGGTAGACCATGATAACAAAAAGAAAAACCCAGGTGATTTGAAGTCAAGCTCTGCCCCAATGCTCCAAGTGATAGTTTCATCGAAAATATGACAAATGAGGAACACTGAATGCAACTCCCCCTATTCTCCATTCGTATTTTTATGGCAAAAGGTTATTTAACTTCATTAGAAAGGAAAGTGGAAATTAATCAATTAAAACCCTTAGTTCAAATCCAGTGGAGTGCCTTGATTTTTCGACATAATCCTGACCCTGTCAGGCCTTGTGTTTATGATCGACAATGAGCATTGGCAGAAACAAAGTATTAGAGAAAATATCTTCTTGAAAGCCTGGAAACTTTAACTTAGAGTAGTTCAACTGTCATGTCATATACTCGTTTGAATGGCCCTAGTAATAAATTTCAACTGTTTCATATGGCCTATAAAATGACAACATTTAAAGATAGGGAGAGCGATAAACAACCATGTATTACTGTTGCAGAAGTACTTCCTATGTCACTGTTACCTGCTACATTACATACAAAACCTGTTTTCATCCTGCTGTTGTACAACGCTGGCAGTCTCAAATGTGAGAAATCATGAGTCCAGCAAAACAAAATAATGAGACTTTAAACTCGTGATACTTGAAACAAAACTGTGATTTGCCTTCTAGTATTTAAGATTGAATATACTTGTTTTAAAAATAGAAGACTACAGGAAGAAAGATTTAAAAGCCAGGGTAAATACATTTCTGTGATCCTTCATTAAAGTGGTGTCACTGAGACAGAATCCTAAGAACCTCACATATGTAGAAGGGAACAACAGTGAGTTGTAGCAGAGATGTACCCTCCTCTCCAGTTCTGCCTGTGGTGCTAGCAAGACAGCTACAGAGCTACTGTCTCCAATTTTGACGTCTACAGATGGACCTGCACTGAAAAATTGGGGTGGGGGAAAGAGAAGCATAATAATAAAAAGAGAGAGAGGAAAATAATGTTGAGTGACAGTCTTAGAGTTGCAGATTAAAAGATGAGTGGGAAAAGCATGTAAAAATCTTTGGAAAAGAGAAAATATAACATGGCAAAAGGCATAGCAAAAATGAAAAACTGAAGTCAGATATGAGTTTTGGTTTGTTGTTTTTTTTTTTTTTCTGTGAACTGGGAGAGTTGACTGATCTTTGGAATAAACTGTCAAGGGAAATGGTGATCTGTCAAGTCTAGATGCTCTCAGGTAGGAGTCTTTATGTTTTTAAGATGTTTGATTCAGTGCTGAGATATATAGATGAAAATGGCCATTGCAAGCAGGAGGTTAGAGTAGATGATCTTCCTTTGGTGTACCTGACCCTCCAAGCAGCATACTATTTTTTGTACAGGCACATATAGTGTGGTGTGCCTGACTACAAGTACAAAAAAAGCATTAGAAATCCCATGCTGAAGTCCGTCTGGATTGGTATTTCATCTGATTGTGTTGTGAATGCTGAAGGACTGCATTTGAAGTGGACAGATGCTTTTTTCCAGTTTTATCCTTTGGCTTCTGTCAAGCAGCAGATTAGGGCTGAGCCATGGTCACTCTAGCCCACCAGGTGTATTATCCGGTTATATACTCACCCACCCCAAGTCTGCCGAATTCCTTTGTTATGGCTCTTTATAGCCCTTGCTTCCACAGTCTTTCACAGCAATGAGTTTGAGTTGCACCACTTAATTGAGTCTTGGTGGGTAGGTGAAACTCTTCTCCTTCCCCTCGCCCTGCTTGCTTTATTTTAAGCCTGTTATTTGATTGTTTCTTTGGATATTCAGAACTTTACATTTATCTTACAGCTCTCATACAGAAATAGCTTGGCATTGTGGGTTGTTCTTGTCTTTGACTGTCTGCTTGACAGATCCTCTTTTTGTTTTGAGGTGCAGTGATCCAATTAGTGTGTGATGTGAGAGAACATGGGGAATTAATGAGGTATAATTATAGAAGACTAAAATGTAGTTATTTCCTGTCAAATCAGCTGATAATAGGAGTCTGTTTTATTCAAGTGACATATCCAAACATGACTTCATCTCAAGACACACTCATCAGTTAGTAACATATCAGTGTCTCTGTTGTAATGTCTATATCGTGATCAGAGATTGTGTGCTGCCTATTACGTGTCCTTACTTGTCCTCTTACAAGCACACATGCTATTTTTATGTGAGCAGACATTCATCCATCATACGTCAGTAAACTAGCACAGGTATTATCATGGCATGCTCAGTTCTATTTAAGTGAAGAGAGAGGAGCTGTGATCCTTCTATAAACATTATGACAGGGAGTAAGCTGTGCGAATAATTCATGCAGCCCCAGCTTGCCCTTATTTATATCTACAAGTATCTGAAAAAGAGGACAGGAGGGAGAAAGCTGTAGCTACGTGCAGAAGGAATTATCCTAGTGAGCCAAATCCAGTCAGTAATTTTGGGCACCTCAGTCCAAATTACTTCTCTGGTTTTGGAAGAAGTATTACATTTTTTAGTTTTTTGTCACTGCTATGTTTTGTATAGAAGCATATGTGAAAGTTTGAATTGTGATGGCCTCCAGGAGTTTTAACTAAAACAGTAAAAGCTCTGTTTGAAGATGAAAATAAGATTTAAAAAAAAAAAAAAAAAAAAAAAAAGCTTTCAAGGACTGTATTTAAGCAGCAAAGATAATGTATTTTATAATGAAATATAAACACACCACCTTTCCTAAACTAAACATGCTAAACAACCTGGAATACACTTTGCATATCAAAAATATGTGACTGTTCTGATTTGCTAAAGAGTTTAAAAATCCTTAACTAAAGAAGTTAAATCTATACATTTAAGAGTTATTTTGGCTTGTGTTCTTTTATTTACTCCGTTGTATATCCCAAATAAATGTATTAAGTCAGTAGTTACTTTGGGCTTGCGCTATGTGAAAATAGAACACAATCCATATTTTTGTCCCAGTCTGCAGACTTACATGCAGATCCACACGTAGAAAGAAACAAAATATGTAGCCAACATCCCCGGTACAAATCTCAAGCCTTTACTCTTTTTTTTTTTTATACTTGTGGGTAGATCAAGGGTCTGATCTCTCAGTGGCAATAAAGGCAGAAAAGGAGCAACAGGCTGCTGGTGGCCAGACCCAGTGAGCCAGCATGACTGCACTCAGGATCTCCATACTTGACCTCTAGTCACAGACACCCTAGGTAGCAGCCCAGTGTGAAGCAAGACAGCATGCTGAATCGGGCATCTTGTAAGACTCGCTGGGTGGTTTTGGCCTTCTGGTAGAAACTGTGCTGGAATAATGGATCCCCATTTCCTAGGCAAGCATTCAGGACATTAAACCATAGGTAAAAAGTGGTCACTGAGCCCCTCCACTAAGTGTATTTTTGAGATGGAAGTGCCTGTTGCACTTTGCACAAAACTCAAGCTTGTCAGGCTGTGTGAAATACCTTCTGAGTGTGCAAGTGTAATCAGCTTCCTGGGGAGCTTCCCCTTGGTGACCCTTCTTTGTGAGTCCCAAGTAACTCTATGTGATCAGTGGGTGCTAGGGCATGCTAACTCTACAATTGGTAAACATTGTAGCTGAGGGTACTGAGCACAGTTAAGACAGAACACCGCTTCAACTTATTTTGTTGTTCAGGCAACTTGTAGCCAGATCAAGTAATGTTTTGTGTGGCATGTGATAAAAGTATGTTTTATCTTCGGTGTACATCAAATGTTTCCTCTTGTAGGTCAGAAAAAAAAAAAAACAAAAACCTATTAGAATGGATTTTTACTTTTTGTCTTCTGAGAATCATGAAGCAGAGTATAGGTGGGTGCAGGGTGATGGTCAGCCTTAAGCTCCTGTAACGTGAGTGCTGTGAATCAGCCTGCCAAGTAAATTAGAGTTGCTTTGCAATTTCAGGCCACAATAGCTGTGGCATGGAAGTTCTGCTGTGTGCATTTGTCCCACTTCTTTCATTCCCTCACTAAGAGGCTCTCTACTTGGAAAACCTGTAGCACTTCATGTAAAACACTTCTGCTCAAGAAAATGCTCCTTTCAGCTACTGAGTCTCCTTCCCAGCCTGTGAACGCAGCTGAAGTGTCATGTACAGAGGGCAGACCAGGTCAGACTAATTCCCTCTTTGGGAAGCAGTGGGCACCAGCCAGAGGCTTGAAGTATGTAAGAAGCTAGTCTTGGAGAAGTAGTCATGAACAAGATAGCAAAGGTTGCTATAATTCTCTTCTTTTTTAGGGAAAAAAAAAAACCCACAAACACCAAAACTGATTCTGCATTGTTCAATGTGTGAATTTTGTCTATGTGTATATGTAAAGCTGTATTACTTACTACAGAAAGTGAAGACCCACAGAAACTTATATTTTATTTTGCTTCTAATTTTCAACAACCAGCTGTTTGGTTAAGGATCACAGTGGGAAGTGAGAGGGTTGGGAAGCAGTTATAGTCTTGAATTTGTCAGAAGATATCTGTGCTTGAACCCCTGTTTAAGACAAATAATGAGATATTTCTAGGCATGTAGCTGGGGAAGGATGGATCTCTGGGAAAGCCTGCATCTCTGGGAAAGATGGGAAGTTTCTTGGAAGAACTTTATCCGTGCTTAGTTCTGTGTTGCAACAGCCACTTCAGTGTTAGTGCACTAGATAAGTAATTTGCTCTTAATTCATGCTTTGTCACAAACTACCTTCACATTTGTTGTTTGAATTGGAAATGCCATGATTAAATGTATCGTGCAATGTAGGTACAGTGAAGACAATTCCAGACTTTCTTAATGCAAGTGCCTCACTACTGCTTTGAAGTCCTACTTTGAATATTCAGGCTTTGAATAACAGCTGTGGTATATGCTTTGAATTCTAGTTCACAAAAAAGTGCATGAATGTGCAGCATGTGGAAGTATACTTCTGATCGCTGTGTATATAGTTTGGATACATAAACTGCAAACTGGTAATTTCAACCCTTTTCTGACAGCAGTTGTAATTTTGAGATGTCTCTCCACTTCAACTACTACCTACATTTCTGTAGTGAATTTTCTTGAGCTGATGACCCTCTACATGAAGATCATGAGCTATCCGTTGGTAATTATGAGATACAAGATCTGATTCAGAGTCTCTGAAGTTAGTGAAAGACCTAATGATGATTTTTAGTAGGCTTTGAATTAGTCCTAGTGTGTGTATAAATAGTTATTTTAATGGGACTAAAGTATGTATGTCGAGATCACATAAAAATTAAAAAATACTTCCAAGAAATTCTTTTGCCATGTCTTTTAAGAGTCAGTTAAAGACTGAGGTACATTAATGTTATTAGGCAATTCTATAGGGATATGTGAAAATATAATATGCTATTTGATTACTTTTTAATATCTGTTAATTTTAAAAGGCAGTATATAATAACTTAGAGTGATGTAAACTTTTCCACAGTCTAAAGAAATACAGGAATCTCTAGAAAATGAGGGGTTTGAAAGATTCTGAACAAAGGAATAGTTATTACCATCTGAAGACTTCAGTGTAGTTGTTAAATGAGTTGCATCTTAAACACAATCCAGCATCTGTAGGCATTCAGCTGAGTGCTATATTAGAAACTTAGTCACCCAAAGCTTTCTTGAAAAGGATAAGGGAGAAGGAACAGCTTCATAGGATAGTTTAACCCATACAAATTCTCAGTTAGCCCCTGGAAGTTCTCTTCTCTCTGCACTAAGGAATTAGGAAACCTGAGATTACTTAGTGTCTGAAGGTAAGTGATATGCATATGTATGGTGGTTTGTTGTTTGTTTGTTGTTGTTGGTTTTTTTAATTTGTTACAAAATCTTCCCTTTTTGTGTAATAAAGGTCAAGTTTATTTCCTATACTGTTTTTATTGAAGGCAGTTTTAAAAATATTGTCCTTTTTGGTTCATAAATTGGATCTATTGTTTGTTTGGGTTTGTGGCGGTTTGGAGGTTTTTTTGTTTGTTTAGGAATCCACTACTCCTGGGTCTGCTGTGCTTGGATCTCACTATGATGAATCTGCATGGCTTCTCTTAATCAGGGTAGGCTGGAACACTATACCTTGCCTTGTACCTCTCATCTCTGAGAGACTTTCAGACACCCCAGGCATCCAGTAGCTTAAACATCTGCTTTCACAAACTCCAACTGTAGGGTTTCTTCACTTCAACTATCAGAGATAGTTCAGTCCATGAGCAGCTTGGGGTTTTATGAAGATTCCTACAGAGACTCTCCATTCTCTTGTCTGCTTCAGCTCTTCACCACTACTGTTTAGAGAGCCTTGGAGGACAACCAAGACTTCTCTGCTTCCAGATGGCTGCAGAGATGGAATTTCCTTCTTCCTCAGCTGGAACTGTAGTAGCCCAAAATACTATTTTGCTATGAATCCATGTTCCTTTGCTCTTCTCTACTGTTCCATATTTCTCTTACCGTGTGCCTCTGTTTTCCTCACTACTTTATGAATGCAGGCAGTCAAGCTGTTTTCTACCTCTCAATGAAAATGAGTTATTTTGATTTGCAATCTTTGTGGTTTGTTTTATGGTATCTTCTAACAGTAGTCCAAACAGAAAAATCTAGACGACATCCTGAGAACTGGGTACACTGGGATGCAACAGAGCTATATGGACTTACCATACTATATCTAATGCAATCTTTTTTATTTAGCCTTAGTGTTTCATAGAGCCAACTTTAGTTAATGTATTTTATCAGATTTTTGTCTAGTTTTTGTCTGGTTTTGTGATTTTAATCACTATTCCTTTTTGGATATAGATTATTTTTGTAGATAGCTGACTGATCCAACTGCATTTTCTGTTCTTAAAAATTTTATTATCTGTACACTATTTTAAAAAATTATCTATAAAAGCTTAAATCTCCTGAGAGCAAATCACCACTACAATTTTAGTAATACTATATCATGAGTTATGTAACAATTTCCCAGCTATTCCAAAATCAAACCAATAATATCAGGAAGGAGTTTTAAAATTAGTATGTATGCCAAGCACATGTCCACAAAGAGGTGACAGGGATCACACGTTTTAGTTGACTGTCCTGGTTTCAACCAGGATAGAGTTAATTTTCGTTGGGCTGAGAGGGAGCACAGGTAGAGGGCTGGTCCCAGATCAGTCATTAGAGTATTCCATTTCATGTGATGCCATGCTCAGTATATAAGTGCTCTCTCATGTCTGTTTCCATTTTGTGGTCAGTGTGGCGGGGGTTTTTTGGTGCAGTTGGGATTGATGCTGGGGGCGGGCTGCATACAGGTCACGGGGCAACTGCATAATGTATTAGCCATTTGGATTTACTGTTCTTTCTGTTGTTTTGTTACTATTACTAATTTTTTTTTATTCAACCTACACTTTTTTTTTTTTTTGTCCCTCCTATATTTCACTGGGACAGGCAGTAATTAACAACTGGCCATGTGATGATTGGCTACTGGCCGAGTTCAAACCATGACAGTCTTCTGGCACCCAGTGTGGGGCCTGAGGTTTGACATAATGACAGATCAGGTCATAATACTGATTGTTTGGCTCCTTAAGACTTTATCACTTCATTTGCTGTATGTATTCCCCATGCTGTCACTCACCTTCTGGGAGAGTTGAGTTAAGATTTTCTTTCTGCTGTACTATGTGATGCTGATCTTTGACGGGATGCATTTGTCAGTCCTGGGGCTATTTACAATTGTGTTTGAGAATTTCAGGAATTTCAAATATCCTTGGAATGTTGACACTAACATGGTCTTACTGCTAGGAGCCAGTGTGTTCCTGCATGTGGTTCAGGTTTTGTTTAGGGTTGAGCAACTATTGAAGAGTATCACCTGGAAACTTAGCCCACAGTTGGAAATTATGAGTGGCTGGGGTTGTGGAGTAGCACGGGCAAGTACCTAGAACTGTGAGTGCCTCTGGTGTACTGGAATTTCACTCCTAACATGTGCAGAATCCTGAAGAACTAGTAAAATATTTGGAAAAATTGTGTTGTTACCCAGGTAATTCCAGAGAGGCACAAGTCACTGCAACATGCTGGGGCATAAGCCACACCTACTGAGTGCTAAACACTGTTCAGCACCCTCAGAAGGGTGAGAAAGGCTCTGGATCGGGCAACAAAATAACAGATATTGCAACCACTCCAAAGTCCATAGCAGAAACTGCAGCCACTACAAGCCCGAGGACAGGCGCTGCAGCTGAACCAGAGAACCAGCCCATGATGGTGTCAGTTGCTCCCATACAGAAGAAGAAATACACAAGAAAATCCCCTTGCGGTGATGATGAACCAGGCCCATCATGAGAACAGGAGAAGGAGGCAAGCTGGTGATACTCACCCAATCCTTATCCCTGTGTGAGTTGTGAGGCATAAGAAAAGATTTCAGTTGCGATCCAGGTTGAGCAACTTGTTACCTGGCTGCTCAGATGCTGAAATAGTGGGGCCAGTATGTGGAATAAGAGGGTAGGGAGGCAAGGCAGCTAGGATCCCTGTCTAGGGAAGGGGGCATTGACAAAGCAATTGGAAAGAAGACACAAAATCTCAGTCTCTGGAGGCAAGTCCTGTCAAGTGTGAGGGAGAGGTATCCCTTCAAGGAAGATTTTGTATATCATCCAAGAAAGTGGACCACTATGGAGAGAGGTATTCAATACTTGAGGGAGCCAGCTGTGCAGGAGGCAGTTTACTATGACCCAATAATGCATAGCTACCCACAGATCCAGATGAAGTCTGATGCACCCAGCCCATGTGGTGGACCTTTGTATGGAGCATTCCCTCATCATATGCCAATGCATTAGCACTGATGGACCGAAAAGATGAAGAGGCACCAACAGTGAATGAACTGGTTCGCCAACTGTGACAATATAAAGAAAGTCTCTCTTCCCCCCTCATCGCAGATGTGGAGAAATTATCTCAAGATTTCCAGCAATTTAAAGAGGACAAGTCCTACTCCCCACCTGCACAGACTAGGATCTCAACTATTAGGAGCAATCATTTCTTTACTTGAGAGAACCAGTACATGCCACGGGGGAAGTTAGCTATGGAGAAGACATGAAGAAATGGGATGGAAAACCCACCTACCTCCTAGAAGAGTGGGTGTGTGAGTTGGAAAGAAGAACAAATACAAAACGCAGTTCTTTTAGGAGAAATGCTGCTCCAGTTTCTAGTAATCAAGATGAGGCTGAAACTCATGCACACCACACTAACCCATTTGTCCTTAGCGGGTATTATGACCAACACTAGAGGGGCCCTGCCTCCAGCCTGCTTTTACCTGGAGGGGTGTCCAATACACCTGGAATTGGCTGCCCCAGGAGTGGAAACAGCCCCACCATTTGCCATGGACTGATCCAGACTGCACTGGAACAGGGTGAAGCTCCAGAACATTTACAATACATTGGTGACATCATCATATGGGGTAACATAGCAGAAAAAGTTTTTGAGAAAGGAGAGAAAATAATATAAATCCTTCTGAGAGCCTGTTTTGCCTTAAAGCATAGTAAAGTCAAGGGACCTGCATAAGAGATTAGGTTTTCAGGAGTAAAATGGCAAGGTGGACATCATCAGATTCTAATGAAAGTGACTAATAAAATAACAGCTATGCCCCCACCGACTAACAGAAAGGAAACACAAGCTTTCTTAGATGTTGTGGGTTTCTGGAGACTGCACATTCCAGATTACAGTCAGATTGTCATCCCTCTCTATCAAGTGACCCAGAAAAAGAATGATTTTGTATGGGCCCCAGAGCAGCGACAGGCCTTTGAACAAATTAATCAGGAAATAATTCATGCAGTAGCCTTCGGGCCAGTTCAGACAGCACAAGATGTTAAAAATGTGCTCTACACTGCAGCCGGGAAGAATGGCCCTGCCTGGAGTCTCTGGCAGAGAGCACCAGGGGAGACTCGGGGTTGACCCCTGGGGTTTTGGAGTCGGGGATACAGAGGGTCAGAAGACCGCTGTACTCCAACTGAAAAGGAGATACTGGCAGCATATGAAGAGGTTCGAGCTGCTTCAGAGGTGATGGGGACTGAAGCAGAGCTCCTCCTGGCTCCCTGACTGCCGGTGCTGGGCTGGGTGTTCAAAGGGAGTGTCCCCTCCACACACCATGCAGCCAGTGCCACGTGGAGTAAATGGGTCACATTAACCACACAATGGGCTCGAACAGGGAGCCCCAGCCACCCGGGAATATTGGAAGTGATCACAAATTGGCCAGAAAGCAAAGATTTTGGAATGGTGACAGAGGAAGATGTAGCACGTGCTGAAGAGGCCCCACCATATACTGAGCTACCGGCTAAGGAGAAGCGATATGCCCTGTTTACCGACGGGTCCTGTCGCATTGTGGGGAAACATCGAAGGTGGAAGGCAGCTGTGTGGAGCCCCACACAACGGGTTACTGAAGCTGCTGAAGGAGAAGGTGAATCGAGTCAGTTCACAGAGGTGAAAGCCGTCCAGTTGGCCTTGGATATCGCTGAGCAAGAAAAATGGCCGGTGCTCTACCTCTGTACCGACTCATGGATGGTGGTAAATGTGCTCTGGGGGTGGATACAGCAGTAGAAATGGAGCAACTGGCAGCACAGAGGCAAACCTGTCTGGGCTGCTGAATTATGGAAAGATATTGCTGCTTGAGTAGAGAATCTGGTTGTGAAAGTACAACATGTAGGCACTCACATACCCAAGAGCTGGGCCACTGAACAACATCAGAACAACCAACAGGCAGGTCAGGCTGCCAAGTTCAAAGTGTCTCAAGTAGATCTGGACTGACAACATAAGGGATAAGGTGAACAATTTCTGGCTTGCTGGGCCCATGACTCCTCAGGCCATCAGGGAAGAGATGCAACATATAGATGGCTCGTGATCGAGGGGTGGACTTAGCCATGGATGTTATTGACATGAGCTATGATCAAGCAAGCCAAATGGTTAAAGCTCATTTGGTGTGGAGGACGATGGTCAAAATATAAATATGGGGAGGCTGGGCAGATTATTTTACGCTCCCACAAACTCAGCAAGGCAAACACTATGTGCTTACAATGGTGGAAGCAGCCACCGGATAGTTAGAAGCTTATGCTGTGCCTCATGCCACTGGCTGAAACTCCATTTTAGGCCTTGAAAAGAAAGTCTTATGGTGACATGGCACATCAGAAAGAATTGAGTCAGATAATGGGACACATTTCTGAAACAATCTCATAGACACTTGGGCCAAAGAACATGGACATTGAGTGGATATATCACATTCCCTACCATGCACCATCTTCTGGGAAAATGAAGCAGAACAATGGGTTGCTAAAAACTACACTGAGAGCAATGGGTGGTGGAACTTTCGAACACTGGGACATGCATTTAACAAAAGCCACCTGGTTAGTCAATACCAGAGGATCTGCCAAGGAAGTGGGCCCTGCTCAGTCAAACCTCCTACATACCATGGATGGGGATAAAGCCCCATAGCGCGCATTAGGAATATGCTGGGGAAGACTGTCTGGGTTACTCCTGCATCAGGTAAAGGTAAACCCATGCATGGGATTACTTTTGACGAAGGACCTGGGTGCACTTGGTGGGTGATGCAGAAAGATGGAGAGGTCTGATGTGTGCCTCAGGGAGATTTGATTTTAGGTGAAGATAGCCAATGAACCACACTGTCAAATAACCCTGTTATTGCAATTGGTGCCATGCAACATCCCCTGCCACATCCAAAGCCTCCTGCTCCACCAACTGAGCCAACTCCACCTCATTCCTCCAGTCTTAAAGACTGCCATGACAGATGGAACCCAAAGTCATGTACTAAATGAACTCAGTAGACATTTTGGAAGGATGACCCATAGACTGAGGGAATGATATCTGTGAGACCCGGGGAAAAAGGGGTAGTGATTCCTTAGAATGTATTTGGAATCTGAGCATAATGTCAATGATATGGAATAAGGGGTGGAGACTGTCCTGGTTTCAGCCACGATAGAATTAACTTTCGTTGGGCTGAGAGGGAGCACAGCTAGAGGGCTGCACCTGGATCAATCATTGTAGTATTCCATATCATGTGAGGTTGAGCTCAGTGTATAGGCAGACATATACTCTCTCATTTCTGTTTTCTGGTCAGCATGGTAGGATTTTTGGTGGAGTCAAGATTGCTGCTGGGGGTGGGCTGCATACAAGGCATTGGTCGGTGAACAACTGCATTGTATATTACCTGTTTGGACTTACAATTGTTACTCTTGTTTTATGACTGTAAGTAATCTTTTTTTTTTTAAGTCAACCTACAAATTATTTTTTTTGTGCTCACTTGTTGCACTAATGTTGCATTACTGCAGCTGTGTTTACATTGTTAGGTATTATTTAGTCCTTTCTGATTCATCTTTTGTTGCTCTGCATCTTGCAGTAAGAGCAGAATCCTGCCTTAAAGGACTTTAAGTCCAAACAGAAAAAGAGAGACAGAAGAGCACTATTTCTCAAATGTCCATACTGCAGTTCTGTGTAGATCCCTATCCACTCCACTGTAACCTTATTTACCCAAATAATTTGTGGTCTATCATCAAGAACAAAATACGGCTGTTGATATATAGGTTTAAAATTTATTCACTTATTTTTTGGTCTAGACCAAAGTCATAAGGGGGTACTTTTTGCAGTGGAATTTTTCATATGCAGAAAATAATGTTAGTCTCTGGAGTGTTAGCTTTTAATTTATTTAGAAATTAGCTAAAGTTAAGACTCAATATGGAGCTGTTTCAGAAAGCATTTAAAAATAGGTGTTTAGAAGGGTTTGATTTTTAAAAAAAAAATCTATTTTAGCAAGTGCTTTAAATTAAACTTGAATTGTATTAAAAGTGGGACCAATATTAATTTTTATTCTCCCTAAAATTAAGTAGTGTAAAACGGCAAAACATTTGAGCTCAGTTATACAACTGTAACCTCAGCCAGAGCTGCAGCGCTAGTGTCTTAATTATAGGGGAGAATTCTTTCTGAAAAGCCAAATACTGCTGGGTTTTGACATAAATATTATGAAAGATGCTTACTCTAACTTTACATTGTCATGCAACTCAAATAGACTGATGATTTGATTTCAGTAATTCTCCTTCATATTAAAGCCCTCATGTGATACTGAGTAAGTTTTGATGGGATTAATTTATACCCACATAATTTTCATAACTTTAGAACACTTTTGCTGATTAGAAAATCAGAGTTTTAAAAAATCATCTGTTTTAAATGCAACATTTAGTTTTCTGATTCACTTTTCAACTCACGAAATATAACTGGACTGTTTGTGATATTACGATTTAAACCACTAATGTAGTTAAATATTAAATTGCTTTAAAACATTATTTTGAAAATGAAAGCAAGCTTTGGAATTCCCACTGGTATATTCCGGATTATTAGCAATCTAAAATTAGCGGTTTGGCTGTTTTCAAATTACTAATCATTCATTTTTAAGAATTCTCGTCAATCTTACTCATGGTGGTTCATTTGGTTTTGCCTGTTTTTTCCTTACTGCGATGATATGTAGGAAAGATAAATTGTAGCCATGTACATATCCCAGATGTAAATGCTGATTATCAGTACATTATGGGCTTATTTAAACAAAGAAGGTCTATAGCAAAGGCCCTTTAAGTGCTCCTGTAAAATCCCTTGGGGAGATTACTAACTGTGGACTCAGCCAAAACAGCAGCAAAGTGTAATGAGTTTGGTTGATACCCGTCATGTTATTTCCTATTCTTACATCTTCCACTTCAGATCACTTTCTCTATAATCAGCAGGCTGAAGAATTTTGTAGGACGGTAAGTCATGAAGGCAGTACCTGTGCCTACCATGTCTCAAATCTAGTTCTATAGATTCAGGCATGCCTTGTATATATCTGGTTCAGCGTCCACCAAAACTGGTGGATATTTCATTATTGATTTCAGTGGACCAAGATTCTACACCTGCATAACAATCTCTTTTTCCTTGAAAGCTGGCCTCTTTTGAATTCTTTACTTGTCCAAGTATGGTTTGTGGACTTCTGCATTGTTTAGAGTGACATACCAACTTTTTGGGGTTTGTTTTTAAGAGAAGGAGGTACATTTTCACATTTTCTGGGTCCTAAACTACCTTACTTTATGTGAAAGCAAGGTATTATTTTATATTACAGTTTACTTTGTATTTCACCTAACTCATGAAATCCACATTTTTCATTACTTCAGTATAAGGGTACTCCATTATCATAAAATGTTTTGTCAAACAAAATGGCAAAATAAGTTTTAAAATCATGCCAGAATTTCTTTTTAGCTGTTTAGTAAGCTATCATCATTCTAAATGCAAAGCTTTAACTTAAGAATGATCCCCAATGTTATGTGTATGAGACTTAGATAAAAATGTTGGTGTTGAGGTACATATATTATGAATGTATTGTTTCAAGACAACATTTTCTCCTTCTAAAGAACTTAAGACTTTTGTAGTGGGACAAGAAACTATCCATGTGTTTCTTACACAAATATCTGGCTTCTGCTGAATGTCTGCATGATGCAAGCTAGAATGGAGGGTCAGTTGTGGCTAAAACATGCATACGTTATGTAGACCCAGTGCAGGGATGGCTGGCTTATATTGGACTTCATGAATGGGAAAAGTAACCAGACAGCAATGTGTGTTCTGCTGGATGAAAGTTTACACTTCACTGCTGTGGCTCCCCTTGTATGTGATCTTCTTAAAGCCTAAGTACACTTCTGCCTGTTTTCATGTTCACTTTTATATATCCTTATATATGTGGCATTATATGGTTGGAGTGAATTTTGTTATCTGAAAGTCATCATAAATTTTGCACAGTAACAAAAAATTTTACGCTGTACTTAAATTCCTTGTGAGAGGGATACTGCACCTTAAACAAGCATTTGGAAAGGATTCCTTAGTCACAGGAAGATCTCTTTTCCTTTTATTCCTGTTTTTCTTCCCTTATCCTCTTAAAGTACCAGGTGGCAATATGGTAAACAGAGTCCCGATTTTGGCACAGGTGAGCAGACAACATCTGTTAGACCATTTTGCAACTGCAACACAAAATAATAGTTTAGAAGTACTTAATATAGTTTCAGAAAGAGATTTTTGTTGGTTGGTTATATCCAGCACATTTAATGAAAAATTGGTCTATTGCATTAATTATTATTAATTACACCAGGGACACTTTTTCATGGAATCAAACTCCCATATACAGCTGTCCACATGAATTTTGAGGCAGTATTTAATCCACTGAATCTAGCTGAAGCCTTAGAATAAAGGCTTGAATCAACTTGTCCTTATATTGTTATGTATACTTAGGAATATTTGTAACAATTTTTAATAACATGTGCTTACCTATTTCCATTAAAGAAATTTGTCTTGATTGCTTTCTATTACTTCATCTGTAGTGGTACAGTTTTACCAAAAGACTGCAGAAAAGCAAGACACTGGCTAAATTAAAAGCAAACAAAAAAGTCATTATAGGTCTTTGTACAGTAAAGGGAAGACTGTTATGAGACAGATGGGGAACTTTGGTTATATATTTATCGGTATAGGTCTCTAGAAAAGGAGATTATTCAACACAACTCTTTCTTCTAACATCCAATGTAAATATTGTATGCTGTAAATGTAAGTCTGTTACTCTTTGTCCTGGATAAGGTGGATATGGAAGATGGCTTATTTCTTCCTTCTCTGTATTTAGCCCTTTTCTCCCCTCAAGCTCCTCTTCTTTAAACTAAACAATGGTCCCTTCGGTTTGTTTTTTGTAGTTGTTAACTTGTGTTCAGTTTGTGACTCACAGATGGATTTTCTGGAGAGCTGCTATGAAGTTGGAACTTTTTCAATTTGTGTTTGTCCAGTTGAGTACTCCTGCTTGAAGGAAAGAACTTAAAAGATCCTGAAAAGTGTCCTAACAAAATCTCATAATCTTTCTTTTTCGTTGAGTATCTTATTGGCGAAGTTCCTTTGGAATTCTGATCCTGTTTTCCAAAGTTTCTGTAGCCTATTGCAAAGTAGTCAGCTGCATGTTTCATAAGCATCTCCCTCTTCCACTACCCAAATCCAGAATGAATGTTAAACAGCACAGCACCAAGAGCACAGCTGTATTCACTTTGACAGTGAACCATTGATAAACAATGTAGGGTACAGTTTTCCAACAGTTTTGCTTCCCTCTTTGTAGTAACTTCCTCTAGACCATATTTCCTGCATCTTAGAATATCAAGGAAAAAGGTCTTACTAAAGTCAAAATAAATTACAGAGTGGACAAGACGAGGCTTGTATTTCACACTAAGGTCACAAGCTTTCCAAGAAAACATGGGTCAGGCATGTGAGCTGGCAGAAAAAACAACACAGATTTTTTTCTCAAAAATAATTGCAAGAGGAAGTGAAGCTCCATGACAACTGTTTCTATTTCTTGTAGTCTTTAACCAGTGCAACGCACTGGAGAAAGGGCCAAGTTTGCTTATCAGTATACTTTAATGGATCCCTTTGACCACAGGTCTTCACAAAATCATGCATGGGGTAGGATCCTGGGGGAAAAAAAACCCGTTATATTTATATTTGGTATGCAGCTATAGCAGGCTTTGGCTGCAAACTTTTATTATGCTGCAGAAATAGTGAGTTTAAAAGTATGTATGATCTGTCTAGCAGCAGAGGCTATCTGCATCTGACTAGTGTCTGCATTTGCATGCAGGGACAGTACAAGGTTGGGAGAAAGGTGCTGGGAGGAGTGAGGCTGGGCTGCAGTCTTACAGGGAGAAAGTGTGTCTCTTCCCCATGTGAAAATGTTAGGATGCTGCTTATTACCATACAGAGGGTTTATCCTGACTCTGATCCCTATTGCTTCTTCCTTATCAGAATGAACCGTTTTCTTGTCATAACAGGAAAAGATAATGATACTCATTTGACGTGATTTGTGCATTATACACAGCTGTATCAGATGTTTACAATCTCTTGGGGGGTAGGGAGTAAGGATTCTTCTTTTCCCACTCCCCAAGAACTTGCAAACAGCTTGTTTGTTTATCATTTATTCTAGTGTTTCTGCAATTGGAGTTGAGCCTGGGATAGGAACTCCGTCTTTCTTTTCCAGTCTCCTGAAACTACCAATCTTCCAGGTTGATTATCCTTCTCAAAGATAGCAACTAATAGCTCTGTTATTCCTTCTGTCAAAACTGAAAGTATCTTAGGAAATCTACAGAAAGTAATTTGATTTTATTTTTAAAGCATCCATATTAACATGCAGGAGAATGCCTTTCCCATTTTAGTTGAAGCTCTTTGTAGCTGTGTTAATCATGTCAGCTGTCTGATTGCAATTGACCTTTCTTAAAAAAGAAAAGAAAGACTAAAAAAAACAGATCTGTCTGCTCAGCACAATCTGCCAATTAAGCTGCTCATCTCCATTAGGTAGAAGGTCAACTTTCCTTTGAAGGTTAATAGACTATTCAGTTCCTTTCCTTTTTCATGTTCTGGACTAAGTCCTCCCATGTAGTTTGAGTCAAATTTAGAAATGTTTGCTCTCTAGTGGTTTTCTGTATCTTCTGTACTGAAGATTGTGATAAGCACATAACAGAAACTTGCTGGACAATCTGTTATGCTTCATTCAGCAGATTGGAAAGTTAAAGCACGTGTGTTTCCCAGTACTAATGTCCTGTACACTGGGTGGTCAGATTGTGAGAGGCCACGTCCTACTCATCTTTCCATGGTTAATGTCCTTGCCACCATCTTTATTCTTTTCTTTCTTGTTACTATCCAGTTGCAGTAGATTGTCTGTCTATAAACAGCACATGCTGTAGTAGATATAATGATGCACAAATTTAACATCTATTGTAATTATAACTTTGACCAAAACCAGCAGTATTTACTGATACTCTGTTGTACTGGTGTTGCTTATCTTGTGTGTTCTGTGTGGAACTCAAATCACTTGGCTTAATAAAAAAAAAACAAAAAAAACCCAACCAACCAAAAAACCCCACAAACAACAACAACAAAAAACACAACCAAAAAAATCTATAAAAACTAAACTAGATAAATTTGTGCCTGGTAAATCATTTGAACTGATTAGAAGATAGAGGGCTGGATTTAGAGCTGCACCACTTTACATAAGCTAACAATCTGGTCTAGGACAGGAAAAACAGCTTTGTATTTATAGGGACATAAGGTAGATTTATCAGAGTTTATGTGTTGCTGATGATTGATGTAGTACATAGACATAATAAGTGCCAGCTGTTCCTCCCCCATAAATCAGAAACAATAATATTTCCTTTTATTTCAGTGTGAACTGACTTGCTTGAATTCCTTTTTAGTTTAAAGGACTTTTTATTTACAGTTACAAATTAGAAATATATCTACACAAACAAATTAGAAACATTGTGATATAGAATTATAATACAGCCTGAAAGCAGCATCACAAATACCTGTGTTTTATCAGGGTTTGCTGTCCTTCATGAGCTATGTCAAAAGCATTTTTCCATTTCTGCCCATATTTCAGAAATCTGTGTTTCTGTCTTTCTCCATTAAAGTTGATGAGTTTGTGGCTGCCCACATCAATTGGTATTCTAGCCATGTATGGAAGCATGTTTTTGTATTGTTAACTGGACTCAAACAGATTTGACTTTCTATTCCTTTTGATCTCCACTTTCCAAGTTCCTCCTTTTTCAGCAACTGTTAAACAAGGGATTTACATATTTAGCATGAAAAAATCCAGAGATTTGATGTACTAAGATATAAATCTAGTGAACTACATGCTGCAAGTAGTTGTCTTAAAATCATTATTTATATGTCCTCTTTAGGCCTTAAGGAGATTGCATGTCTTTACTATCTCTTTTCAGTCTTCTGTAACTAACTAGTAGGTGTGTTGATAGACGTCATGTGTGATGTAATAGGGTGTAAAAAAATATTTACATGTTTGCATAGTGTAAATGGTTGTGGACTGTGTAAAATGGAAGAAAGTAAACTTAAAATAAAACACTTGTTCAATATGCATAGTCATGAAATGCAACAAGCACATTCCTGCAGCTTGTTAATAAATTCAATAAGTGAGAGTTATCAACAGCTAGTATCTGCCTTTATAGTTATCCAAATGAACAACTGGTGCATGGTGACCTTGATTATTTTAATTATATTTCAGTGGCTCTTTAGGGTGCTCAGACAGGTTTAGTTAATAAAAGAAAATTCTCCTCACTGGCATTCTTATAGATAATGCATCTCTCATACTGTTTTTCGACCTTCAAGTTAGATAATTATTGTCTTTTTAAAATGAAACCCCACTGCTGCTTGTAAAAGAAGACACAGTTACTCTGGTCATATGTATGACAAGTGACGTAAGTTCCTTTAAAATGGCTTTTTCCATTTCACTGGCATTTAATTTCTAGGCTCCAATCCTGCTAATTTGGATGTGCTTTATATGATGCAAGTTCTACTGAATTTTCAACTCTAAACTACAACAGGTTACAGATAGTACAAAATAGACAATACTTTTTGTTTGCATCTGAATTGTTTTTTCCATTTCAGAATATATGAAAATGGCTTACTTTTGTGGTGTTGTTATTTGTGGCTTTCTCATGTTCTGAAGTTTAAACAGAAATGACCTAAAGCATTTTTATTTGCGGAAACACACAAAACTACCATTTGCCTTTTAATATTCCATCATTTCAGATATATTTTATTCTATCATTTTTATTAATTTCCTTTTAAAAAAGATGATTAGAAGTCATAAACCAGAGGTGTTACTACTTCAAAACGTAAGCTGAAGCTTTATTATTTCAGGACTTGTGCTTTTCAGACATATGTTTCCCTAATTTGACCCTCAGTAACCCTTGAGAGACCTAAGCACAAGTTACAAACTAATTACATGAATTGTTTTACTGGAACTTGTTAGGCATTTTCTGTTTATACATTAATGTAATATAAATATAGCTTGGGCAACAAAAGCCCTTGGGGCAAATTTATGTCCTGAGTAACCCTGTTCCCAGTGACCTCAACAGAATTACTCAAAGTCAAGACAGAATTTAAATTGGAAGACCAGATCTTCAGCTGTTGTAAATAGTCTGAACTCCACTAAAATAAGTGTAGCTATGGTCACGACAGCTGTAGACAGAACTGCTCCTTCAAATATTTTTTTGACTGGGTTTTTTGATTTGTGGGCACTTCTATCAAAGGGGTTGGGCTGCCTTTTCTTTCCAGAGTTTAAAATTGAGCAGAACTTACCTGTAGAAATAATTCTTAGTTCAGTCTAGAACTGCTATAATGTTATACAATCTGCTTTCATCTGAATTTTGAAAAAAGGCTTAATGGAGTGATGTGGAACATAGCATCTTTTGGTCCCGCATCTTAGGTTTTTGTATGCCTTTTCCTGTGCTATGATCTAACTTCTAAAAAAAGCTTCTCTAACCAAACAATACATAGGAAATTATACTCAACAGTTATATGGTCTTGCTTAAGAGTCTGTAATTATAGGAATAGTCACCAGACAATGTTTATTTGTTTCATAGCAGATTTGTTTCAAAAACAACAGCTAATCTGTACTCCAGCCCTACAGATGAGTATATAACTTTACTTTCACCTTGAGGATTATCTCCTTGGTTTCATTGAAAAAAACCCCATGCTCAGTAGTATTCTGGATGAAAGCAGCTTCATAATTGGAAATTTGAATAGAGAGTGTTTTCCTTATGAGGAGCCACGAGTGATCTGCAATTTTTACAATATTATAGCAATAGCCCATCAATGGGATTTTGTTTGCTATGCTTTTCAGTTCAGTATTCAATATTCACATTGTTTTTTTCAGCACATTGAGACTTGTGTCTGTTCCTTTTCTCAGAGATTCTCTGAACTAACTATAAGGGTCAGTTACATCTTGGTTTCTTAGCGACCTCCACTCACTAAGCAAATATTAAGTTACCATCAGTGAATTGACTTGCTGGAAGAGAAACAGCATACATTTCTTACAAATAATAGCCTGCAATGAGAATCTCTTATTCTTTAAAGCTCTTCTGCAGACTTGGCCAAGTAAGTGGCATTGTTGTTCAAGATGTGAGGCTGGTGATTCTCTCTGCTCAGTGTTTCCTTGTCTTACTGAGCAATATCCCCAGCAGAACTGAAGCCCTATTGATTTTTCTGGCTTAGGACATGTTTTGGGCTTTATTGCTTTGTATTCTATATATCTAAGCCCTGAACTATGGTAGTGTAAGTGTTGCAAACCATTCTGTACCTTTTAAGAGTTAAAGCAGCCATACTTTCTGCTTTCTGTGACAGTGCAGCACACTTTTCCTAAGAAATCTCTTCCTTGTAACTTGGTTTTAGACTTGCTTTTCAGCATGTAGTCCAACTCAGAGGGACTTCCAGATATTAGAATAGACTAGATTGTTTCAGTTGTAAAGGACTTACAATGATCATCTAGTCCAACTGTCTGATCAGTTCAAGGCTGAACAAAAGTCAAAGCAAATTGTTAAGGGCATTGTCCAAACACCTCTTAAACATTGACAGGCTTGGGGCATCGACAAACTTCTAGGAAGCCTGTTCCAATGTTCGACCACCCTCTTGGCAAAGAAATGCTTCCTAATACCCAATCTAAACTTCTCCTGGAGTTGCTTTGAACCATTCCCACACATCCTACCACTGGAGGGAGAAGAGCTCAGCACCTCCATCTCCATTTCCCCTCCTCAGGAAGCTGTAGAGAGCAGTGAGGTTGCCCCTCAGCCTCCTTTACTCCAAACTAGACAAGTCCTTAGCAGCTCCTCACAGGACGTACCTCCAGCCCTTTCAGCAGCTTTGTTGCCCTCCTCTGGATGCATTCAAGGACCAGAACATCCTTCTTGAATCGTGGTGCCCAGAACCGCACGCAGTACTCAAGGTGAGGCCGCACCAAGGCTGAATACAGCGGGATAATCACCTCCTCTGCCCGGCTGGTTATGCCGTGTCTGATGCACCCCAGGATGCGGTTTGCCCTCTGGGCTGCCAGGGCACACTGCTGACTGATAGTGAGCCTGCTGTCAGCCAGCACCCCAGAGCCCTTTCTGCAGGGCTGCTCTCCAGCCACTCCTCTCCCCAGTTTTACTTGTGCCTGGCGTTACTCTGTCCCAGGTGCAGAATCTGTCATTTGGACTTGTTAAATTTCATCCCATTAATTGTTACCCAGTGCTCCAGTCTATCTAGATCCCTCTGCAAGGCATCCTGTCTGTTGAGAGAGACAATAGCACTTCCCAGCTGGGGAGCCTGTGTCCTAGTTCAGAGTATCCCATGTAAAACAATGAAATTAGGTAATCTCAGTACTACAATTTGTAGATGTCCCTCCCTATGGTAACTTTTAAATGAGGTAGCTGGAGTACCAATGCAGGGTAGCTGCACCTATGTAGCTGTTCACTCAATCCAAGATAATATTTTCAGTTTGCAGTTCAAGTCTTTAAAATCTCCGTGTTAGAAGATATCTGGCCTTGTTCAGCTAATAGCCTTTCCTTCCATTATACTGTTTGAACATGCCAATGCATAGACTTCTATAGCTTTTTCTTCATTTTAATTTACCACAACACAGCTTTCCAAAAAGTAATAATGCTAATTTGAAAGTGTGATAGCTGACAGGCAAACTGCTAATTTGTCAGATTGTCTGTATGCACTTTTTAATTAATGTTTTCTTACTGGAATGGAGAGGGATAGAAACAGATTTTAGAGAAGGAGAAAGTTTGTTGGGACAAAAGAATCCAAAATTTCGATGGCAGACAGAGACGTGCTATCAGCAGATGGTCAAATCTGAGGAAGAACTCCAAAGCAAAACATAAATCTTCTGGTTTATAGACTGTCAGGGAAGAGTTGCCTGCACAGAGATGCACACAACCTAGGAATCAATCAGGAGGAGGCAGAGCTCTGCATGCAGACACATCATGAAGGCATCATTGGAACAACTGTGATGGATGGATGGATATAGGAAGACAAGCAGAGAACAAAGGGATGGGAGCTTCCTTTTACATGAAGAAGCTGTATGAGTAGACGGGTTGCTCATGGGTTAGGATCAGAGTAGAGGACTGGTATGAGTGACATTATGGTAAGCGTATGTTACAGATCATCTGGTTAGTATGAGGAAGAGGACAGAGTCATATTTAAGCAACTCAGAGACCCTTGTTTTTAGGGGAGACTTGAGCCTTCCTGATACCTGCTGCAATGGGAACACATATAAGCAACCCAGGAGGCTTCTGAAGACTGTCAAGGGACTTTACTGTAGGTGCAATATACCTGGGTGATGCTGTCCTCACAAATAAAGAGCTGACCGAGGAGGTAATAATCATTGGCAGCCTTGGCTTGTAGCAACCATGAATTGCTGGAGATCAACATCCTGAAGGGAGTGAGGAAGGAAAGTAGCAGAGTATACATCCTGGCCTTCAATAGAGCAAACTGGTTTATTCAGAGAACTAGCAAATAGGATACTTCTGGAGCCAGCATGGCTGTGACAAGGGTAAATCATGCTTGATTAATCTGATCACCATCTATGATGAAATTACTAGACCTGTGCATGAGGGCAAAGTGGATTTCAACTACTTTGACTTCAGCAAGGCTTTTGATGCTGTCTCCTGCAGTATTCTTGTATTCAAGTTAGGACCTTATGGTCTGGCTGGTTGGAAGCTTGGATTCCAGAGTGTAGTTAATGATTCATACTCTTAAGGCCAATTACATTTCTCAGGTAACTGGCAAAGTGGTTATCCTCATCTATTTGATACTTGTTAAACCACATGTGGAATACTGTTTGGGTTGGGGGAGAAAGGAAAAAAAAAAAATACAAGAAAGATGTTGATAAAGTTGATTGAATTTAGCAGTGGCCCATCAATATTGGCTGGAACGTGTTCCATGTGAGAAGAGACTGGACCTAACAGTGGTCTTCCAAAACTTTAGGTTGCTAAGAAGATGGAGCCAGGCTGTTCACTGAGGTGCCCAGGCTTAGAACAAGAGACTAAATCATAAGTTGAAACAGGAGAAGTTGGGGAGGGGGAAGGTTCTTTACAGGGTTAAAAAGCATCAGAACAAGTTTCTCAGAGAGGTTGTAGATTTTTTGTATTTGGAGGTTTGATCAGGAGGTTGGACTAGATGACCACTGGAGGATCTTTCTAACCTGAACAATCCCGTCATTCTAGGAGGTATAGAAAGTAACCAGTGCCATCCAGCATTAAGTAAACAAACAAAACTAGAAAAAAAAAAAAATCCCCAAACCTGCTTCAGTTCAGACCTTTTTGCCAAACTCAAATAATAGTTTAGTGGCATATGCTGTATGTTTATAGTATGCAAATACAAAGTGCTTTTAAAACTTATATATTTTGTTATTGTTATCAGTTTATGCAAACTATATTTGGTAGTCGAGGTGAGGAGGTGCATGCATTCTCATTTTTAGAAACCATCAAGTTAATTCCCCACATTCCAGTGGGGAATGTGCAGATGCTACAAAAATGTCAAAGAAAAGTCAAAACCTTGAATGTTGCTGTAAAATTGAGTTATTGTTCTTTAGTTTCCAGTTCTTGCATTTAGGTTTGAAAGGGAGACTACTATTCTACTGCCATTAATCCTTTCGGTATTGTTATAGGAGTACTGCTTTCCTTGATGATATCCAAGCGGATGAGATTAGAATATGAAACACTACTCTTAAGTCAATATTGAAGGAAAGAAGATGAAATCCCAAAGAAATAGATGTTAAAATAGAGGGTGCAGGGAAAGGATGGGGAGGATTTAGGAGGGGAGATTATTTGGAAGGAGTCCCATAACACACATTCAAAAGCAATGAGAGAAACAGAATGTCAGTATTCTCCAGTTTTTGTCATTTCTTTAGAAAGGAAATGTAAACCAGTGTTATTTTTACATTTGTTGAGAATAATTTGCCTGGGTAAACTGTGTTTTTCAAGGTAAAGTAACTCCTTTGTGGGATGAAATTTTCCAGATAGCTTTCTCAATCTATTCTTAACAACTGTCCTTCAAATGCAGATAACTCAATATAATTAATAACTTGATTATATTCTGTATGCTCATTTTTTTATAAGCATATGCATATCAACAAAAAGAAATGTACTCCTGTAATAAATTTTACCAACTCTTGTTCTCTAAAAGAATAAAAAAACTTCCCCTTACAGAGATGGCAGTTTTCAGTGTTCAGTTCAACTACTCATGTGTTAAAGGGCATCTCTTATCTAGATTTTCATTTGGAGTATTGAATTCTTAGACCATCACTATTGAATTGCTTAGACCATCACTACTATATTGAAATAAATAGAAATTGAGATTCAGGTATAAAATAGATGCAAAAATTTGATCGATTTTTCTCTGTGGTTCTGTTCATTTAAGGTTTGGTCTTTAAAACTGTTGTCCACTATCAGGAGATGTTAAGTATATTTTAAAGACATTTTTTTTTTGTAACTGCATGAGTCCCAGCATCTGAACTTTTAGTGTAAGCTACAAACATTGGTAATGTTGCAAAAGGTTGGCTTCTAAATCCATTTCTTTTTGCCACTTTTTTTTTTTTTTTTCCTAGAGGAACTAAATACTTTCTTGTATTTGTAAAATATGTCCTTTTGTAAGGCAGTCAGGTGCATGAATTAACGGCAGCCTCTCAGGCTACATTTACCTATTTCAGCTACATTTGGGAGACATTTTTAAGGAAAACCGTATTTCCCAGTTCTTTAACTCTTCCCACACATTTGGTCCTTTACACATCAAAACTGTTTCCATGTGACCCACTAATGTATCTGAAATCATGAAAAGGTGACTCACTAGTAAATGTGATAAATCTGAAATTGTGAAAGAGCACATACATATATATTTGTTTGTGCCACACATACTAATGCTGGATTTGACTATGCTTCATTATCTCTTTAATATTCCTTTGGAACAAATTGTAAGCACACTATTTATTTAGAATAATGCGCCATATTTTCTGTCTGGGTGTACACTTTCTGACATCTATTTCTATCTAGGACAGTTCATGCTTTCTGAAGACCAGATTAAGTCTAAGTCCTGAGGAAATAATTTTAAATATAATGGCAAATCAACATCTTTATAATATGCTATACTTCCTGATTCAGGATTTGGTAACAAGGGTAACTTCTACCTTTTATTGGCAGATGTAAAGCCTTTTATCAAGAATATTTATATAATTTGTTGCATGGTGCTTCTTGTTTGTTTTTCCCAGAAAATCAAGTTTGCATGTATGAATAAATAGGTATAATTCTGCCTGCTGATGATGTTTGCCTAACATGGCTATCTCAAAAAATTGAGACGGGGCTTTAGAGTGCGTGATCTTTTATCTCGCCACGGGGCAAAGCTCTAGGAACTGAAGACTTAAAGTATTACTCTTTCCCATGTATTCCCTCTGCAGTTACTATTTGAATATTAATTTTATAAAGGGAGAGTATCATGAAATATTGCTGTTCACATATGGAATGTCCACATGCTCTCCAAAACTATCTTCAAGTGTGTTTAGCCCAAAGAAAGATGCTGAATTTGGCAGCACTGGAGTCTGTGGGCAGGTTCGATAGGCACAAATAGCATCGTTGAGCTTTGAAATCTCTCAGCACCAACTATGTGTGTCATTTTGGTCGTAAAGACTGTTGAGAAGAGTTTTAGGCATCTCATGTAAGGCATACTCTGAGGCAATGTGGAATTAAGCTTAGGTAGCCAACCACATATGGTTGCAGAGAACAGGAATCCATCCTTAAATTACAAGTATTTGCTAAAACTCTGAAAAAGGTTGAGAATGGAAAATATATATCTAGGCATTTCAGAGGAAAGTATTTCTGTTCTGTCTGGAGGCTACAAACTACCATGGCTTAGTGCAGGCTTTACTGAAAGAAGGTAAAAATGAGCCACACAAGAATTTCAATTCACAGAAAAGATATGGCTTAAGTTCAGTTTAATTTCAGTTTAAAAATGTGCACTTACTTGGCAGGGCTCGTTGCCTTCCAAAAATTGGATTGTCTGATTCACACTCTCCATGTGTGTGCTTTGTGTTGCTTACAGACACATTAGCAAGATAACACATCTTTCATTTAAATTACAGCTGTCTAGTCTTTGAACCCAATTGATCTGTCAGTTCTTGTTATCCAACTTCCCTTAGTTAATGTGACTGAATACCAGGATACTGAAGACTGAAGGAGACTTAGACTTTCTCATGCAAAGCCAGCAAGCATCTACTGATCTGTACGTCACCTGGTGATTAGCTGTGCTCTTGGCTGCTACTGTATATGCCAAGGGCGACAAGAGTATGGTAGTCAGACTAGTTCTTGAACCCCCAATAACTACTGTTTCTGCATGTGGTCCAGGCCTGACAGTGCCTGTTGACTGTAGCCTTGTAGCTGTGTCCCAAACTCGGCACTGAATTTGCGTCCCTTATTTATCCATAAGTGTTAAGTGTTCTTTGGCATTTAAAGTAGATAGCTGATAAAATGTCCTGACTAGGATGTGTTTTTCAGGCATGAAAAATACAAGTTGACTGGCAGTGACTGTTTCACGCTGTATTGGAAGATAATGTAACCTTAAAAGTGGACCCCATTAAATAGTGTTCTCACATAGTGATATCAGAGAAACTGCAAAACTTGAGCAGTGATTATACATCTTCTGCTGCTTGCAACTAACTGGTGACTTTTAAACTAATTATAATATACTATACCCAGTGTGTCACTTTAGTTAATGCTTCTGATTCTCCTGTAAGGAATTAATCAACTTTAATCTACTGCTCAAAAAATTTTGTTCAAATGACAGTAAAATTATACTGAAATACATGTACACCAGAAGGTGGAAAATAACTACAGTTATATGTTTAACCATAAAAACACAGATAAGGGAATATGATTTTTTTCCCCTTACTCTTTTAAAAAGCTATAATTCAGAGATGTACAGAAAAGAGGCTTTGCTAATTAAAAAGTGTTAGAGTATTGACCTCTTATAAGACAAAAATGAGACTGTTAACTCACAGCTTCTCAGTCTGTGACACAGTTGATGTGCTGCTTGCAAATCAGAAGTGAACAGTGAAAACTGAGGCCAACAGAAACATTTGATGTTGTCCAAACACTAGCATAAGCAGAAGACCATTGGCCTGTGTAGAAACAAAGTCTCTAGGAGAAGTTATCAGGCATAATTTTTTCAAAGCATTTAAGAATTAGAAAAATTTTGTTTTAAAATCAAGATGTTTAATGTAGCAATCAAAATGTTCAGTTCTCAGCAGTGCATCTTTTTAATTGATTAAGTTTCTTGACAGTGCATTATGGAGCCCATGTATTTCTCTAACATAGATTTTCTTTTAATTTTTCTACATTTATATCAAAGTGTTCTGCTACAGCAGTGGAGAAGATATCACTGAGAACATCACTTTAGTATAGACAGTATGGACCTGAGATAGGATGAGAAGTGAGAGGGAGTTCAGAGGGTGTGAGACATCAAGTAACATTTTCCTGTGGTAAGACCAGTAAGTGCTTGGCTTTCTACCCGGACAGTAATGGTTGGATTATTTTTGGCATTATGCTTTAAATGTTTGCAGTAGCAGAGGCTGATGATGCGTAAAGTCTTTCATCATTAACACTTGTCTGTTTAATCCAGCAGAAAGTTTAGAATAGTAGCTGGTCAGGGAGCTTGAGGTAGCTACATTTTCTCACAGCCCTTGTGTGGGAGGAACTGTTCAGCAAAAGCCTATTTCCTAAATTTTGTCTGGTAAATCTTGGGAAACACAACAGAAAATTAATACGGATCAATAAAGTTATTATACTAAACTGTAGCGCTCTGAAGCTGCTTGGCTTCCATGTGATGCAGCCTGCACTGGGTTGTAAATTATATGTGTTGTCTTCTAATTTCATTGATCTGTTTTCACTTTCATGGGAGTCCATGTGCCAGACATTACTTTGTGAGGCATTAGAAGTTAAGACTTTGAAAATGGTTGTGCCATATGTATCTCTTGTACATGGTACCTCTTAAGGAAGCAAAGACTATATTTAGATGATCTTTGTGGTCTGTAGTAGAGTGCCAACTCTAGCCACTAGGCCTCTTGGGTATGGGTCCAACCCTTGTCGATGCTGCCCAGCACAGGCTGACCACACTTGGCATAGCAGTTTGTATGGGTCCCCTCGGCTCCCATATGGTGTCTCTGAGGCATAATTACTTTTTTGTTGTTGTTTTGGAGAGTCCTTCAGTTCAGAGGGATTTTTTTTTCTTTCCATTTTTGGGTATATTTTGGTTTTTTAAATAGTCAAATGGTGTGTTTCAGCCCTCTGGAAAGGTGTTTGCGGAGTGTAATGCTGCAGGTTCCCATTGCATGCTCTGGTAAGTGGCAGAAGGGCTTTGCTGGTGCCAGACTAGCTGGGATATGCTGGAGATGAACTCGTTTGCACTGTTAGAAGCAAGCTCTTGAGTGAACTGTCTTGTCAGCTGTGTCTGGGTTTCCTCCTGCATTCAGTTTGGATGAGGAAGGGGCCAACTGACCTGAACTGACAACATAGAAAAACCTGTGACTTTGAGTTGTATAGCTGGTCTGATAAAAAATGATAGCATGCACTTTGTCTAGATTGTAATGTTTGCATGATGATGAAAAAATGATTTATGAACATACGTTGTGGGGTAAACTAAGGAAGGACTGCAGGTGACCTGGCGTAAACTTCTAAAAAAAATTGGACTTGAGAATTAATCACACAAACATGCTATGACAGACAAAAATGTTTAGAGATGTCAACAAAAGCTATTATGGGCATTGGTAAGATCATCTAAACATCACCAGACTGCTTTAATAAGGAGCTGAAATGTAACCAGGAATTTAAGAGAAAGACTTTGGGATAGGAAAAACACTGTCGTGTTTTAGCAGAATGACTAATATGGTAGTTAGGTCAATAGGTTTTGAAAGCAAATTATCATGTTTAAAATGAAAAATATAGCACCAGTGGGACAAATATTGGCTGCCAGGTAACTAATTTTCAAACTCCAATAATGTTAATCACGGAAGAGCAAAAGTAAGTCACGTATAACAAGAAGAAACTGCGTTTCAAGGCTTTGGAAGGGTGAAAGACTTGAAAAACTCAACATGGTATTTAGGGTTTGTAAATCTACAGATACTGTGACCGTAGGGACTGAAACATAGTACGCATAGTGATGTATAGATGCAATACTTAAGCTGGGAGGCAAAATCCTGTAATCCTCACTAAACAAAAATCCCATTGAAGTCTGTAGAAGATTTGGGTGAACAAGGAATGTATAACTGGGCAATTAGAGACAAACTTGCAGCCTGACCTTGACTGGGCCTTTGTGCCTGTGATTAGTTGTACCCATAGCATCTGGGCACATTTGTTTAAAGGCACAGTCAATGACATCTCAAAAAAAAAAAACAAAAACAAAAAAAACCCCACACAACAAAAAACCAAACCAATTATGCCATAGTGAAAGTTTTAATTGATCCAGATGACAAATGCAAATAATTGCAGAGAGACAAATTAAGGCTATACTTTAAAAATCTGGGTCTTTTGGAACAGCAAAATTCTGCATTCTTTGTTCCTTTCCTTCTCAGGGAAGACAGGAATTTAATAGATGTGGTTCTAGATTTGTCCCTAATAATATAGGGTGACAGTTATGTGACTTTTTAGAAATGTTAGACAGTAAGGGAGATTATTGTGGGGGATGCCAACAGTAATCTCCAGGTAAATTAATACAAATATGTATGTCATCATCTGCCATGCATGTTTATATAGCTACATTAATAATTGCTCTCCAGATTGTTTTAAAACTATTTCAGTATGAAACAAAATGTTCTTAAAGATCATTCATTTACATTTTTCCCCCTTTTGTGATCCTAGTTCAAATAAAATTGAAAATAAACAAAACACTTCATTTTGAAACAAAATTTAATTCAGCATAACAGAAATGTCATTCTCACTGCCCGTTACTCTAATGCGACATGTGTTCCCTGTGTCTGAATCTACTTTGTTTGAAAAGAGCTGCTGTCTCAAAGCGTTGAGGAAATTGCAGTTCTCATTAAAAGAAATGCTAGAAACATGCGCAAGAACAGACGGAAATTGTTTCATGGTCTGGTCCTGTAAATGGTAACCTCAGTGACTACAATGGGCTCTTGATATTAACAAGTGTGTGTCCGAAATTCCGATTTCCAGTTCTGCGATCCTGCAAAGACATGTGTGTTTCGTAGTACACACAATAAGCTGCTGGGGAAAAAAGTCAAAGCAGTCCTTCTACTACATTAATTTTGTGTGCACGTAACTCCATCATAGTTCTATATGCAAATCATTATAAATAATCTCTACAGATTGACTTTGAGAAGTGGTTTCATATGCTTGAAAAAGCACTTCCTTAAGGGTCGCTGTAAAGCTAGAGAATTTGAAAATTCTGTTCTGCATAAATTCTCATGCTTTGACAATTTTTTTCTGGTAAAATCTCAAAAAAAACCCCAAACCTCTGGAACCTTTTATTTTGAGGAAACTGACTAATATGATCTATTTTATTCAGAAAACCTGGAGCCCTTTGATTTAATTGTTTCTTCCTTTTCTCTTCAAATCTGTCATCTGAAGATGTGTACCTTTGCTCCTGAAGAATAAAATCTCTGAAACTGAGGCTGGGTGTTAGGTTGGACTATCCTGGTACTAACCAACTTTTACTCCTTTAATTCTTTCTTCCTTGACTTCCCTTTTCACCTCACAAACCTGATACCTGTGTTTCTTTACTTAAAATTATTCTGTTCAAGTCTCTGTGACCAGGCGAATACAAACTGCAGTGATACAAACCCATCTTTTACATAAAATGTTTACTTCTAAGAGCAGATAAAAAGCTTAACATGAGAAAATATTTCAATGTAACAGTAAGGTTTAGGCATATGCTTATTTTAATTTTAAACATCTTTCTTACATCTTTCCACAGCTTTGTAGAACTAGATCCATCTTTCCCTTTACTTCTACTCTCTGTATGCCTCCCTTTAATATATATAATCCTTATAAATCTGTTTTGTTTTTCATTAGTTTCCGGGCCTGGATAAGAATGCAGGCAGCTCAGCAAGGTGGTATAGGACAAGTTTCAACTAATGGCAACTATCATGGATTTCAAGGTGCATTATTATACCTTCAAATGGAGATTATACATATTCTTGCAATCCAGTGGAAGTTGATAGCTCAGGGCATACTTTGTGAATCTGCTCTTGCAAAAACTTCATTCTACAGTCAAGCCTTCTTCAAAAAGCGTTCCGATAACATACTGTGTTCAGCATTGGATTACTCTGTGTCCTGTCAGTATAAATTAGGATCTAGTTTAATACTGCTGATGTTCCCTGACCCTTTTAAAGTAACATTACTGTACACTATTCAGAATAATTTAAGCCAAAAATAATGGGCAACATGTATTTCTCCCAATTTGGTTGCATGAAAGGGAATTGTGACCAAGTCTCAATCTAGTTCCTGGATTTGCTGTTCTCAAGGATTCTTTTGCCCTTCCCTGTCTCTCATGCCTTCATGACAAATCTCTTAATACCTGTCAGATTTTACATGGTACAATTAGTTTTCTCCTTCAGTGATATACAAGCATTACTTCTGGTTTTTGTGATCAAAACCCCTCGTTTTTATTTTTTTCCTCCCCATAGCTCCGAAAGGATGTGTCAGCCCCACTACTGATCTTCTATATCGTAGTTTACAAGGAAGTTAGCCCATCAGGGAAAGCAGAAAGGAAAAAAAGTGTTATAGGCTCAATGTCCAAACAACTGTTTGTGTTTCTATATAATTTCTCTGTAACAGATGTCAAATCATGATCCAAAGGATGTTCCACACAGAATTTAGGATGGAATAAATTTCAAATCCAGATTATCAAAGTTGGCAGTTGGTAGCAGGTCTTTTCTATTATGTACCGACCTCAGGCTAACAAAATTCAGATTATCTTTTTCTTTTGCCTACAGTAGCAAAGAATTTTTGCATAAAATATTTGGGTAATAGTTTGACAACAAAAATCAAAGCTGCCTCTGGTATTTTTTTTTTACTAATGAAATCTCACAATTTAATACCTTAGTTACCAAAGATTTAACTGTGTGGTGTGTTAATCTGGCATGTTACTCTGAGTTACAAAATAGACTTTTTTTAATGACTTGTGTAAAATGAAGAAACATTTTAAAATAATCGGATAATAATGTCATTTTAATGGCATACACTTATAAACTCTAAATTTTATTAAAATGCACAGGTTTCTAAGAGCCTTTATGTGTTTCCTTTTTCATATATACAAAACTTGTTTGTAAGCATTTAAAACTAAGATTTTTGCAACTGGAATTGCTGTGTTATAACTTGCTCATTATTCTTTAGCTTTCTGGTTTTAGTGTATTGTGTTTATAACTGGAATATTTGTTGAAATAGGCAATGTGACAAGGTAGGTGGTCTTCTGATTAATATTTCTGTACAGATCTGTAAACTATGCAAGGCTTGTTTTAACAATACAGAAATCACGTCCTTTTAGATTAAGACATTTGTTTAGGAATAAAGTTCAACTTTTTCTTTGAAATTCAATTGATCTTGTTTCATGGCCTGTGAAATTATTTATTTTAAGAACCATTTTAAAAGTATAACTACTTCAAGAAATTTCTGTGTCCTGTTGCTAAATATTAGACCAGGGATTAATTACATTTGGTCAGGGCTTCAAATAGTGATTTTAAAAGCTCAGTGAAGAGGAAAGTTACTTAGTAGTGAGAGAAATTATACAACAGTGATAAGAGGTGACATCTTCCTGTAATCCTTCTGTACTCTAAATGGCCACATTGTTAAAAAATCAAGAATAAATAAAAGCATTGAATCAAAAAATATTCTCATCACAGTGAGAATGCACCATATGCTGTAGCCTATATGTTCAGAAATGTTCTTAAGAATGTACAATTTCTTATTCTAGCTCTTAGCAAAACCTTTTTGTATGTACTGTTGACCTGTAGAATAGTAAACTTTACATTAAAACTGTACCTACTGTCTTTTTGAAGCCCATCACTTGATACATGGTCAGAACTCTTGCTTCTCACTAACTAGGGTCTAGGATGTCTTTGCATAGTGCGCATACTGTGCTCAAGCAGTATGTCAGAATGGGCTGTCATTCAAATTAAAATGAAGGGGTTGTCCCTTACCTGTCATCTTAGTAAATCTCTACTTGATACTGAGAAGGTTTTTAATTCTCACTGTGTTACATCTGCTGAAGTGCTGACAGATAATTGCAGTGTTACCATGTTAATAGTTTTCTACAAAAACCACCTCCATATTTGTTTGCTTTTAATGACAAAGCTAATGGCAGTTATTAATAAAAGTAATGATAATATTAATGAAAGCTCAGTAAAGACTGAAAATAAACAATCTCTTATAAAGGCCTAGTAGTTTATTTCTGTGTACTGATTTTAATGAGATATGTATGACTGTTGGAAGGAATATATGAGGTTGCAGGTATTTTAAAAAAAACAGCAATATTCAAATGATTAAAAGAAATTGTTTAACTGGTGTTTGGTTTGGTTTTTTTTTTTTCTGAGAGAATAAGATCTTATAACCATAATTTTTAGTTGGAGTTCAATTTTGAAGTATTTAAGGTTTTTTTCCGAATTGTGTGATTCACTTCCCTCAATGTTAGTTAAAAGTTGCTTAAAAGTATTCAAAATGAACGTATTGTTTTTATAATGTGTCAAATCCTCTCAGAACTGCTATGTGATGTCAACCCAGATGCCTTGTAGTCGGGGCACGTGCAGTTGGCACCAGAATCTTGCCAGCTGCAGTGCCTGTGTTGCAGAGGGCACTGGCATTCTCATGCTGCTAGCTGTCTCCTTTCTGGCCGATTGCTGTTTCTGTTAGCCGCCTTGATAACCCATCAACTATCACAATGTTGTACTTTATTTTCACTTTACAAATGTTTTTTACTTACAAATTCCCCTTTCTTCTGGTGACGCACAGTGATCCGTGCGTTTGTCACCACTGATCACTGTAGCTGCAGATGACCATGAAAATAATACACAATCCTCATCTGGTACAGATTGCACTGTCTGATGTCTATCAGATTTAATCAGCTGTACACTTTTTAGCAGCAATAACCCAAATACTTATTGATTCCCAATCTATTTGTAATGGTAGCTTGAAGCTTCAGTATGAGTCTTTGAATCAATTAAACAATCCAGATGCAGCTGAACTTATAACCATTTGCTGTCTCCCACAAATTTCCATGACTGCCATGTAGCCTTTGACCTTTAATTTGTGGGCTCATCTAGTGTGAGCTCCTGAATAGTGAATTGAATCTATTGATAACAGGCTTGACTTTTGTATTTTATTTTGTAATTACAACTTGGTGTATTCTTAGAAATAATCTGCAGGAATTTATGAATATAAGTTGAAGACTACTGCTGTGGAACAATGCAAATTTCAAAGACTGAGTTGAAGTGCATGAGAACAAAGCCTTTTCTGTTACTGTAATCTAGCTGTGAAATTGCTTCAAAAAAGGTCATAGATATTCAGGGTCTGGCTAAGGTGCTACCAACTCTCAAGACAGTTTGCCATCATAGTCAGGAATGGTATTTGACACCTTTTCTTTTCCTATGTCTGTGCGCACAGGTATGTGTGTCTAGATTGTATGGATTTCTCTCATGGCACTCTGGCATTACCATCTGTAATTGTATCACATACCATGTCACCTACAGCAGTGTCTTAATGGCTCAAGCTCATAAAAACCTGGGAGAACTGGCTTCTAAAGAAACCAGGTGGCAGAGCAGGGAGTTGCTCTAGAAAGCAACTACTTTTTTTTTTTTTTTTTCTTCCTCTGTCCTAGTATCAAAAGCTCTCAGACTCAGATCAATAAAGGGTATTTTCATAAGTAATTCCCACTGAATGCATGAAAGTGCTGGCATTTTATTAGGAAAGGTTGAGAACCATTCAGGAATGCAGGTACTTGAGGAATAAGCACCAGCCAAGAAGCATGTTTCACAACCTCAGCAGCAGCTAAATGTTTGACTGAAGGACCTAATGTAAATGCCTTTGTGCAAATTTATAATTTCAGATATGTTTTTCAGCATTTTCTAGGAATATTTAAATAAAATATTACCTGGAAAATGCTGACTTGCATAAAAATTGAATTTCCCTTAAAATGGAAATTTTACACTCCCTACCTCAGCTTACATACTTGTGCTCATGAACGGGAGAGCAATTATAAATAATACAAGCGTAGCATGCTTTTCTAGCAGTTTATGCATCTTCCTCTCCAAAAATACTCTGGACTAAAGAAAACAATGTGCTGTACTATAGAGGTGAAACTTCTGTAGTCTTAAGTTTATCTTTAAGTTTATCTTTTTTCTTCCTTTCCAATAAATTATCTTCCAAATACCTCCTCAAACTCATTTATTTTCTCTTGCCTATCTGCTTTGTACATTCTCCCCACCTCCCC
>NW_020799098.1:38088522-38091523 GCF_003259725.1 Athene cunicularia
CCCTTATTTGTTTTCTTTGTTTTGGTAGTTAAAATATAAACAATCAACCACCAAAAATTAAAGATTTATTATTAACACAATTAACTAGCTCTCCGTAAATTACAGGTTCAAAGGTCTGTGAGAGGAGAACTGAACAAGTTCCTAGGGTTTAACGACAATCCAAAACGCAGAACAAAGCACCACTCCCTAGGGTTTAACGACAATGCTCAGGGCAGCATCCGGACCCAGGTCACCTCGAGGAGTTTCCTTGGGTGGTGTCCCAGCCCAAGGGGAGAGTCCTCACCCACAGCTGCTGCTCCAGGGGACAAGCCCCCAATGGCTCCCCAGGGGACTCCAGTTACACCCAGGCCAAATCTGACCTGTAGTCAATAGTGGCTCCCATTGGCCAAAGGCTCCAACTGCCGCAAAGCCCTGAGAGCAAAGGCAGTCAGGCTGCTACACTTCAGCAGCCAAGAAGCTCTCTTTTCATTGGGTGGGAGCACCTGATGCAAATGCCAGAATGAATAAAGGTCACTTAAAGCATAATATATTTCAGACCGTTTTATTTTATACTTTCATTCTTACTTTATATGTTTGTCTCATGTGCTTTGTAAGCTCGTTGAGACAGAGACTGATTCTGATCTCTGCTGTTCTCTTGATGTTTTGATTTAGTTCAAATTAACTGCAGTGGTCTTAATAGTTATTTAACTTTAGCTAAATATAATATTATTATATTATAAATATAATATTTAGATTTAGAAATATTATATTAATAGCTATTTAACACTTCTGTAAGTCATTGCTTTGTTACTATATTGACTGGTAACAAGAGTTTGAAACTTCGGACAGTCATTCAATTTACTAAGTTGTCACTACAGTGACAAATTGGTGCAAATGCGACTAAAATCGAGGCTATTCTAGTACGATTGTAGAGGTGGAAAGAGAAGTTGAGTGTAATTCTTAGTTATGGCTAAGATATTTAATTAGGATGTTTTCTTTTTTATTCATGACATCAACTTCCAAAAAACTAGCACTGAAATACATGAAAATTGCAACAAAATATTATGCAAGTAAAGTGTTTATACACTTTTATTTTATATTTCCATTTGCTTGCACACTGTTTCAACGTTCATATTTAACTACTTCATTTTTAATACATTTCAGTCAGTTGGTAGATACAGAATATAAACATATTAAAATGGAGGGGTTTATAGACAGCATTTTCCCATTAAGAACTGTCAACAAAATCCTTGAAAATGAAACGAGCTGACAACTATATTCGGAGCAGATGCGTAAAGTACCCTTATAACACATTGCACCATCAATTATTTGTCAAGTATGCCGCCAAATATTAAGTGTTCTGACCTTTGTTATTAATAATAGAGGTAGACACTGGGGACGTGAAAGACAAATACTGTAATGCATGGAAAATCTATTAAAGATTTGACTTTGTTAATGGATATAGAGCCTGTTTCATATCCTGCCGCTCCCCTTGCAAGCAATAATTTCATGAGAAGCTGGACATACCATGTAATGGAAAGCCACATTGTGAAAAACATACTTTGATATAATATAATGTTCCTAAGTTAAGTAAATCACAGTGAGAGACTGCTTGTCATCAGTCTTTACAGCTTTATTTATATGTATATTTGTCTTTTCCCATGTTCTTCACAAAATAATGTGGCAGAACTGAAATGAAACAAACTTGTCTTTATTATATTCATTCTTGTATTTTTAAGTTGTTATTTTGCTTAATATCGTCTGTCATCTTGTAGAGATTGGCTGGTCAAAGATGTAATCAACAGCTTTCTCCAGAATATAGCTTCTAGCATTTTTAGGTAACAACAGTGATGATATGTAAAAATGACAAAACCAGTAGAATAGCCAACCAAAAGACAAAGATAAACACTTGTTAAGGGAAGTAGTGGTGTTTAAAAAAAAGAAAAAGGTACAAAAATCAACCTCTTAACCAACTTAAAAGATCAAAGAAAATAGAAACTGTGGGACAGAGAAAACTCCTTTCTCTACAGTCACTGATGGCACTATTTTCTGCTTCTTCCTCAATATAGAATATAGATCCTAGAATGTCTTGCCAGTAAAATGTTAAGCAGTTGATCCGAGATTTCATGTGGCGTGCACTGCAACTGATTATATAATATTGACTGTTTACATTTATGAAAAACCTTACTTTAGTCCTAGAACAGTTGTAGGATTTCTTTTATCACAAGATTTGTTAACATTATACTACTTTCAGACAATAGAACATTTTTTAATTATTTTTTTTTAACATTTGGGAATAACTAACTTGGTGACAGTGACTGCATCTACAAACAATATTTCTGTCTGAACTTCACTAATCTAGGCTTGCATGAGATTAATGAAAAATTAGAGCTCCTCTGACGTAGTACGTTTTTGCTGATGTTACTTTCTTAGTGTCTTGTCATAAATTCTAAATAGGTGTTGAAGTCTGGATTTCCACTGCAAAACCATTTTGAGGTTGGGTTGTTTTGGTTTTTTTTTTTTCAGTGTCCTACACTAAAAGCCAATGCACAATTAAGAAAGAACAAAGAATTTGGTATAAAAAGTAGAGACTGAGACAATATATTTTTGTGAAATTAACCAAAATTTGGACAAAATAAAAAATGTTGCCAGACAACCATATTTACAGAAGCAGTTGCATTTTTCTCTTAAATATTTAGAAACTCTTTTTAACAATCCTTAGTGATTTTATGCTTTTACTGTATGCAGGATACACTCTTCTAATCAACCAGAACTTAAGATTTCATTTCATGTTCATGTCAACAATAAATTTTGACTATTGTTCAAAATTAAATCACTTCATAAGCTCCTTACACATATGTTCCTTTAAACAGTTTGACACAGATGAGAGTAATTTGCTGTAGTTAAAAAATACATAAACTTACAGTGAATATACCAGGAAGAGATCATTGATTATCTAATGATCTCTTCCAGATAGTACTGGAAACATTGAAAAAGCCACTTTTTTTTTTTTCTCCCCCCC
>NW_020799098.1:38091573-38096993 GCF_003259725.1 Athene cunicularia
CCCCAACTCTGGGCACTGCATGTACTGTATTTTGTATACATGTATTGATTTCCTTCTCCCCTTCTTGCTAAATTGTAGGAGGGGAGAGAACAAAAGCCCTCTAGTGATTAAGTTGGTTTTACACAGTGTATTTGTAAGTTTAAATTGAAGCCATCTTTACAAGCAAATGGCTTTATTAAACTAAGCACAAAATAATTCAGATACAATAATGCTGATTCATTTTTAAATGCAATTTTTTAATGTATAAATGTGTAAATATATACTATATATATAGCTCCACTCCAGAAATTGTTTTCCTTTGTTTATATTAAGTGAGCACTTCATGTTGTAGATACATGGCACTCTGGCCCATGGAATAGCCAGGAAGTAATGCAGTTGAAAACAATACTTGATTAAATTCGATGCAATACTTTATTAAAACCACTAATTGCTTCATGTTTTGACTTTTATTCATACATATTTTATACATGTATACTAAATTTTCTGTCCAGCTGGCAAGACATGATTTCCCGACCAAAGAGGATTTTGTCAACACACGTTATTTTTAACAAATACAACCTCTTTCCTGCTCCATACCATGGCTTCTTATCAACTAAATAACTGAGTTTCAGTACTTATTTTTCTGATGATCTAGGCCTGTACTTTTGAGTATCTGAAACAGCAACGGCCAACATTTTGTCTACAGTGGACTGCACAGGCTTTTAAGGGATTCATCAAAGTTTGGTGAACTGGTTGGATTCCCTTTCCATGTCACCCCCATGATCTGTTAATGACCTCCTAGGATCAGCTACTAGATTACTAAACACACTTCCCATTCCTGTGCTTCTTACGTAATGGACTGGCATGCAGCCTTGTGACAGGGTATACACCCCACCTCCATGCCATGACCTACCATGCCATGCACATTCCTATCCTGTGGCAGACGCACGTTTACTGCGCTGGTGCAGTGACCTGCTTCCATTACTCAAGAGGCATATGCTGCAGCACCCTCAGGAAACAGTCTGGCAGGAATCAAACCCTGCTCTTTTCACCTCTCAGGAGAGATGAAAGCAAGCAGTGGCCAGATTAGTTGTTTGTTCAACCTGGATTTTTGTCTGTCACCCTCGGATTGAGAACCCGTGTGGCATCCTGCAAGGAGAGCAGGGATGCTGGGGAGTGAGACGCTTTGTGCTGTGAATTTAAAGGCAAGGCCCCAAGATACTGCTTGCTGGGTTGCTTGGGTCAGAGATGACCCTTCCTATGGAGGCAAGGAAAGAGATGAAGTCCTGAATGAGCACGTTTCTGAGACTGATATCTTGATTGCTGAAACCTCTCAGGACAAAGTAGTTTGTCATGACGCTGTGGTTAAGGAGGCTTTAGTGAAATATCTGGGGTTTTTTAACTTCATAGCATTTTGACGTATAAAATTACGTTGAAATCTCTGTTAGTTTTGGCTTCTGTATTTAACCGTATTTACAGAAATGAGTTCTGTGAATCTGTCTTACCCCAAGGCGTTTCTCCTGTATTTGACACCTGATAAGGAAGTGGATGTGACAGCACATGTACCCTTATATTTGTTTCTGACACAAGGAGCAGTTTTTATTGAGGTGGGCTGGTTCAGAACTGTTTGTTTTACGTAATGTTCAAAATCAGAATTCTTTTTTTGTTAGTAGTGGAGTTTATTAAGAAATCTTCCTGTAGTATCATGTTTCTGGTTTTAGACGTATGTTTTACACTGTTACAGCCTGGTGTTTCTTGGACAAGAGCAACAGTTTTGTAGTAAACTGTACAGTCTGCAGCCAGTTGCTAGACATTTTTAACAAAGTCTACCTCTATATTCTGTGTCTCATACTGCCATCTAAGGGCCACATAGGCTGAGAAGGTGGCTAAAGGTTCTTCAGTACTTTTCTTACTTCTTACTGCCCTGCCCTTTGAGCAGTCAGCAATTGATGGAGAAGGGTAGGCAGGGAATAACAGCAGTCCTTTGATGCAGTATGCTATTTCATCTGATGATAGAGGAATCTTCCGGATAATTGAGAAATTTGAATGCAAATCTGAGTTGTAGACTTTTAGGCAAATGCCATTGAAATGAGTTTGTGTAAAAGCCGGCAAATAAGAAAGTGAGATTACAGGATTTGAGGCTACCCTTAAAACAAGTTAAGGAGTGTAGTGCTTAGAGTCCAGAAGAGTTTCAGTTGAAACTCTTAGCGGTGAGGGAGTGTGCAGTTGAGATTCTTAAAGGTACCAAAGTCCTTGATTCTTACTGATTTAAGGGTTAGTGCTTTATAATAGTATTTACTTATTAAGATTTTTCCCTAAAAAGGTACAAAATAACATGAATTATTTTCTTCTTTTTTCTAATTTAACTGGTTTTGCATTTCTGGGTGTTTCAATTTTCTTGGTCTCAGGGAAAATGGGCAAGAATGTGGTATTTCTCTAAGAGTATGGGATGTTACATAACGTGAACATCATTTATATATTTTGGGGTTTTCTTTCCAGGATGAAAATGCATTTTTATTTTTTTTAATCTGTAAACTGTACTTGCATAGGCTTAATTCTGTAGCACCTTTCTCACACAGATGTTTTGAACTACAAGTGTGATAAAGAATTAGCGACAGAAGCGAAACATTTTAGTATTTGTCAATATAGTACTGTTGGCATTGACTGAAAAAAGCAGTTTTTATAATGAGTGCCCTTTTGAGCACTTTATTTTACAATGTATGAGTTGTTTTTCAGGCTAGTTTCCAGAAAACCTTGTGTAATAGAGAAAGTAATTAATCTTGCATGTTACTTTGACAGGCTCATGCAAGCAAAGACCTGGAAGAGCAGTTGCGGTCTGTGTCCAGTGTGGATGAACTCATGACAGTACTTTACCCAGAATACTGGAAAATGTTCAAATGTCAGTTGAGGAAAGGAGGTTGGCAACACAACAGGGAACACTCCAGCTTTGACACAAGATCAGATGATTCCCTGAAATTTGCTGCAGCACACTATAATGCAGAGATCCTGAAAAGTAAGTACAGGACACAAAATATGTTCTAACACACAATACATTAAAATCTGAAGGCTTCTCAGTTGTGTCAAAAATATTTAAAAGCTAAAAAACGTCAGTAAACCAACCTCAGGAGTTTGATTTGACGTCATGTCTATAACATAAAAATCTTTGATAGTCAACCTTCCGTAAATAAATTAATCACTTTGCAGATGTGTTTTTGGTTCATACACTGTAAGAAAGGTATAGACTGCTTTCTCAGCTCAGTAGATATAGGAAGTTAAGTGCTTGTTTTCAGGTATGAGGCATCCTGGTTTGCAGAGTCTATAACAATTTTGCAGAAAGGAAAGAGGGCACTAATATTTGGATTCATTGAACTGTTCCTGCTCATTTTCTGCAATTACATCATGGCTGGGAATGCTTTCTTCTCTTACATGTTTTTTCTTTAGGATGCCAAATAACCCACTTGTAGCTTTTTGCTGTTACAAGAGGGCAGTTGTCAGGATGTTATGCTCAAACCGGAAAAAAACAGCTTTCAAACAAATATGTCAATACCCCTTAGTGTTTTGGATGGCTTCGATAAAAATACATTAGCTTATAGTTTAAGCAAGTGTTTGCAGGCAGAGATACACAGGATTTATAGTAGGAGGTGTATTTTTTGACATGATACTGGAAATCATGTGCCTGAATGGAGACTTTAAAGTACACGTTAAGTGAAAATTCTATTTTTGTTGAATAGCCTACCAAAAACTGGTGCCAAGAGAGGCTAATGAACACTGTACAGCTGCAAGTCTCATGGCTGTTTAGTGTAAGATTGTATTTGGTAAAAGGCTGTATAACGGTGTAAAATGTTTGCCCAAATTTGCATGGATAATCTGGACATAAATATCACCTTTCAGATTAAATCATATGGTGTATATAATTGCTAAGTAATTATGATTTTCTTTGTTATACTCGTAGTTAACAAAGTAAAAATATTCAAAATAATTTCACATTTAACTGCGTAGGTATCAAATTTAATGTTTCTAATATATTCACTCCGAGTGAAGTATTATGTGGGACTGGGTAAAATTACTTTGTGGAGATGTGCAGTACTACTTTAGATTTCATTCAAGGTGAGACTCACCCCCAGCATAGGAGAAAGGACATGTACAGCTTTAGCTGCTGGCCAGTAGGTCAAAGGTGATTATTCTCCTCCTCCACTCTGCTCTTGTGAGACCCCACCTGCAGTGCTGTGTCCAGCTCTGGGGCCCCCAACATAAGAAGGACATGGACCTGTTCGAGTGGGTCCAGAGGAGGCCGTGAAGATGATCAGGGGAGTGGAGCATGTCCCCTGTGAGGACAGGCTGAGAGAGTTGGGGTTGTTCAGCCTGGAGAAGAGAAGGCTCTGGGGAGACCTTATAGCAGCCTTCCAGTACTTAAAGGGGGCTACAGGAAAGATAACACTCTATCAGGGAGTGTAGTGATAGGACAAGTAGTAATGGTTTTAAACTGAAAGAGGGCAGATTTAGATTAGATATGAGGAAGAAATTCTTTACTGTGAGGGTGGTGAGACACTGGAATAGGTTGCACAGAGAGGTTGTGGGTGTCCCATCCCTGGAAACATTCAAGGTCAGGTTTGACAGGGATCTAGCTGAAAATGTCCCTGCAGGGCACTTGGACTAGATAACTTAAAGGTCCCTTCCAACCCAAACCATTCTATAGCTATGATTCTATATTATAAGATCTGCCCAGCCTTGTTAGTTTCCCTCTTAGCTCAGCTGTGCCTTCCTTCTGCTCCATGACAATATGTCACATCCCTACGAGGAAAAATTAGCTAGGAGTTAACACGGAGAGATGCATATTTCACCGAATAAAGGGTGTGACTCTAGTGATGTATTCTGGTTCTAAACTTTAAAAAAATTCCTACTAATTACTGCAGGAGAGTATTGTTTTTAAACAGTTACTTTATAACACATGAAATTCCCTATAACTTGGCAGGTATTGATACTGAATGGAGAAAAACTCAGTGCATGCCACGTGAAGTGTGTGTGGATGTGGGAAAAGAGTTTGGAGCAACTACAAACACCTTCTTTAAACCTCCATGTGTATCCACCTACAGATGTGGAGGTTGCTGCAATAGTGAAGGACTTCAGTGTATGAATATCAGCACAAATTACATCAGCAAGACAGTAAGTTCTCACTTTTATTACAGTCCAAGTTCTTCTTGCAAATCCATTTATGATCATGCATATTTTCAACCTTCTTACTGATACTATGAGGAAGGAAAATAAAGAAAATCCTGAATACATAGGAAAAACAGCTGAAGAGACTGCTGCCTGGAAGAAAGTGCTTAACATTCTTTCCCCCCAGATAGATAGATATAGATAGATATAGATATATATAGATATATCCATATATATATATATATATAGAGAGAGAGAGAGAGAGAGAGAGAGAGAGAGAGAGA
>NW_020799098.1:38097043-38158402 GCF_003259725.1 Athene cunicularia
TTTTTTTTTTTTTTTTTTTTTAATGCATTTTAAAGTTTAGCTTACTGGAATAAAGGTTGATATATTTAACAGAGAGAGTTGTTCTATTTAGCATACATTTCCTGGTCTTTGAGCACCATTTCAGTTTGGGGTAAACAATCCATTTCTATTCATCTTTATTTTCATATCTATTGAGTGAAGTAATTTTTTTTTGCCTAGTAAAAAATGTTTAGTACTGAGTTTCTTTTCTGAGTTCCTGATATCATTGGTGATGATATGATATAGGAGTAGTTAAAGATTTGAGAGACTCTGAGAAGGAAAATGTTAAAGGATTTATCAGAAAGAAGATAGACACAATAGCATTGTTTTGTTTTCTTACCTATTCTGTAAAAGCAAGCAATTTAATTTCTGAGTTTTCTATCTTGCTTCTGCTTTCCAGTTTTATCTGGTCCTTGACAGAATGCAGTTGAAAAAAAAAAAAAAAAACAAACAAAAAAAAAAAAAAAAACCACAAAAAAACCCCCACAAAACTTAATAAAGGAAGAGAGCTATAGCTATATCTCTTCATCTGTCATCATCTCAAATCTTTTTAAAGTTATGTGACCACAGCTTACCCTATATCAGATGAGAATTAGGAAGAAAAAAAGTGTTGGATTCAAGACCCTTCTGTGGAATTCAGGTACCCTACACACCTATTTTCACTACTGTTTTCCTTTTATTTCCTGAATGAAATTAGAACAAATGGTTAGTAACCAGGCATCTTTCATTTTTTCATGAGCTTTGTAGCTTTATTTTTGGTGCATAAACTCTGTAAGATAACTTCACTCTGCAGAAAAAGTGCTTAATGGGAAATTAACTTTTCATCTGGAGGTCTTGCTGTGAGGGCAAGCTCTAACATTGGTTCCAGACATTAAATTCTAAAAAAAAAGTTGATATCAGCTTCCATCAAAATTAATTAAAAAGAAAAGATCTAAGCATAGAAATTATTTTTATGGGGAGCAAATCATTGACTGTTAGGAGAATAGACTAGGTCAGATGGTCCCAGATTGGCTTGTGGAACACTGTGGTGGTCCAGAGAGAGGTCAATAGTTCTATAATTTGGGCTGTGTTCCTCCTTTCTATCTACTTAACTTTATTAAGAGAAAAATAGAAAAATATTTTGCTTTATTTTTAATACCTTTTTTTTCCCACAAAACCCTGTTTTTTGTAGTTTCTAAGGAGTGCTTATACAATCAAGACTAGAATATGAGAGAATTTCTTAATTAAGATGTGGTACAAGGTCTGTGAAAACATTTGAGGACCCCCCTAGGCTAATTCATAAAATGCAGTAGTTCTTTTTCTTCTCCTTTATCTGTGACACAGCAGTCACACAGCTTTGTAAGTGGTGGCTTGTCTAATAGAGGTCTATGGGGAAGATGTTTAGTTGGTTTTGTGGTGTGGTTGTGTTGGTTTTTTCTCTTATTAGTTATTAATCACACAACCATTCTATGTTTCCATGACATGAGTAATTCAACAGCAGTTACAAAGATTGGAACTACCTGGTGCAGCAACAGTTTGTCCTTCAGCTTGCTTTTTTATGTCCCACCTACAGATACTTGCATACAGGTTGAGGGAAAGCAGTGAGTACATGTCAAAGAGCCATCACATTCCATTCTTCCTCTTGGCTGGCAGAATGGACAATTTTTTGGCTTCTTTCATATGATTTGATGTAAAGGTCCTAAATCTTCCTGTTTCATGATTACAGTAATAATCCCTCAAGGGAAAACATCTTTCCAAGCAGTTTGAAATCAGATTTAGAGGAGCTTTTCTCACAGGAAACAAGTTAACAGCTTGAAATTGTTTGCCATATTTGAGATGTACATGGTGTTCCTTTACACGATTTGGAGATGCATATGTCACAAGAATTTTAAGTCATTTTGAACTTTACCATTTATGCCTTTTCCCATGCATTTTTCTATGTTGGACTGATAATTGCAATGATATAGTAGGCACTATTAATAGTGGGAGATATATCAGTATAATTTCAAAATGTTTTTTGTTAAAATTTCTGAAAAAAAAAAAGTGATTCAAATATAAATAATTTTTTAAATAGCTTATTTTCATTCTTTCCAGTATAGAGATGTTTAGAGTTTTGAGATCAAACAGTCTTATATCCTTAACTTAAAAAGCTCTCTATACACACTGTTCTCTCTTACACTGGTTGTATTTGGCCAGCCTTACTGATACTTTAGGAAGTGCAGAGATCACAAGTGACGGAAACTGAGAGTCAATCAGTTTAAGGGAAACTTGCCAAAATAAACCACAGTCCATCAGAATAACGTAGTGTAGTTAATGTAAATCTGGGAAAAAGAATCATACATAAATCCTACATTTGAAAAGTATATAGAATAATAACCTTCCATCATCCTGATATGAAAATAACAGTTTTAATTAATTGATATTTCAGAAGTCAGTGAACATAATAACAATTTTTTTGTGCTGATACAATGGATATAGGCATATATGTTGATAGTGCTGAATAAATTCATTTAGCCACTGAAGCAAAGGAATTTTGTATAGAAATCAGTGTTTTTTCTGGAAAGGATGGCATGAAGGCCTTGTAGTCTAAAGAAGGAGCAATCAATGCAGTGAATCAAAAATACATGCCTTTCTAAGGGAAAATTTTTTTACAGGAATTTTGATAGCACTTTTGGTCAAGCATTCAGAGATTCCTATCAGTTGTTAGGATTTTTTTCCTTAATTTCTTTTAAGGTTAAAAATCATGCTGAGCTCTAGGTTGTGGACCACACTTTAGTCCCACCCTTGTTTCTCCACTCCAGATCTATAAATGGCTAAAGGAAGAGCACAGCTGGTGTGGAAACTGAAAAGAGCCTACTACAGGGTGGTCTGCAGGACCATGCAGCTCTGGCCTGGAATCTCTTTCAAGGATGACTGAAGAAATATAACAAAGTTGGGAAGAAGGGGACTGGTGCACTTGTCACAGTAATTGCAGGTTGCAGAGTGCCAAAGGCCAGGTCTGGTTGGGCAGAGCATTTCAGAGACACCTTTGCCTGATGTCTTCTTCCTGTGCTTCTCCCCTGAGAAGTACAGTACAGAGCATATGCACTGATTTAAAAAACTGACGTGTAAAAGAATGCAAATCCAGGGAAAAAAATTGTTTGTAGTTGCACAAAATTGTACAAGTGATCTAATTATTCATTTACCTTTGTGTTAGTCTGAAGAGTTCTTTAATTATATACCTGCTTGTACCAGGAAGCAGAAAATACAAGCATAAAAAGCTGATATTCATGTCTGTAGGATATGCTGCCATTTACTTTAGGCTGGTGCAGTGAAATGAAGGTTAAGTATTAAGCCTAAAATACACCTTATTACAGATTGTCTAATCCAAATGTATGAAGAAAAATTACCTTCCTTCATTTTTGAGGATAAATGTTTCAGGTTTGTCTCGGTTGAAAGACAGTTATAAAGTCATCTTGATAATGGTCAGAGCCAGAAAATACATATCCTTTAAAAATAATTTAAAAAAAAATGTTCTACAATCAAAACTTTTTTAAAAAAAATCCATATAGTACTAATGACTGTTGTGGTTTTAGCACACAATTTCTAATTAAGCCATCTACTGTACAAGGCTCTTGAATTTTTTCATGACAGAGAAAAATACGGGAAACACATAGTCACACATAATCTTGTTCAATGGTAAACAACCCTAGTTTAAGTAGCCTAATATTAAGATTACCCAACATACTCCATTACCAACTATCAGCCTAACTTTGCTATTTCTTAACAATAAGGCTTGACATCTTCTCTGCCAGATGTCTGACTTAGCTTGATGTGTTGTTTTTACTTTATTTATTTATTTAAAATTTCAGCAGAAGTGGTGGTTCTGCTTTTTCTTAGAGCAGAATGAGAAAGAAATATAAATAGCTTTATTGTCAAAAACAGGGATTTTTTTTTTTACCTGCAAAAATTTTTCCCGTTCCTTTATTTTAAGTAAAAGATATAATAGTTGTTTGTATTAGGAATGTTTTATTATCTTTGAGACAATCTGCATATGTTTAAGTGTTAAAAAAAATACCTAGGAGGCAGATGGAATTGTTGGGAGACTTGGATTTATTTGTAACTAGACCACTTTATAACTTGGAGCTGAACAAAAATCTGATGCAGCTTCAGATCTAGGCACCTAAATTCCATCTTCTAGGGAGACCCTGTCATTGATACACTCACCTTTATCTTGTTGAGAAAGAAGGAACCTGATGGATCCAAAAGTAGCTGGGAAGATATGTGTGTGTACCAGAATGCTAAAAATTATGCTAAGAAGCCCAGAAAGAGGGAAAGGAAATCAAGCTTCATGGACTTGCTGGAAGGGAAACTTTGGCTGGGCTGAAATGAGGAGGGGAGCTGGCATGGAGAATCACCATACTGGGTGAAGGCCTAAGGAGGCAAGGGCTGAACACGGTACTGTGAAGAGAATTAGAAATGGTGAGAAAGACTGGAAGACCTGCCATCTGTCTTTCTGTGACAAAACAGCCTTAGACTGGTTGAATGGCATGTGTTCTTGTTCTGGCATAAGTTCTTGTGAAATGCAATAACCGTGCATGGTTTTCAACTGTTCTTCGGTTACGTAGAGCTTCCATTAGTATGTGTAATACACTGAGATTAACACTATGTTACTGAGTTATGATATGAACTTCTGTGGAAGAGGTTAGGACAGAGCTCTGACTGTGATTTTTTGTGATTTAATTTTTATTTTTTCTTACTATATATAATACTCTTTAGTTATGCTATCGCATACTGCTTCAGTTGTTTTCCACTGATTTCTTGACAATGCAGTGTTGCTAGCACAAATGTACAGGACACATGGACAAGTTAAGTCTACTTTTCTTCTTTCACCTTTTGAGTATTTGCCTCTAACTCTAGCAATACTAATTTAATGTCCTTTAATTTGCTGTTTAATGTACTGTAATTACTTCATTTTTTTCTGAAAACTGTGAGCAATTAGAGTTCTCCACTTTGAAGAAAAAAAAAAAAAAAAAAAAAAAAAAAAACTATTCCCTCCTACTCTCAGATCTCATGTTCTTCTGGGGACTGAAGCTCTTTCTTTGCCATCTTCAGTCCTGAATGTCTGTCTTTAGGCATTGGTCCCTGAAGAACAGACCTGAAGGAAATGTCTTTTCTCATTGCTTTTAGTGTGAATTAGTCCAATTTTTACTATGATTTGAAGTTGTGAAAGAAGAGAAGATTTGGGCCTCTAAGAATACAGTAAAACCAATCCTTTACTGAATGAGGGATCAGACAGAAATATGACCCATCTGATCTCCAAGAAGAGGTACCCACCTGGGCAATGTGGGTAACAGCAATAGTACCCACAGCCAGCAATGTTGCCAGAAAAGAAGGGAGTCAAGAAGCAGCCTCATACACAGATGTTATAGTGCATTTCTCATAGAAATATCCTTTCTAGATATTGACATTTGACTGTTATATGTTGCCAAACATGCCCTATTGTGGCAACAGCTGCTGAGCTTACTCTTCTATTGAACAAGGAAGATGAGCAATAAATAGAGATGTTAACAAAACCAGAAAGCATTGCACAAGCTCATATCTTACCTAAATTGAAATTATTTATTAAGGGGATATATATTGAGAGTTTAACTTAAATTGAGAGTTTCACTTAAATAGCTTCATTGGATTTAGAGATGCTGCTACCACAGATGAGAGCAGAATACAGATATTCTTTAGAATGGATCTTATTTTAAAATGTCAGAGATTGTTTAAAATTAATTGTTCTGAGTATTAAATACATTTTTCTGTAACAGACTAGTGTTCAAGAATTTATTTCTTGTGAAATCTCTTGATATATTTTTATTAGCAGAAGAGTAAATATTTCCTTTTTCAGTATGCATCAGAATATGGTATCCTAATAGCATGTGCAGACAAAAGTGTAGGAAGAACAAATCAGTAATTCCAACCCCAGTATTTCACTTCCATAGTTTCCATCAATTAAAATATATGTTTTATATTCCTTTTCAAAATGTTGGTTCATGTATCATCTTAAGCACTTTCCAAAATCGAAGGGTAGAAATGTAATACCAAATATAATTTAATCTCTAACATAAATAGTTACCTTAGGTTTCTTTGGATTTATGGATAAACAGTAGCTACCATTGGGTGATGTAAAATACATTGCTATTAGTAGAATTTAGTGGAACAAACTGAAGGTAATTCAGTAATGTCAAGGAAGCTAGTATACCTTTACACTGTTTAACTAGACTTTTCTTACATTACACCACTAAAGCGTTGATGGGAATAGTTGTTAGCAATATTAATCTCTAAACTGATACTTTTCACAGTTTAAATGGAAGGATAAATATAGATAATTCATGTTCACCATCATTTCTGCTCACAGTTGATATGTCTCAGGTGTTTTAATGAAATTTATCTCAGTGCACTGAAGCTGAACAGGAGGACAGTTGGGCTGACAGGGACCTCTTTTAGGTGGTTTGGAATTGTAGCATTAGTCCTACACTACCATCTCCATCAGTCTGGAGTCTGCTATGCCTTGCAGCTTGGGAAACTGATCTGCTCCAAAAACAGAGGGAGAATGAGACATGCTCAATTTTCTAGTCAGCTGCAGTTTGGTCCATGCAAAGAATGATGCTTAGCTTCAGTTTCTAAGTTTTATCAGTTCTCCCTATAGGGAGTTTTTACTTCAGCTTCAGAAAAGCAAGTTCATACCGTCACAGGAGAGCAGAGTAAACAAGATTCTCTTTATATGTGTAATATTGTAATTAAGTCCATACTCTTTGTTCTGCATCTCAATTCATATATATCTTTTAAGAATGTTTACTTGTGATATATTTAATATAGTAAAGGCTGTTACATCTGTAGATTCTTAGCTGTCCAGATTTTCAGGTGTCAATAGTTGTGATGTCCTTCTAAAAGCACAACTTGTTTAAAAAAAGATGCTAGTCTTGCATATGTAGGTGAGTTTTGTCATCTGATTGAAGATCAGTATTTAAAAAACAGGCAAAGAACTCTGCATGTATTTTCTCAAATGTGTAATGTATGCAGAAATGAAAGCTATTTTTCATAAACATGGTCTTTTCTGTCTCTTGATCTACAACACGACCTTCCTCTTCTCCAATTTCCTAGTTAGTTTGTGCATTATAACAAAACCTATGATAGCCTTCAAATAGGTAGATATTTTTAAAATAAATTAATAAGTACATATTTTCCTATAACATATTAGTATGAAAATTATAGCTCTGGGTTATGATTCTTTCTCTTTTTGGACAGGGTATCTTGGTAAGTGCCTGTTGTGATTAATTCGAATGAACTTTTATAAAAGATGTAAAGGAGCCAATATTGGTTTGGAAGTCAAAAAGTATTATAAGTATAATAAAAGTTAGCTAGAAATTTTGTGTCCAGAAGTCTGTGACAATAATTAGGCATTCATTTTATTGGTACCAAACTTTAAGCTAGACATGGACGTGTATCCTTACCTTAATGCCTCAAGACCAAAATTTTAAGAAATGTTACTGACTTTGCAGTTGGAGCAAGAGTCCAAGTGTTAATATGCTTTGGTTAGAAGTCTGTCTAACAAGAGAAACTCTTCATGGTAGCTTCCTAGATGGATAGGATTTTTCGTCAATTTTTGAAAGATGCAGGAAACTATTTCTGCTTTGGATTTCCTTCTACAGAAGTAAACATATAGCAGGGGTTTTTTTAGATTCTAGTGGCAAAAAAACCCACATTTAAAGCTAATGTAAGGGATGTGGTACTTTTTACAGCAAATAATAATAGCATTGTAATCTTCTGTAACAGAATAAACTGCAAATATAATACTTTTGCCATTTCGGTTCTTGTATGATGACACTCCTAATGTTAAACTTCTTTAAAGATCCAGTCACTAAATTATGTCAATTTTTTTTTTTTTGTAAAATAGATAATATCTATTGGAGTTGATGATGCTTTATACAATTTAAGTTGCATAGTTTAGATATATCAATAGTAGGAGCTTTATTGTTGAGTCCACAAGTGCCCTTTTACCTTGTGGGTACTTGGTGAATACATCCCATACTGTTATACCTTCGTGCTTATTAGTGTTCAGGCTCACTTGCATACTTCAGTGCAAAGTACTGTTTTCAGGACATTCTGTAGATGTCCTTCATATTTTGAGTCTTTTAAAATTACCAGTATTTTGATTGCATTTGTATGTGCTCTATATGCCATACTGTAAAGTTACTGATTATAAAAAAACATTGCAAATATATCTCAGCTAAAAATTAAAGTCTTGTTCTACAGACATCAACTGAAACTGGAATAATAACCAGTGACAGTGTTTTTAAACTAGTAAAGTCCCCAGAAAATGCAGAAATATTCTTAAATATATTTAAGAAAGTGACTAAGGACCTAAAAGGCAACAGTAGTACACTATTATCCTATTAAAAAAAAAAAAAATAGTCTTAAGACATTGACCTAAAGTACTTGTCCGAAGTAACTTTTCAGGAGACTCTTGAGATTTGAGTCTTACAGTGAAACCTTCTTGATAAAGTAGATGTCCTGAACTGAATACTGAAACAAGTATCACTGTTTGTCTGTTGTCACATGTTCAGTTTTTCCACAAGGTATTTGTGAAATTGCCTTTTTCCACCAGTTGAACTACATTTCCCACTAAAATTAGGATTTTATTCATTCACATACATGATTATTTTATTAACAGTGGATATTTAATAATATCTTGAAAAAAAATAGTAGTTCAAGATGCATTCTGTTAGGGTAATCATACAGTTTGCATTGATACTGGAAAGTCAAAAATACAGTATGCTGCAGTTCAAAACTTGTTCATCCATAAATGTTTTGATCTAAGTCCAATATATTGCTGTTTTACACAAGCTTTTGTAGTTGTACAAATGATGTATTAGGTTGTAGCTTACTCCCTTTATAAATTATTCTTGTTTTCCAACTTTTTGAAGCACCTTCCAAATGTAACGCTTTAGATTTTTTTAAAAGGCTACCAATTTGAAGTCATTTCCTCTAGAAAAATGAGTTCTTTATACATTTTTGTCTTTTAACATTAGTTTAAATGTTACAGTAAACAAATGGGCACATAAACAGGGTTTAACACTAAAAATGTTAATTATCACACAATAGCTATTGAATTCATTTTGCACATGATTATTATTTAAGGGTATAATTGAATATGCCACTGAATGATGGTAGAGCAGAAAAACCTAAATTCCTTATAGCTTTTTTTGTGTGTCGTTATTTTTATAGGTACAGTTACTGATGTATAAAAAAGGTTCTTTTGTTTGCTTTCTCCTTTGTAGTTGTTTGAGATCACAGTGCCTCTTTCTCAAGGCCCCAAACCTGTAACTGTCAGTTTTGCCAATCACACGTCCTGCCGATGCATGTCAAAGTTGGATGTTTACAGACAAGTTCATTCTATCATAAGACGTTCCTTGCCAGCAACACAAACTCAGTAAGTATGAGACTTGTCTTCCTTTTCACATTGAGCAAGCCTCTATAATTAGATTTAAAATATTGCTGGAAGCTTTCACAATTAAGATAAACTTAGTAGGTGAATTACACATTAGTAGTAGCAGAATGCATGTTACAAAGGAGCTAATATTAATTTACATGAAGAGAATGTTACTGAAGTAACATCACCTTTTTTATCCAGTGAATAAACTTGGGCTAGATGATTTAAAATTTAAGAATAATTTTTTGTAGGGCTTGTTTCATGAAAAGATCTATAACATAATTGAGGCTTAAAGGGAACATCAATAAAATCAACATTTTTAAAAAGTGATCAAGAAAAGCTAAAAATACTTACTTTTGCAAATAAGGAATAGACAACATTTCTCTCTCAAACTGTATTTTCTTATTTAAAATGCTGTTAGAAAAAAGGCCTGTTTTTAAGGAATCTTTAACTACAAATCTTTTTGTACATCTTTGTATGCCAGAGGTGAAAATAAAACAGAATGGGAAGGGAAAATAAAGGGTTCATTGGCAGTCCACAGAACTAGCATATTGATTTGTTTGGTGATTTTGAATGAAAAGAGCCACAGAAGAAATCTGGCATTGAAGTAGGTGTTACTGAAACACTTGAAGAACTCCTTCCCTTCACTTTAGAGGACTGAGTGATGATTTAATGATGTATAAATATTTGGGAGGCCAAAAATAATGCAACAGACTAGCAGTTTGTTTATGGAAGAACCAATGACTAGAAGCTGAACTGGAATTAGTTGTAGACATTTTTAATAAGGCGAGTGGATAGTGCAAAATGCCTAGAGATGTAAACTAGGTTCATTCAGTTAAAGTCTGGATGTTTTCTGACATGTCCAGCTAAACATGAACTATATTCTATTTGAATTAAAATTAATTAATTTGTTCATCAAAACACAGCTCATAAAGAGTGGATTAGAAAGAAATTAAGAAATATATGTATTAATAATTTAATTGATTGTATAATTAACATTATAAAAAATCAACCCAAGAGTCAATAATAAAGTCAAATTATGCTGACTGTTGGCAGCTTCTCAGTGCTTCCAGATTAAGAGCAGTTGTAATTACCATTACAAAAGTTTATTCTAGCCAAGAAACAGCTACTTGTAGCTGTAAGGGAAGTAAGCATACAGATACAAGACTTGACCAGCACTCACAGGTAGCTTGCTGTCCTGTGAGTAAGGAATCGTGCTTCAACAAAGGTAAGACAGAGAAAGACTAGACCAGAATATATACAGGCCTTCTCTACAGTTAATACTGTCTTAGTTTAAAATCTATGTTTAAATGTTTAAAATCAGTGGCTTTTTAGAATAAAATAGAAAACAAACAAACAAACAAAACCAAGCTGAGTGCTTCTAGATTCTAGAAGGAAAAGATATTTGCATATTCCTGGTTGGGTGCCTGGATGCTTTTCAGAATCCCACTGGGATTTTTTAATTTGTACTAAAGTTCTTGGTTTCTTTTCTACGTCTTATTTTACCTTAATGTTTTTATTTATAGGTTTGAATGCTAATGAAACTATTGTAAAGCCAAAACTTGAAAATGTATTATCATGAGGCAGATCTGCACGTGTGCATGTGTTTATTTACATGCTCATTTTATCAAAAATATCGTAACAGCTTCCTTATTTATTACTGAAAAGTCACATAGTATAATTTCTGGTTTTAGGGTAGTAACCTTGGGATTAATAAGAATTCAAGGCTGGATTATGCCACAATGCACAGACACGTTAGAAGAGGGAAATGACATGTAAAGTAGAAGACAAATAGTCAATCTTTTTTTATATTAAAAATATTTTCTGCACAACTTTATCCTGAGAATTAAGGTCTAGGTCTTTGCCTATTATCTTTTTCCCTTATAAAAACTAGTAGCTACCTCTATATGCTTGTGGAGTTGAGACATGTCAGTTCATGTTAACCGGTATTTCAGAATACCTCTTGAATTAATGGTATCTTAGATTGTACTCTTCTCTGTTTATATAGAATGTTATCAAAACATGCAACTGAGTTACAGAATTGCCACTCTGGTTTAGAAGCTTAGCAATTTGGGGGAGCGGAGAGCTGAGGAGCCTTCAATATACACAATTCAGATCAGGTCTCTATGATGACCTTTTTTTCCCATGTTTTGTAGGTAGTCGCTTACAGAGCTCATAAGCATATCTTAGACATGGTTTGGACGTATGTTGTGCACATTAAAAGTTTTCCCCCTTTTGTGAATTATCTGTCCTGACACTGACAGGTAACAAGTTAGCGTGGTGCTTTTTTTTTTCTGCAAAGTAGTTTTGCCTCTGATATTTTTTTCTAGCCTTCCCAAACTTTGCTAAAATGTTACCAAAAGTCATTTTAAAGTTTAAGCCATATCCCCCAGTAATTTTCTGTACTGACAATGAGAGTACAATTGGTAAACAAGCAGTTCCAGTTCCTTTTTCTGGGTGTCTCCAACCCTGATACTGAAATACGTATCATTCTCTTCAAGTTCTGGTAACTTGGGTTTTGTATCAACATTGTCTTCTTATGGGTCCAAGTGGACTTGGTGTTTTCTTCATACTGTCATCCTGGCTTCCTTCTGTAGTTAAACGCTCCTGGCTAGAGCCAGGCTGTTCCAGGTGTGAGGTTTTTTAAAAAACAATACAATATGTCTGTAAATTATCTGTGCTATTTTTCAAGCAGAAATAAGGAGGCAGGCAAAAGGGCGTATGTGCCAAGTGAGGGAGCAAGAGTGAGATCATTAGCGTATGAAATCAGGAAACACCAACTTGATAAAACATGAGGCGATGCAGGGTGATGTTAAACTACAGCAGTCTTTACAAGCAAAAGAGTTGTTTAATGTGGTGAAGGGGAGTGGTATACTTGAACGATTATCACGGAAGAATGTCCCAGCACCTGCATTTTTGAATGCATGAGTAATTGTGCTCAGGGGAATGAAAACTGTTTAAAATTTGTGATATATGCGCTGCCTTACCAGATGAGGATTTTAGAAATACTAAAGAAACAATTAATAAATGACACATCCTGCATGCATGAAGTTAGGCATGACATGTTAAAAGTTGTCATGTCACCTGTGGTGATAAAGAAATTGCAAGCAAGGAAGATGAGATAATACATATAAATGTTCTCTCTGTGGTGCACCTACTAGCTAAGTTTAGTCATTCTTTTCAAAAAGCCACCAGCTGCTGTTAGGTTTTTTTGCTTTCTTTGGTACCACTACCCTGGCTGAAAAACTCGGTACCAGGTAAAGAGAACTAAACTGTTAAATTGTTTATTGTCTTTCATTTCTAAAGTGAAGAGGCATCACTGCTGAAGTCCAAAGCTTCAGATTCAAGAAAGCTGTCCAGGATTTGAGTGGCTGATGAGGAGTCAGTTAGTAGCACATAACTTTCATGTAAAGGGGAAAAGAATGTGATAAACTGATTTTATTTTAGAAATTAGAGTTTTGTCTACAGCATTCATTCAGAAATTATTATCCACTGTCCTTTGACATCTATATGTGTGAGAACATTTTTGTACTTCAAAAAATAACGTGGAAAATTATGCCTGTTACCACCTATGTGGTATTTGGCATGCAAGTACTTTTTATACTGGTCTATTTTCTATATAAGACTTACATTCAAGGGTTTAGATCTGTTTACAAACTGCATTGGGAAAGTACAAATATCAGCTTCTAAAAGTTAGAGCTAAAACTTGAAATGTGAGAAGGTATCTTCAAAAAATGGTTGAAGATTCCTGTAGTGGGGAGAACCTTAATTAGTAACAGAGTTGACAGGAATTAAAAATAATACTATGAAAGAATTGAAGCTCTCCGAAAGGTTTTTATAATGGAGGGAAACAAAAATAATCAGCATCTACAATTTTTTTTTTTTTTCCTTGAGTTCTTATGGTAGTAAATCAACAATATATTTCATTCTACAGGTGTCATGTGGCAAACAAGACCTGTCCAAAAAATCATATTTGGAATAATCAAATTTGCAGATGCTTGTCACAGCATGATTTGGGTTTCTCTTCTCACATTGAAGATTCTGGTAAGCAGTTTTGCTTAAAGGTTTAAATGTAGTTCCATGTTTTGATTTACCTAAAAGAGAAATTAAAACATGAAAAGTAAATAGTTGAATCTTTTTGTTTATCAAAACTATTACTGGTTGTTGCCTGTCTTTTGACGTATATTTTTTCTTAAAACACCCTAAAAGGTGTGTGTTTGCTGTCATTTCTTCATTGAAAAATAGGTGACTGGGTAGACACAAAATTCTAGTAACTGTGCAACTTCTCTGCTGTATGTCTAGACACATCTGAAGGATTCCATATTTGTGGACCAAACAAAGAGCTGGATGAAGAAACCTGTCAATGTGTCTGCAGAGGAGGTGTGCGGCCCTCAAGCTGTGGACCTCACAAAGAATTAGACAGATCATCATGTCAGTGCATGTGCAAAAACAAACTTCTCCCCACTTCCTGTGGGCCCAACAAGGAATTTGATGAAGATAAGTGCCAGTGTGTGTGTAAAAAGACCTGTCCTAAACATCAGCCACTAAATCCTGCAAAATGCATCTGTGAATGTATAGAATCTCCCAATAAATGTTTCTTAAAAGGAAAAAGGTTCCATCACCAGACGTGCAGGTAAAAACTCAGTCTTTAGCCCTTTCATTATGTTTAATGTATAAAATTTTGGGCTGTGTTGTTAGCTGTCTTGTTGATTCACTTTGCAGTCTTAAGTGAACAGTAAGCCTCTTTTCAGTTCAGCTTTATCTTCTATGACTTTTATCATCTCTGAGGAACCTACTAGGCAGAGTATTTTAAAGCCTGTCTAGTTTCTTGTACTCTTACTATTACTTCATGTGATTATTTTTTTTTTTTTTTATGAAAATGAGCTATAAGTTCAAGTTCCCTGGTTTTTATGCTACTTAAAATCTCACTCTATTTTTCCCAAGAGCTGAACATTGCGATTCAGGTAACTCAAGTATTCCTAATTATATTTCAGGTGTTAGTTCTGAAGGATAGCATCATTCACTATCACTTCCTAAATTTCTGTATATTCTTCATTTCACTTAGCTGATACCAAAGATTTATGAGTGCACAAAAAGTCTTTTATAGCTCTGGGTGACTTCTGTGAAAAGTAGACATATATAACTATAAAACAGACTGCCCACATTCATCATTTAAAATGGGATTTGGTCAGGAAGAAAACTGCAATTTCTTTATATATCACAGGAGCTTTTCCTTCCACAACTGCTACACCCATAGCGGTAGCAGTCTATATATAAAAATGTGAATGACTTTAGGTTCTGAGAAACAAAAAATATTATTTCTGCTAAGTGTATTTTGTGAGGAAAGCTTTCGTGTAAAGTGAATTTTTTAAAACAGAAGCAGTGCCATCTGGAGCAGAAAGATCACTTATTAATATATGGGAATTATCTCTATAATATTAATGGCAAATAACAATTCTAGAAAAGTTCAGGCACTGGAAATGGAAAATAAGAAATTGGGATATTTAAGTATCTGTGGTAATTTGTTGCTTTTCAAAAGTAAACCTTATGTATTTTTTAAATGTAATTATTTGGCATAAATATATTGCCAGATATATATACATTAGTTCTAGAAAAAAATGTCTAATATTAGAAATGACACCTGTGTTGAAGCCTCTAAAATAGGGTAAAAGATTAATATTAACTGGCATTACCTGTTTTCCTATGTTTGGCCTTTTGAGTGGAATAGCAGAGTTGTTAGAAACATAAGAAGTCATTTCTTCTCTATCGTTCAGTTTTCATTTCCATTTATGTTTGCAGAGGAAAATAAATCAACCTGATTACATGAGCTTTAGCATATTCCAACGCCTCAGCACTGCTGTAGTGTGCACTTCCAGCAGTGCCACACATATAAACTATGTGTATTTTAAAAGAACATTCACAACTGGAAAAGTCAGGCATTAAAAAAGCTTAAAAAAGCCATAATAAATACCTGATGCCACCTCTGTTGATTTAAAGACTTAGTATTTGAAGTGATTTGAGCCCAGTTTTTCTCTGTGGTATTGTGGTTGAATACCATAAAGAATTTGGATCACTTTCTTACTTCCAAGGACAGTGTGATATAGGATGTTTTTAGTGGTTTATCTTTTCAAGTCAGTTCATCTTTGTGAGGAGAAAGAAAGATTTGTGTGCATATGGTGTTACTCTATAGCTCTACAACTGATAGCCCTGTCAGTTAGCACTGTTGGCAAAAATAGAGGATGCAATCTCTCCTCCTCCTTAAGAAAGGACTTAGCATAGGCTTCTCACATTTTGGCTCTGTCCTCCACAAGCTTTCTCTAAAAGGAATAAGAACCCTGCAACATCCTTTTGTCTTTGAAAGAAAGATCCCTTGGTGTTATGAGACCACAGAAATGGAGGTACCACTCTTAACTTTGTGCAAGATGCCTGAGACCCAGACAGGAGCAGAATCCTGTAGCCATGTCCTAGGGAGCTCCCCATGCGGAGAAGTAGTCCTCGTACCTTCTGGTTCTGAAGCACCAACATTTTTATGCACTGGACTTAAAATGACTCTGCCTCTAATGTTATATACTCTGCTCCAGAGGGAAGGAATATAAAGTCATTTACAAAGCACAGGACAGGAAGAAAAAAAAAAAATACCCACCATCAAGCATACAGGCTTTTGAAGTGATCATGCTGTTACTGCCACTAAAAGTAGCATTTCTATTTTGATTTCATCTGTGGAGTTGTTAGACTGCCCAAAATGACAAACTGGAGCATTCAGTAGCAAAAATTCGTCATTACTGACCATAGAAAGAAAGTTGCCACTGACTCACTCAGAACTGTACATATTGATTGAACATCTATCTTAGCTCCAGCATGCTCAGGTTGTCCTCACCAAAACAGACATCTGCACATGAAAACTCTCCGTAAACAACATTCAGCCCAAGTCTTTTGACCTGGTCTATTGTTCAGCAGAGTTTCCTAGGGAAATCACATGTATGTAGTTACAATGCTATGCACCCTGTGCTATCACCTCAAAAATTTATTTTGGTCAGTTTCGGCAGGACCATTATAACTAGACACTACAGCTGCAAAGCATTCTAGAGGAGGAGAGGGACTTTCTTTCTCTGTCAAAATGTCCCAAATAAGGATAAGACTGCAGTAACCCAACTTTGTTTGCTGCTAGATGCAAACTCACATGTGAGAGATGCTTTATAGCACTCAGCTGTAAGTTAAGTTGAAGTTCACAGCTCAGTAGGAGGCATGAATCCTAAACAAAGTGAACTGCTCAAATTTAATGATTACATGATTACTTTTCATTTTGTACATGTCATTCGTGGGTGGAAGAGTTTGGCTTTCTCTTATTTCATTTTGCAGTCATTCATTACATGAAATAGTCTAACTTTCATTGCAGAAATGGGCAAAAAGGCAAGTGAGTTCAGTGTTTCATCCATTGCATCTCTATGGAGTACCTTTTTCACAGAACAGACCTACTACTGGTTGCCTGTTTGCGCAGAGTATTAGATCCTTTGGCAACATGTTTGTTGCCTTTTACAGCTTTATTGCACAAAAGATCAGTAGGGCTTTGAGAGATTCTCATGAGCTATTACACTGATCTCAAGTATCTATATTAAGTGGCACAAAATAATGTTACTCCCTTAATTATAGAGGCCACACTGTGAACTAATCTATGAATAATGACATTAAAAACACTGAAATATCATGTTTGCAGTTTTCCTCATTCCTTATTGTTTTCCTCATAGCCAGGTGCATTGGTTGAAGTAGCTGGCATGAATTAATGTAACTGCAATCCAGACCTCATATCATAAACAGATTATTGCAAAGTAGAAATATGGTATCCAAAACGAGCACACCACATATTAACTTATCTGCAGCAGTAATAGCAGTAGCCACAAGCCTGAAACAAGAATTATCTAGGGAAGAGGATAGTGACATTGCCTTAATATAGTGTACTGTAGTGTCTTTGAACTGAAGTAAGTATGAATTATAGTATAGATCATAATATCAGTGTTTCACAAACAGGCACACATTATTTAAATACAAGTTTTAAGTATAACTCTGTTGAAATTCAAAACATATACTTTTGTCTTTTGACTCATTGCCAGCGTCTGAAAAAAAACCCAGACTTGTACTTTGTCTCCCATTATACACCAGAAAGTATTTAGCATTGTTATTGTAAGGTTATTTTAGGTCAAGCTCTTGTTTTAATAGAAAAATAAAATAGGAAAAGGAAGAGTTCAGGGACAACCACAGATACTATCTTTGTATAAGTTCTATTTTTCAGTCAAGGAATCTGTGAAGAAAAATTTTTCTGCTTCTTAGGTAGTTGTGACTTGTGGTTTTATTTGCTATTTCTATTAAACTTATTTTAATCAAATAGGGACTATTTCTGTTCATTTTCCTTTAAGATGTACCATAAACATGCAGGCTCTGATCTTACTTCAGAATGCACGTGGATGTGATATGAAGTGTAGATATATTCCCACTGGCCTCAGAGGGTGGCTATAGGAGTTTGCATAAGGAAGTATGTTCCCAGTTTCAAGATCAGAGACACAACGTAACATATGTAGACAGATCTCTCTCGGGCTTATTGCATTAGTGAATAAGGTGAGAAACAGTCCTGGGTAAGAAGACAGTAGATTTCATTATCTCCCAATTCTGAATTGCCACCTCAAACTGCCAGCATGCAGTAGGTCATAACAAGCTAATCTGAGTACAGAAAAAATATTACTGTATTTTCAAAATTAAATTTTTAAAATACTACTTAAGATTAGAATGTGACTACACCAGTCAATATGTTAAACATATTCATGAGTATCTGTTGCAAATAGAATAATTTCTTTTCAACAGCATTCATTATTTTTTTCATTGTCTTTTGTGAATAATAGTCCAATTAAAAGTAGTTGCAAGAACGTAAACAGAAGTTAAAAGATAAGTAGTTGTAGAAATTAAATATCCCATTGAAAAATGGCAATCTAAATACACACAGTTTTCTACTCCAGGTTAACATTAATGATCATGTTATATTAATGCCCACTTTTTTTTTCATTTCTTTAGTTGTTACAGACCACCGTGTACAGTCCGAACGAAACGCTGTGATGCTGGATTTTATTTTAGTGAAGAAGTGTGCCGCTGTGTACCCACATATTGGAAAAGACCACTTATGAATTAGTGAAGAGAGCACTACTTGCTATTTTGGTGTACATTTTTCCATTAGAAAAAAAGAGCAACAGAAACTTTGCTAATATTTGGAATTAAATGTTCACCAGAGACCATGTGGGGCTTTCGGAGACAGACTCATTGTGCTTTTCTCAAGATGTGGAAAGCAAATGTAGAAAATAACTGAGGTTCATGTTTTGTAAAGAACTCGATAAGGACTTATTTTCTGCCAATGACCAAACAGCCTAGGTTCTCCTTCTTGTGATTTTTTTTTTTAAAGAGATAATGACTATATAATTTATTTCCACTAAAACCATTGTGCAGCATTTCTGTTTATAGCAGTAACAATTGTTAAAGCTCACTGTGATCAATATTTTTATATCATGCAAAGTATGTTTAAAATAAAATGGAAATTGTATTATATAATGGTGAGAATGTTTAATCACCTGCCTAAAGAAAGGAACTACAATTCAGCTTTATTATCAGGGTTCTTAAAAAGGGGAAAGGCAATGAGACAGTACTTTTATGAAAGGAAGAAGACTACAGCCATTTTTTTTATACCTGTTGTTATGTGTCATTTGAAATAGAAAGAATGATAGTTTTGTCTCTAGAATGAAACTAGCAAAGCAAGTACAGCTAATAACCAATGTAAACATTGGAGATCCTGTACATTGTCCAAGGATAAGGGCTATGTCTAAAGGACAGCAGCAACTACTCACATTCCAATATATTTACCTTCTGTTTTGTTTCTTGTTAGCATTTCTAAAGAATAATATAAAATAATGTCTATTGAAGGTTATTAGTATGAAAGTGGAAATGCCAGCTATGCTTTTCATTTAGTATTACAGGCTATATTGTAAAATCTACAAGTAAATAATTCAGAATGCTTTGGTGCACTTTACTCTTTCATATACTCAATCCAATATCTTGATCGATAATGTATGTGTGTGCAAAAATACACTGAAGGAAAAAAATACAATTTATATTCCAATGGGGGTATGAAAGGACTTCTACCAGTCTGGTATGGATTGACATAATCTACAGAAAAAATTGTCAGGACTTCTCTTTATTAAAGAGAATGCAAAATCAAATATCTACAATTCTAAGAAGAGGTAAGATTTTCAACTTGTGTGGGAAGAACAGTGTGCAAAGAACAATCTATTCAAAACTAAAATAGTTTAGAAGTTGGAAGAAAGCTGTTAAATTATGGAAAAATTATTGGGTGAAGAAATGAAACAAGAAAAGCTGCAAAGCAAGATTTATGTGACGGGGGGGGAGTGTGCGGAACTCTGAAAATAATTTTAGGTGTCAGTGCTTGTTCTAAGCAGCTGTTCTTAAAAGTTATTAATGAAATAGTATTATTTCTGATTATTTCCTAGGCAGTTGTGGGGTTGCTTTTCTAGACTCTTTCCTATTAGATATCAGAATTCATAAAACTGAGTGAAAGCTACTTTTAATTACTCAGTCCCCCTCGTGAGTTGAGACAGTTTAACAAGTAGGCAGGATGAGAAGCAGTTTGAGAGTTCACACTTTCTACTGTATGTCTGATGTCCTCAGTGTTCTTCCCAAGAGGCCAGCTATTGAAGGTTAGGCAAACAAATACTGCGGAATGTCATTATTACTATATTGCCTCAGCAATCAAATGCTGGTAGAATTCCTGATAACAATGTAATGTTGATACACAACTTTAGCTAGTATAACACCAAATTCACATTGGTTGGATTAGTAGTCATGCAAATCATCAGTGTCTAAACTGGCACTGTCAATCTAATAGCGAAAAGTTAATAGTCAAAACTTCATTTAGTATTACTAAAGACCCAGACATCCACTTCTATATGTCAGCTGCTTGAAGGAAGCATAAAAATCCTAAGAAATCAATTAAAGAGCAAACTAATGAAGACTTGAGAAAACAAACTGTAGGTGAAGCTCCCAAAATAAGCTTTTTAATTTCTGTCCAAGCCCAATACAGAAGAGAGGCAGTGGGGGTAAGGACAAACCAAATCTGAAACCAGGAATAGATGCCAAGCAAGCCAGTAACTAACACATAAAATATGTACTTGTGGTTAAAAAGGAAGAGGGCACAAGTGAAGACAGAGCCAAACTGCATTCCAACAAGTAATTCTATGTAGATTATAAAAAGTGCATGTTACAATACTGTGCAAATAATAATAATAAAAAAAACCCTACTAAACTGAGCAATGCTCATTTTACGTGTCTAAACTATTTGACTAAAGTAATGAAAACAGCGCTAATAAAACCATTCTGGCTAAGCAGATATTTGTATTTCTACTGAGCATGCTACACTCCAAAATGATAAAACCCATCAGGGTAGGGAAGGGAAGACAGGGAGTTTAAAAATGACATCACTGAACAGGAAGCTCCAACTTTATAACAAACATTAGCATTCAGTAAGAATTACTTTCCTGAATGCATTTTTTTCAATTTCTTACCTTTGCAAATATTGAGACCTTTGGACATAAAGTATGTAAATCTTTGTGAAGATCTAAATGTAACTAAAATCTAAAGAATGTAAACAGTTGACTTCTAAAACGTACTACAAATCAGGTTTATGTGCGAGCAAAGTGATTCATCAACTGTTCTCAAAGGTATGCAAATGAGTATACTAATATATGCAAACAGTTGATAGCATTTTGTGGTAATCAGGCTCTCCAATTGTGCTTTACATGAAAATATTGGGGGGGTTTAAATGTATTATACACAAGAACACAGTAAATATCACAATCATCATTAGTATAGGCTACAGATTTCCCATTCTGTGTAATAAAATCTGATTTGGTTTACCTCAGTACTGTCACAAAATCATCTATATTTAACTGAGTGTTTATCCGTGGAGAAATAGGGAGTGGTGGCATAATCTGCACAGCAGGTCTTCCTTGCATCTATTATATAAAATAGCAGATAAATTTACACCATTTTCAGTTTTGAAGTGTTATTTGATTATAATCTCCTTGCAATTTTCATCTTCATTTCAAATCTTAATTTAGTATTCTTAAAATATACAAAAAGACCCCAGACTATACACCTTAAAAGAAGATCTAAAAATATAGGTGCTAATTCTACATACAAGTTATTCTGCACTAACTGAATAAAAAGTTTGAATTATTTGTCTAAATGCCCTGTACCTTCTACAAAAAGTGTGGAGGAAGGAGTAAGCTTATGTAACTGCAGTAAATCACATTGAATAGTAAACAGACTTACACTTGCGTTTCATGAGGAATTTACAACAGTTTCTGTACTCTTTCAATATTGTACTATGTGGAGACCAGAAATTATGCAGAGCAACACCTCTCTACCTGTATTAACAGAAGGACATACTATTTACAGTATGAGTGTTGTTATTCTGCTGACATGTTTGTTTAATTCATGTTGAACAAGTTGATAGTAAATCAATTCTCTTGGTTCTATTTGAAAGACCAGCATGAAATCTTGCATATGTACCATATCATCTTGAAAGGCTTAGTGTTAGGATTGCTTTCAGTATTCTCATTTTCAGTCTTCAAATCTTAGTGACAACTCCAGATGCCCTTGAATTTTAACATATCTCTCTCTCTCTGATTTTCTGGAAGCATATCTTACTATAATGTCTATGCCAAAATCTAGGAATGGAATAATTTATGCAGTCAGTAAGCTCATCAACAGATTAGCCTGAGGAATAGACTATATTCTTTTAAATGTTATTTAATTTATATTTAATTTAGCAATATATTATTTAAAGATTATTTAATTTATTCAATATTTTGCATTATTTGGAGGTACAAAAGTTTGCCCTCGTAAAAAAGTTTAAAGGTGATTGACTCGGAATTTTCAGAACTTTTGTAATTTAGTCAGTATGATATAGTAATGATTTTTATTTATTGAAAAATGAAAATAATAGTTGATAATTTACTTCATAGCTTCCTCTTGTTCTCTTTCTCTTTTCCTTTCCCATTTCAGATAAAACATCTGGTAAAGAACACAGGACAACCTTCTGACTGAGTGATGAAATGCTAAAATCAAGTGGACAAGGTATTTAATTTTTGTTAATGTAATAAATATGAAGGACCAATAAAATGAGGCCAGTTTAATGCAGGTTTAAGGCTTCGGATTGTACTAGTTTCTTAAAAGCTGTAGATAAATCAACACATTTTTATAGAATAACATCTATATTATATATATTATGTATATTTTCATGTCCAAATGTTGTAATGGAATCTGAACAGTAGCAAGCAGTGAGAGGTCACCAATTTTACAATAGCATAGTTTCTAAAATTTCAGTAATTTATCATTATAAAAATTTATATTTTTTCTACAGTCTGAAGCTATGAATCAGGGGACCATACTTCAGCTTGAGAATGTACTAAATTATGAAACAACGCATTCCATTAAAAAAAAAAAAAAAAAAAAATTCTTAAAACACAATGCTTTGCTCATTTGTATAAGCATTGCTACTTGTGGCAAACCACTATGGAAATCTCTGAAAATTGTATATTACCATTTATTCCCTTTTCAGCAAAATATTGTCATGAAAATAATGTCTTGTAGGTAAATTTTTTCCTGGTTGAGGTACTGTATCCTTTCCTGACAGATACTGACCTTCCAACTGAGGTTCAGCAAACCCTTTATCCACTTTCTACATTTATAATCAGTCCTATGTGGTCATTGAACTCTTCCCCTTTGCCCCCTTTCTCAACTTAAATTACTTCCTTTAGATTTCTGGACCATATCTCAGTCTCCCCATAAGAATATCTTCATTTTCCTTTCAGCCTTTCTCACATATCACTGTTAAGTCTAACCCTTCCATCTGCCTTTTATGTTCAATCTCTCACTAAAAATGGCAATGCTTTCCTCTCTGTTATCATTAGGACCTCTCTCCTCTCTCAGCTTTAAATCATCATGCCAACATGGGGATTAATATGTTTTTACATGTCTAATGATACTCTTAACTATACATACATGAAAGAAAAAGTGTTAAGTAGTCTGAAACTTCACATTCCAAGTGTTCAAATCCAATCTGTTCAAACAAATAATAATAATAATAAGAAGAATAATTATTACATTTGAGAGCCTCTCAAAGCAAACTTGCAAATAAAAATAACAGATGCAGAAATCACCCTAGCAGATTATACTTGAAACATAAAAGACAATTTAGGATATCACCCTCCCTGTAAAAAACACCAGCTTTAATCCTGCTGGATGCCAGATACTATCTCAGCAGTCTAACTTTACAGTCATGCAGTCCTCAACAATGTCTAGCATAGCATGGACCTAAATTTAGCCTTATAATTAATAGTATGTTCACATCTCATTCACACTGTGTGGAAAAAAATCCAAGGCCGAAGGGGAGGTAAGGAGACTTCAAATATAACAGAAAAAACCTGAAGTCTGCGCTCTACCTTAACAGACTCACCTCTATGCTTTACATAACTGTAAAGACAGATGAAAAATGATCACAGGATTCTTCCCAGAAAGAATGCCATTTTTAAGGATAGATAGTATTTGTAAACTCAAGTTGCCTTCCTAAGATGAATGTGCTTTTCACCAGCCTGCACCCTGTCCAGTAATATGAATGCAGGGAGCTACCAAGTCACAGAACACTTTAGGCTCATCTTAGTCCATTGGTTAACAGGAAGGTAGATACTATATTGGTTTCAGTTGCTCCAACCAGTTTTTAAGAAACCATTTAAAAGATAGATATTTTAAAATACAGCAAATAACCTGTTACTGAAGAACTAAAATACCTTGGACTCCCATTGTATTCAGAAAAAAAAAATAAATCTAAACATATGAACAGACACACTGCCTGGAAGCTTTTCTGGAATTAAACTCATGTAAAATTAAGGTAAGCTTAAAAAAAGCAAACTCTGAAATAATTTTCTGATGTAAATCAAGTCAGTTACATGATGTGAAGATGTAGTGTTAACATTTACTTTCATTTCCAAACTATGAAAAAATACAAATATATGCTTTATGTAGAGACTAAACATTTATCAAAGGTAGTTTCCAAAAATAAGAGAGTGAGTTTTCAAGTACACATTAAGCACATATGGTCTGACAGCACTTTCATATATTTATTTGCAAGAACAGAGTGCAGTGATGAGATGTTTTAATATTGCTGCAAACATATTATTAAAAAAAACAGTATTCTTTTGAATAAAAGTAATAGTTACTCTTAGTTACAGTAATAGGTTACGCTTTAGAGAATCCAAGCAGTAGAAGTTCATGTATTCACTCAGTACATTACTGCATTAGATTTATATTGTATTGTTTACAAGCATTCAGATTTTACAAATCATTACAATCACAAGTCTCTAGCTATTGAAGATCTACCAGTTAACATTTGTCTTTATTAATTAGTTGTCATTGTTCTTGAAAACATACAGGAAGTATATCTTATATTCTTTAACTCTAGTTTATTTTTAAAAATACTTCCAAAATAACTTTATATTTTAGTAACTCTAACAATGATATGACAAAAAGCCCATAAACAACCTGTAGGTTAATAAAACTTCACCTTTCACAGCCTACAGTCACAGTTCAGGTACTCATTCTATCACCAGGGAGAGTCCTGCAGCACTGTGTACTTGGGTTCCTAAACCAACATACTCTCTCTGAGCGCTTTCAAGTCAGGCATGCAGCTACAGCCACCAATGCTGCCAAGATCCCAGCTGCTTCTACAACTTACACATAGGACAGCTTCTTGGACCTGCTTCTAGCATAGTAGACTGAAGATCATCTGTATTAGGGGGCTTCCCAAACTCCCAGGAAGAAAAATAATACTCAGGAAAGCAAAAATAAATAATTGACTAAATAAATATTCTCTTGGCCTCTGAGAAGAACATCAAGAACAGGTTAGCTAAAGGCAAGTCAAAACCAATACGTCTGCACAAGCACAGCTTGTTGCTGACATCACTGATTCTTTCTTCTGATTTAAATGGTATTATTCATTTTAATGGCATCACTGTAAGACTGTGATCAGTCTGCAGAGTAGCAGGGCCTGGTAAATGTCATCAAGCACTCCTGTTCTTTATAGGTTATTCTAACATTGTTGATTGCTCAAGGAGGGAAGAACTACATATACCAATGAATAGTCTACCTGAAAACTCCTCACATTTACCATATAGGTAACTATAGCTGTTTGTTAGAATTCCATATCTTGAGGAGATACAATCCATAACTTCTGTTACTGTTTTTACACAAAATGAAGTAACAGACATGTACTAGAATACTTGTTAGCTTTTCAAGAGAGTGAGCAATACTGCTAAACTCAAAGGATTGAAAAAATAAGACAGAGAAAATCAAACATCCCACCATTAATGAAGTGTTAATTAAGATTAAGTACATTCAAAACAACCCCCACTGACAGCAAAACTGTTTTATTTAAGGTTCAGGAAGTTTTAAAACAGATAGTTTAGACCAAATTGTGGTCTCAACTATATTGTTCCTGATGTGGGAGTTTGCAACATAGTGAAATGCCGTACCAAAAACTAATTAAGTCTTACGAATACTCATGGGTCAGCATTTAAAATTTCCTTATTTATCATTGAGGAATCTGTGAAGAGGAAAATCAAAGGAAAAATATATAAGAGATTAGATCCACAATTGAATTTATAATCATTGTGAGTGGTACCTAAATCCTAAATTTAGACCCTAAAAATCCTCATTCATTTGTCCCTAGTTCACAGGAGGCAAGTTTCCAAAGTAAGTTTCCCTAAACTGAAGGTGCACTTCAGCAAATGCCTATATTATGTCAAATATTATGCATTTCTAACAGAAATCTAATCTCCCTCTCATGCCAAAATATAGAAAAAACAATGTTAAACATATTCTCTAGAGATACTTAACTACAAATAAGACAGAGAACACTGCAAGGTTTTTATATAACCCAATAAAATATTGGTTCCAGCACTATTCATATATTTTATAAATTTTCAACAAATGAAAAAAATATTTAATGACACTTGCATTGAAATATTAAAACAATAGAAATGGCTTTTTGCTCTTGCATAAACCTTTTCAAATCAGCATTAGGCTGTTTTCTAAACAAACCATAAACTGTAGACTAATTCCCATGGCAAGATGCAAACAAGACATATCCTCTATTTCACTGCAAAATTTGAGGGGAATTAAAAATGCTTGAAGTGCTGCACAACCAAGTATTAAGATCTGGTATTCAGCAGGTAGTTTCACTATATATCATATACAATATACATTTTATATATAGTCTGATCCCCTGTTACATTAGCAATATAGCCTCTGGCCAATTTCTGATCCATATCTACTGCCCACAACTACTCTTTCTGTGAGGAACACCAATATCTTCACAAGAGCAGAGCAACAGTCTCCTTTCTGGCGCAATTAGGTTAGTGAATCCTTCCATATGCAATCTCAAAACCCCACATCTATACACATCCTACTACGCAAAGTTCTCCCTTTATTACAAAACCTTACAGATGCCTAAATCAAATACCTGACTAGTTTCCTACACAATCCCAACTGGCTGCAAGAAGGTCCACACATCCAGTAAAATCCACGTCATGGTCCAGTTCTTCAGAAAAGTGGAATGGTTGTTGTTGAAAGACAGTGAGAAAATAGTGCATAAAAGTATCAGACCAGTACATCTTTACCCCTTCCCATGAGAGTACCAGCATTGTAGCCCAGGGAGGTGGGTTTTTTTGTTTTTTTATTTTTACTTCCCACCTAATGATTTCAGTGAATCTGTACACAGAAGTAGGTTTTTGATTCTGTCATGCTTTAAATGAGAAATGCTTCATAGGCAGAATTTGGGTACCAGCATCCAAGTCAAACAAAAATATACTTAATTCCTCTCTTGATCTCTGGGTAAAATTATTATCATTGTGAGAGGTCTCCAGAAAGTATGCTACATTTTATATTTTTACTGTTTAAAAAAATTACAATTAATATTCTCTTTAAAGTATGGAATATAACTGGTTTTCTAAATATTTTTAACACCATCTGGTAAATTCCTACAGACAACCTAGGAAGCTTGTACAATATATTTCTCTAGTTATAAATATATTTATAAATGTGTATATAAATGAAGTATAAATATGCATATATATATGTGTATATATGTAATTTGTGTATATATAGGTAGATAAGGTAAAAAAAATAGAGATTTGAGTTTCAAAATGAAAGGAAATCTGGGGAAGAATGGTTGTTTTAAACTGCTTGTATTTTTTTAGATAAAATACAATTACAGATAGGAAAAAAAAAAATATCACCAGGAATAGAAAGTATTTCGTTCCAAATGTCATCCTTATTGTAAGGAAATTATCGATAAGATTTTAACCTGAGCAAAGAAATTAGCCCTGTACTAGGCCTTTGAGATTATCTATCAGTTTTGCTCTGATGCTGCAGCAATTCCCAAACCTCCTCAAGTGTGTCCCATGATGCACAATCTCCTCCCAGTACACATTATTAATGATTTAAAGACATATTTTTTCAGCTACTATTATACATCCAGTAAGAGAACTATATGTTTAGCTTTATGTAATTATATTTTATGTAGTATTACTGGAAGTTAATTTTATGTGAACTGTTACATCAAGACCCTTTGAGTTTCTCGCAACTTTTAGCTTCAGCACTCAATTTCACACACAATCACTGTACAGTGATTTATGTCCCACCATAGTCTCTTTAGTCACTGGCTGATTCTCTGTCCAAGATAACCTCCTCACTTCCAAAACTGAGACTGATTACCGTTTTCCCCTGAATCACATCACAGCCAGTGTCGTGGCACTGTACCTCTTGATTACTTCTGTCTTCCATAGTAGTAAGCTGTCGTGAAAAATGCCTTAATGTGACATCACATAGTTTCTTTCCTAATAAAGCAGCACAGTCTCAAAGTTGAGCTCAGTGATTCAGAACTTCAGATATTTACATTGTAAGACTGATATTTAGCCTCTCCTCTAATTAGACTCACCTCTTTGAAAAGCTGTGATGATGACAATATCAATCTTCATACTACTCTACATACAGCTTCTCCCACCTTGAATTAATTACTAAGCAACAGAATTCAGACTCTCCGTTCTAGTCTCTTAATAGCGATTTTCTAAATTCACGGAGGTGGATAAGAAAAAGTACTCTGCTGAACGTAGTTTTACCTTTCCAGTTTCAATTTAGGTACACGTTAGTTACAACTGAAGACTGAAAGTTATGCCATTGGGCATAAAATTCTCATTAAAATGGCTGAATTATCATGATTATATAGGACATAGATACATTGACAAATTAATAAGTAGTTTCAGTTCTTTTCAGCAAATGACAGTGTGTACAAATATTTCTGAGCTCATTTACTTCCCAAGTACAAACTTGCTTAGTAGTTGCTTATACAGGATATAAATAATTCCAGCCGTCTTCACACAACGTGGTGGATGAAAAAAGAAAACAAGTACTTTGGATCAAAGCCCTTGCTGTTTTTTTCTGTGGTAGGAATGCAGGAAAATTACATGGTGCTATACTCTGTTCATTAGTATAACATTTGCACAGCAGTCAAGTAACCACTTATTCCCATGCGAATGACTGTGCCAACAGCATTTTTTTAATATCTGAGCAAAGGAAAGCTACATCTTAATTTTTCAAATGCAACACGCTAATCCATGAGTCGCATACCCAAATCTTCACTTGCCAGGTAGAAGCCAGAGCCCTGGAGGTGTTATAGAAGCTGGAGGGGACAACTTCTCCTTCAGTGCCCCAGGGCAACCTCAGCCTTGTGCAGCTCCTGCCACCACCCTCTGCTAGTGCTCTTCATGTGCTGCATTAAGGGCAGGGGAGCTTCCTTTAGAACCCAAGACTGCCAAGGGTCACATACAGACAATAATTGATTCAAATATAAATTAAGAATTAATAAACAGAGATTACAGACTTATTTTATTACTCCTTCTAATGAGTTACACTGTTTGGCATGTAAAATACAGTATTCATTCGGTACCTGTAGAATGACATCATTTCTAATTCATATAGAATATGCAATGTAATGATAATAATCCTCCTATTTTAAGACTAAATTCCAGTCTGTTAAATATTGTGAATTTATCATATGAAAGCTTTTTTGTTTAAGTATAAATTAAATGCATACTTGACACTTACTTCTGCACCACTAAAAATACTTTCCAGAACTATTTTTAATAGTAAGTCTAGGAATGCTAATTATGCATCATTCACCATTACAAAACGTATTTTCCAACAATTACTGTGTTTAAATATTTAATCCAGTTTTACCCTATATTTGGAATAGGAAATAACTGTGCAATCTCATTTTCTGCTTCATAGTATTGGCAAACACTGATTTCTTAAAAAAAACCTGCCAGTAAGATCTGATAGGGCAATAGCAGTCCAACCCAGATATGTGCCCATCTGTCTTCAGAGAAACCTTCCAATTGGTCAAAGCACTTAGGAATCAATAGGAAAACCAAAAAAAGACATCAAAGAACTTAGGTTATGTGATGGTACAGAATTCATTAATTTTTAGTCTTCCTCTCTAGAACAGTCAGTCTACTAACTCCACAGAAAATCTTTGGATAAAGTTCAAGAATGACACCAAACTGTGGGCAGCAGTCAATTTCATGTAGGGAAGAGCTGCCATTCAGAAGGATCTTTACAAGCAGAAGGACAAGTTTGACTGAAGTCTCACAGAGTACAAATACAAAACCTCACACCTCGAATGGAATAAACCCATGCAACACTATAGACTGAGGGCAGACAGTCTTAAAAAGCAGCTTTGTACAAAAGGATCTGAAGATCCAGGCAGGTAACAAGTTGAACATGATCCAGAAGAGTCCTTGCAGCTATGAAGCAAAGCTGTGTGAAGAGATATTGCTTGAAGGAAAACAGAAGAGATTATTTCCTTCTGGTCAGCACCTTCAGGAGCATATTTGACATGTCATGCCCAGTTTTGGACTCACCAGTTCAACAATAACCCAGGCAAACTGAAGGCAATCAAGTAGCAGGCCACTGAGATGGTGGTGGTGGTACACAAAGCATGGAAGGAGAGGCTGAGGGAGACAGGCTTGTTCTGCCCAAAGAAGGCTAAGGGAGTATGTCTGACCACTCTTCCAACTACCCAGTGAGTGATTGTAGAGAAAAGAGATTCAGAGTCAGAATTTTCTTGTAGGTCCAGAGAGGACAAGTCATAGTCATTGCAAGTTGCAGCGAGGGAAATTCTGACTAAGTAAAAGGAAAAAATCATTTTACAATGAAGTTTATTTCAGCACTGGAACAGGCTGTCCAGAGAGGTTTCAGTATCTCTGTTCTTAGAGATTTTCAAAACTCAGCTGGACAAGGACCTTAGCAACCTGAAGCTGCCCCTACTTTGAGTAGGTTGGATTAGATAAGATCCAGGGGCCCAAATGTAATTTTTTTAATGATTCTATGAAAAATGACTGCAGGAGAAAAAGGATAAAATCAGGCTTGCTAGAGATAAGCCTGGGGTGGGGGCACACCGATGTTTGAGGGACAGTGAGGTCCCTTCGTCTGCAATATTTAGCAGTTCTGTGGAACTATCCAGAAGAACTGATTTTATTCATCCTGTTTTATTAACAGAGACAATATTTGCTGACACTTAAATAAATATATATATATACACTAATACTATTGAACAGTTGGTAGAACATTAGAAAGTTATTTCTGAGACTAAACATATCTATTTCTTTCCATTTTAGACACCAGACATACCTGACACTCAGTTCAGGACTGTCAGTTATAAAAGCAAGGCCTACAAGGAAACCAGGATTCACTTGGACGTCTAAAATGCCACTGAACATCTCTCTGTCTCTCTCTCTCCCCTAACTAACTGTGAACTTTTACTTTCTCGATTAACCATTTTTATTACTTTAGTTTCTTATCTTTTTTGAGATATTTAATTATTCAATTACATTACTTATCTAATTTATATTTTACTAAAATTTTACTGTGTTTATATCCTAAACTGCATTTATTAAGTAGTTTTCATATTGTTTCATCTCCATAGTACTTGCTAAGCTTCCAAATTGCTGAGTAGTCTAAGTGATCACATTAGTATTTTTACACACATATAAAGAAACCATTTGTGAGAAATCCTTATTCTAAGAATATTCTTTTATATAACTTTTCATATTAATGACCTTCCCTACAACTGTCTCTAATCCTCTGACTAACAAGATTTTGAGTCAATTCCATCATTGTTTGTATCTCCTGTTACACCTGAGAAGGTATTTGATCTCATACAATATGCAGCAGTCGCTTTTGTTCTAAAAATTGCCTCTATTGGCTTTTCTGTGTGAACGATTTCTGAAAATTTTGATGGTTGAATTTGTGGTCGTCAGTCATTCTGAAAAAGCTCATAAAATCCCGAGAGACTTGCAAAGAACAATCAATCCCTACATCAGGAAGCAAAAAGGAAGTGCCAACCCAGTGGAAATTTATTTATTACATGTTTGAAGTCTGCTGAAATAACAAAACGCTGGATTTAACAGTCAAACGGGACATATACAAAAGCAATAGAATTAAGTCTTATTTTCAACAAGGGAATGGTATTCAAGTAACTATTAAAAATTATTTTTTTTTTTAAAGTCACTCCTATAAAAGTTAAAAGAAAAAGTAAATGTGATCATATAAATTACATTAGGCATAAGTGAGAAGCTTTCCTTGAACTATATCCTTGCAGGAAATTGGCTAAATGTAGCCCCTTGGCGCCAAGGAGGTCATGAGCTCTGCGTCAGTGCTAATTCGTTTTTCGTGACCACATTGTGTTGGGAAATCCTGATTCCCAGTACTAAAGTGTAAAACAAGACTTTGAACTCTATAGGATTATGCCTATGATATGCCAAACATGAATGAAATTTCATTTCCTTAAACCTGTAGGAGTGTACAAACACAGAAAATGTTCCATATATCAGTAATTAAATGGCAAAAGTTCTAGATTATTTTCTCCTCTGAAATGAAAATTACTTTTGGAATGAAAATACTTGATACAATGCATTTTTCTCTTTTTTTTTTCTTTGTTTCTGAAGATATAACCCAAACTAAAACATTCTTAAAGCAACAATAACCTATAATCACCTTTCAAAAATCTGTCAGTGATAAACAGGTACTCACAAAAAAAGCTAATGCATTTTTACAAGAAGACTACAAAAATAGTCTAATCCAAGTGTTAGCACAGTAGAGACCAAAACCACCCAACAAGCTTTGCCTCCAAGTCAAAACTTCCATTTAAGCCCTAACTTCTGCTAAATAAAAGACAAGCTTGAATGTAAGTCCTCAGATGTTGAAAAATATATAATGAGATCCCAGCAATTAAACACCACTGTTAAAAATCTGCAAATTGTGTTCTCCAGATAAATCAGTAGAAGAGTAAATGTGACAAAGAATACGGTAAAATATTCTTGAAGGTAAAGGTTCATCGTGCTTACAGCACATATCTCTGAATATGCAAACAGCAGCACTCTACCAGCACTGACTGTTGAGTGTGCCAAGCCTTAGCTTATGTAGCATATGTTGCAGCTGTCTTTAATAAAATCAGAGATAATTCTGGAGTGTTGCACTTCTGAGAGAAAAAACTCTTCTCACCCAATACGCAGCTACCACGTGTGTATAGACACAGACTAGAATTGAGGACATCGTGAACCTGCTTTACAGATTTTCAAATCTTTGCAGACCCTCCTTGAAAAGTCCCACCAGCTCTTCCACTACTTCACCTGCTCCATGCATCAGTGTTTTCTGTTTCTCTAGCAACGCAGTGCTGAACTACTTCTAATCTGTTTCCTCTATAAAAGGGACTAGGAAGGGCATGCCAGTAAACAGTTATGAGGGTCAGCATTTCTCTGTGTAGGCACTGCAATTGGTGGGCTTTAGAGAGTAACACCTGAAATGGAATGCCAGGCATACTCTTCCTGCATCCACAAAGCAGCCTCCTGAAGGGACTCACGGATTTTGGAAAAAAGTTGGCTTAAGCAGCAAAGCACAGATTGGTTTAGAGGAGATGTAAAAATCCCTTCCTGGTACAGAAAAGCTGTGGCAGGGAGAGTAGTAGGACACACAGGAGTTCTTAGGGTTAGGAAATATATGAATCATCAGCAATGGGGAGAGTTAATGCCCCCAAAAAAAACATATTTACTGTCCAAAGTACTTGAGGGGGACAAAATATATTTAACTCTACCATTGGAAGAAATATAACTTTGGGTGATGTTAGGAAATAAGTTGACTGATGATCACATGCAGGGGGTGGTCTTTCTCTCCTTTGTGTGGTACTTCTGTACTGACAGGAAGATACCTGGATTGCCACAATTTTGGGAAAGGCTGAATAGTTACTCCTGCAATTCCAGGGCTCTCCCTCTATGAAATCACTGGAGTCAGTGCAAATTTTTGTTTGAATGCAACCAGACCCAACTCCTCTACTGAAAATCTGTCAGCAATTAGGTATTTAATGCAAACCTCTTTCTATCCAAGTACAGCACCAGTGGAGATACAAGTTCTATCTTCTCACTTAATTGCTGGGTCTGTAGTCATCCCCCATTTTCTTTGGTCTCTTCCTGGTTTCATGCCCTGCCACTACATATGTGTTAAGAAGGGAAAATTTTACCAGTCTATTGACACTGGCTTTATATTTTATTCATTCTCTATACAAAAAACACATTATGGAGGTCTGAATTCCTAAAAAACAATTAGATTTACAACAGGTTTTAAGATAATATTTTAGAGAGAGAAGACTATGATATAGCCGTGTGGCAGTGAAAATGATTCAGGCGTCTGCAAAGAAGAATCTGACAAAGTCCACCAGCACATTTCACATGATTATGGTGTCAATACAGATTCCTTTAAAAAATGGAAATAGACTAAATTATCATCCAGAGGTTGATTTTACTTATCAAGATGACGCATGACATTTACAGTAACAATGTTATATCCATAAGGCTTACAAGCCTTCCATCAATACTGAATGACTTTAAAGAGGTATGAGTTAAGAATGCATCCGAGTTTGCAGTGTTACATGCCCTCATCATTTCAAAATCCATCTATTATCTATGTAATACTGCAGAGAAATTTACTTTATAACCATCTGGTAGCATAGCCAACAGATTTTCTACCAAAAGCAGAGGCAAACAGACCAGACAAGAGATTGTTTTGTTACCAATTGGCCTGCTTCAGTCTACCTGAGAGTGGCAAAAAGGTACTTTCAGAGAAGGCAGTGTGCATTTATTTAGGAGACTTCCAAACAAGGAAGTGGAAAAAAACATTAAAAGATGGGAGGCATCCCAGCCCTTAGTTAAAATTTTATGAAAGCTTTTGTTGGCCAGTCCTCTATCCTCTCCTTCCTCTGAGAACAGTTGGTCAACAGTAGTTAATATCTCTTGGGACAAACATTCTAATAAAAATTTGTCTCCAGTTGCTTGTGAAAAGAAATAGTAGCTGCTGGCTACTATTTCTTGTTCAGAGCTGTTGGCTTTTTTTCCACAGTGCCACTTGAAACGGAAGGTAAATTCTGCCTTTGGAAAGCAGATTTTCTCTAAGCTCTCTGGAGAACAAGCATTTCTCACTGTAGTCAGTGCAGTAACTTCCATTAATAACCAGTGTTTATAATGCATTCATAACACAGCCTTTAATCCCTCTCCAGGCCTCATAGATTAGTTCTTGTTTTAAAAGCAGTAGCAGTGCAGCTCTTACATTTTGAGGGCCAGAGATCTGCTTTCAGCTCCACAAATAACAACACTGTGAAGGCAGGTTGGTTCAGTGGGCAAGCAAGAAGCCATTTACTATTATTTTGTATTCCATTAGTAGTCCAAGAATAACATTCAGGAGGCACTAGGTTACAGTAGTAAAGGCAAGGATAGCTGTTTATACACAGAACTTATCTTTTGATGAGAGACAAACCAAGTAGTTTATGTAACACCCTATACAATGGAAAAAGTTCCCTGGAGGGGAATCCCCTCTAGGCATCAGGTTTCATCCCCAGAATCAAACTGACCCAGTAAAAAGAACTTTGGGAGTCCATAGAACATAATTCTCATTCCCCCAGCACAGAACAAGCCATAAACCACTCCACTACTCTGTACAGCAAGCTTAGAGTTTAATACAAAACAAACTACAATGACCACAGTCAGCACAGAACACGTATGCCTTATGCTTGAACAGCATTTATTAGGGAGATTTCAAAATACCTAATCACATTAACAGAACTAGAATTTGTCTTATCAAACTCTATGTTAGCTTAAGAAGATATATCTTTGGTGAATTTTAATTGTATCTTATGCTGGTTTTCTACATTTTTCTTCTTTACCTTTATTCCTCATCCTGTTTTCTTAATACTTACTATCAGACCTGAAAAGTCACAACTCTTGAAAGCATCTATCTAATTCCCACCCATAATCCATTTGGAGTTTGTCACATTTTAAGCTTTGTTACCATCATTAAGGAGATACATACCCATATTTATAACCATTAGCTGTCTGGCTTTTGCAGATTTTTTGTATCACTGTTTAAAAGTGAATCAAAATACTACTCTTATTTGGGGCCAATGCAGGTTATATTATGCAAACAGATCTTGTTCTCTTCTTATTTACATATCTAAAGAATATTTTTGTTTCTTTTAATTTCCTTGCAAAGGTCACTTCATCTTGAAGTGTAGCAGTTCTAACCTCGTTCTACTTTCTCTGATCTACCAGATAAGGCTCTCATACTGTCTTTAGAGTGGAAAGGAATGGGTTCTTTCTCAGATCACTATTCATCCAGATAAGCCTGGAGACCTTCCCTACAAGGGTGATGGTTGGGGTTTTTTTTTTGCATTTTGACTTGCAATCCTTTTCTGCATTCAAGTTCTTAACCTATTTAGTTCAAAGCAATTAAACCAGTACTTTGAAAACAAAATTATCTTAAAACACCACTTTGGGGGTTTCGTACTTAATTTTCTACCAATATTTTTGTTTGTTTTAACATCTGGAAATATTTTCAGATATCACATATTTAATAATTCTTATAATTTGTTGCTATACATTGAATACATATGTATAGGCTTTTGTCACTCATAGACCCAATAAGTAATTTATAAATATGAGCATTATTAGACATACACAGATTCACACACTGAAGAAATAACACACACACACACACATTTTGTAATGGGCATTTAAGCATGCATCAGTGCTGCAACGCAGCTCTCCACAAATTCAGATTACATTTTGATCCCCCAGATTTACAGTAAAATATTTATTCTCCTTTAAGTAGTATATACAATTTGAAACCTAAATTAATGTCCCTCTTCAAGTTAATAACTATACCCAAGGGCTACCACACACGCATATAGTAGGTCAGACAAAACGCACATTAGGTGTTGTCCCACATCCCAAGGATGTTATTTGATGTGTCAACATTACAGTTTTTCTTTTTATTAGTCCCTGGAGTTGCACTAATTTTGACAGCTGCTAAACTCATTTTCCTGCATCATAAATGCTCCAAGCTAATCATCATAAAGGGACAAATCCTGCTTGGCTTCATAAGGGAGAAAGGCTTTGCACAAGCCTTTCAAAACATGATGAAAGCAAAGTGATTGTTAAGACTTTATGTTTGTTTGGGTTTTTCTTTCCATTCAAAGCAAGGCAAAGTACCTAAGCAGCAGTGAACTTTGTCCCTCTTTCCACCCCCTCCACCATTTATAAGGTAACTACCTAAGAACTGACCTTTAAAAATACATATTCTGAAGCTGCTAAACTGTAAGGATAAGCTAATAAACATTTGTTTAATTAAACATCTTCTGAAGACAACTACAAAATCAAATTGTGAATGTAAGTATTTAAACAAATATCTTCTGAGGCAATGTCAGACCCTTAAAAATTAATTTATATTTAAATATTTTTTAAAAGGAAGTAGGAACTATGTTTTATGCTGCTGCTTCTCCAAGATGTTGGCTTTTCCATACACCTCGTATATACTTGTGTGATAGATATTGGGAAAACCCCAAGAACATAGACTAAGAGTAGACCTCTTGTATTTGAAAGTGAATAAAATCAGAGGAGTTAGGATCAAGAGTTACCTCAATGGATGCTGTTATTATAAGAAAAGGAGCAGTATATTTAGCCAAGAAAACTTGCAGTATGCATTTTAAAGGAGGAACTTGGAAGACACTCATCTTTCTGGAAGAACCACTATCCTTTCAGATAAAGCAGCAAGTAAGGAATATGGTCTAAAACGTGATTGATGAAATTAAGCATTCTAATACTAGCATAAGAAAAGCTATACACTGACATTAGTTTCTTTCAGGTAAAGGATTCTTTTGAATTATTATCTAGAGGCAAGTCTAGAAATGAGTTTCAGAGGCCACAATCTAAAGATGTTGCATGTGCTATTAGCGATCTCACTTCCCCCTACCATTTTCACCCCATGAAGCTATTCAAAATACTGATATTCACATGTGAACTCATCCAACAGGCTGGTTTCACAGAAATTACAATCCTACTTATGACTGATCTCTACATGAAATACACCTTATAAAGCTTACAGACATTCTGAAAACAGTTTCCAGTACAGAATCTCTTTCTTCTACTTCACAATTACTATCCTTGTAGGATTGGCCAAAAAGGACACAACTGCATGTACCATATTGTACTGGGTTCGCATGGCAAGGTTTTGTTAGTGGTGGGTGCCTACAAGAGTGGCTTCCGTGAGAAGCTGCTAGAAGCTTCCCCTATGTCCAGTAGTGCCAATGCCAGTCAGCTCCAAGATGGACCCACGGCTGGTCAAGGCCCAGTTCATCAGCAACAATGGTAGTGCCTCTGAGATAATGTATTTAAGAAGGGGAAAATGTTACTGTGCAAGAGCAATTGCAGTTTGAGAGAGGAGTGAGAATATATGAGAGAAGACTCTCACTGCAGACACCAAGGCCAGTGAAGAAGGAGGGGAGGAGGTGCCCCAGGCACCGGAGCAGAGGTTCCCCTGCAGCCCGTGGTGCAGCCCATGGTGAGGCAGCTGTGCCCTGCACCCATGGAGGTTAATGGTGGAGCAGATACACACCTGCAGCCCAGGGAGGACCCCACCCCAGAGCAGGTGGATGCCAAAGGAGGCTGTGACCCCATGGAGAGCCTGTGCTGGAGCAGGCTCCTGGCAGGACCTGTGGCCACATGGAGAGAGGAGCCCACGCTGGAGCAGGTTTGCTGGCAGGACTTGTGACCCCGTGGGGGACCCACGCTGGAGCAGTTTGTGAAGAGCTATAACCTGTGGGAAGGATCCACATTGGAGAAGTTCACGGAGGATTGTCTCCCGTGGAAGGGACCCCATGCTGGAGCAGGGGAAGAGTGTGAGGAGTCCTCCCCCCCTGAGGAGGAAGGAGCAGCAGAGATAACGTGTGATGAACCGACCACAACCCCTATTCCCCATCCCCCTGCACTGCTCAGCAGGAGGAGGCAGAGAAAATCAGGAGTGAAGCTGAGCCTGGGAAGAAGGGAAGGGTGGGTGGAAGGTGGTTTAAGATTTGGTTTTGTTTCTCATTAACCTACTCTGATTTGATTGGTAATAAAATAAATTAATGTTTTCCCCAAGTCGAGTCTGTTTTGCCAATGACAGTAAATGGTGAATGACTAAACAACAGCGTGAAGTTATCTGCAGGTGACAGCCTCATGCCAACAGCATAATGGGGTTAGGAGGAACAGATACCTACTACTTCTGTTGCTCTGTCTAGGCATATTTCTCACCCCATAACTGACTTCCACTGAAACAAAGTCTTAAGGCAAATATTTGACTTTATTTCACTCTTAATGGCACTCATAGGAAAATGGGCTAGAATTGCTCCCTTCACCTCCGTGATTTTATGAAGAAGTAATTCTGCATGCTCCCTTGCAATATACTGTTATTCTTAGTTCACTCCTTTAACTAATGTTACACCACAGCCTTTACTGAAAGTTCATGTATAAAACCCCTCAAAAACACCATAACAGTCACGTACTAAGATACTGTCATCTTGTGGCAGAACTGAAGTCAGAGTCAAAATAGATTTAGTAGCTATTTTAAAAGACTTTTCTTTAACAGCTCCCTTAAAGGAATTTCCTTCTATTGTCTTTTGAAAGCTATGTCAACTGTCCATTGTTCTTCAGGGGCTGGGCTGACAGCACGATTTTTAAATGTGCCCAAATTTGAGTGTTACCTTCCATATTCAATGATGTTTAGGTTCCAAAGTGTTCAATTACATAACTTTCAGAACTGGGATTTCAGCTCTTGTATGACTTTGAAACTGATTTTATGGAGTGTTATATGGCTACGAAGCATAAGTCAATGCCGAAGAACAAATGACCTGTTTTCCAAGGGTCAGCAACCTAGTGTAGCATTTTAGTAGGTTCAGGTCATTTTTCCCAGCTCAGTATTACATCCCCATGCACATATATTTTTCACAACAAACACTTCAACTCTTCCTCCAATATTTATATTGAGTTGAGTTAAACTAACATTTTTGCAAATTTGGATTATTTCCCCATATTTTCTAATTAAGAAAATATATTTCAGCTCCAGTGCATGTACTGGAGGATCATGCCTGCATTACAAATTTTATAAAGGACATCAAGTTATTCAAAGGGATCAAAGAGTCACGTAAACAAATCACTAACTGTATGTAGTTGTGTGGGCTCCTAAAGGACTGCAAGCTTGGTTTTAATGAATCAAGGATGTTTCCTCTTTAATTGATAAGTGAGATTTAGTGAGGAGTTAAGTTCATGACCTATTGTTCATATAATCAAAATCTCTCAAGCAACATGTCCACATTTTTCTGTGACTTGAACTGAAGTTATCTTATTATGAACCAAATGCATGAAACACACAATGCACAACGGTCAGGACAATTTGAAGTCAATCAGAGCTCCTGAATTATTTCATTTTTCAAGTCTTACAGAGTTTTTCGCCTCTTTCCCTCTGCCCTCCTCTTTCTGCTCAGAGGAACATGTATCTGCTAGTTTATAATGACTGGTTTATATCATTGGGAACGAACTTGAATTTAACTATTTTCAGCTGGGAACCTAATAGATGCATGTTATTTCTTTAAATAACTAGTCCTTCTATTGTTTAGTCCTAGAAAATACTAGTTTAGTATCTGACTACAGAATTACACTGCATACATCCTCCACAATGCTATTCTGCGTGGAACCACTTGTACATCTGAAGTCGTATATGCCATCATATTCTAGACACAGAGGTTGATCCCCAACATAAGGATACCTCTTTTTGCTTTGTCACAATTGGCCTTATTCTTTTTTAAACAGACTACATATTTTTCTCATATACAGCACCATGGCCATCTAAGGGATTTTTTTTTTCTTTTAAAAATACATAAAAACCCATAAAAAAATATGTTTTTGCATAAGTTTATTACTCTTATTTGTATGCCATCTAATATCAACCTCAAATGCTTAGAACTTGACATAGCTGATTATCTGCAGTGTAATCATACCAATTATGTCTTTCAAAACATCTATAAATGTGTTTAAATTAAGCATTGTTGCTACAGCCCGGCACTGATTTTATGGCTAGCTTGAAGTCTGTCATTCTCCCTGAAATGACTTTGCATTTCAATACAACTCTTTAATTTCTTATTTTATTTTTACAATCCAATGTTTGTAAAAGACTCCATGGACTGTAGACAATCCAATATTCACAGCACCCAAGAACATCTAGCAATATTCTTTATTTTCACGTGAAAAATTATCTTGTTTCTTTTTTTTTTTTAATATCTTGAGGCTTTTTTTCTACATACAAGGAGCAAAATACCTCCAATTATATCCAACTCTATTTAAACTGGCAATCTGCACTTACAAAACGTCATATGTAAGATAATTTACTATATATAGTATGTAGACTGAAAACACAAGCAGGAAAAATGAAAAAGAAGAGTAGTAGAAAGATTCTATACATGCCCTCAAGATAGTCCATAGCAGACTTCCGAATGCTAAGGTGTGGACCACCCACACTCACATAGTTCTCAAACAGAAAAGCTTAAAAAAATAAACAAATGTTTAAATAATGATAGAGAAACCATAACCCTCTAAAGCACTCTATTTATCTGCCCTTACCACTGATTATTTTGTCTTGTCTGATTTTTCCTTACTGTAATTTGAATTCTAACTGAATTCTGTGTTACCAACTCTGAATAAAAAAAGAATATTTTCCAGCATTTTTTCCCCATATTTATTGGGCAACATCCAACCCAGTTTTCTCTTGTTTTGTTCTAAACAACCTGAAATCCTTCCATTTTTCTTCATGGAGTCATGTCTTCTAAAAGCATGTGTACATCTTTCTAACTTAGTTTAAAGCAAAAAGACTATCTAACATATTTTATACTTAACCCCTCTCTTCATATTTCCCAATAAGCCAATACAAACTTTTGCATTCTACCTACTTTATTGCACCATCCTCGTGATTTTTCTCAATTAAAATGAACAAGTTTTACTTCTACCATGTATTTCTGAAATATTTTCTTCTGTTTTTAAAAACCTTTCTAATCTCTCATCCAGTACGTTTTATGGCTTCCTTCTAGGTCCTTGTTATCAGCAAACTTGCTAGATAATCTTTTTAATCCATTACTCAAGCCATTAATTAATATCAAGTAGTAACAGATTTGAGATTGAAGAATACCATTTAATACACCCTCACTGCAGCACTGGACTATTTAATCTCATAAATTTAGGAAATCCAGATTCTGATTTTTTAATTATTATTATTATTGTATTTGCTCCTCACTGCATATTTTTGATTAAATAAACTCACGATTCTAAATAATAAACTCATGATTCTAAGTAATAAACTCATGGTTCTAAGTAAATACAAGTGGTAAATCCAAGACAACCTACACTGATTCTGAAAACAAATACTAAAATTGCATGTATCTGCCATTAATCATTAATTTATTCCTTCTTTGTATTTTAAGATTTCATTCCTATTATGCACCCTGTAAGAGGCATCAGCTATGGAAATTTGAAGAATCACCATAGAAAGAGTCTGAAGCAACAAACACACTGAAAGAATGAGTATAGTCCTTATGGGTCCCTTCCGACTCAAGATATTCTGTGATTCTATGGTAATGATTTTGTATCTTGTCAAAATAATTTGCTTTTATTTCTCAGATCTATGGTATAAGGATAATAAAAACCAATATTTTTAAGTGAGATTATGGATTTGTCACATTGTCTCACATTTAAAGGTATCTCAAAATAGCTATCCAAGAACAGAGATGTTCTAAAATCTTTTCACACATGCGGAATTAATTTTAATATTTTAATGTTGTCTATTAAAGGACCAGAATCATCTAAACCATGCCACTTACAACATAAAAAGTTGCATACATTTTATAGTTTTGACCTAATCTGACTGCTATTTTTTAAAAATAAAATTCTTATGGATTCCAGTCTATTTTCTCCACCTCAAAGAGCCTAGTTTCCTCAGAAAAAAAAAAATCAAATAGGAGATGGAATAGCCTACAAGTAAAGTAGCTGTAATTTGGCTTTTACTTTATTATTTCCTTAATATAAAGAATAAATTTCAGTTCAGTGAAAACAAGGAAAAAAGTTCATAGTAAGAGGTACATATGAGTTATGTATTTCCTATAATGCAATGCAGTCATTTAATATATTTTTTTATTTGAAAAGGAGTTATTTTTCTCACAATCCAGGTTTCTTATATTTTATCCTGCAGGATAAAGTATAGATCTTTTGTTTATGATCAAATCGGTGGGTAGAGAGATTGATGAGTTGATCACTGACAGTCACAATTTCCCTGCAGGAATGTACAAGAAAACATATCATAAGAAATCAGTTTTGGTATCAAGCAACAGAGTTGTGAACCAATAAACAAACTTAAGAGGGAGAAAAAAGAAAAAGTACAGTCAAGTGAAGAACTGTTTTTAAGAAACAAAATATATCATTAGATGTGTACGATTATGTTTCAGAGCAATGTAAGAAAAAGACATAAACTACTGTGGTTAATTCTTGCAGATGATGGTGTGAAAGAGGTTAAGAAATGTGTGCTGCTGTCATCTTCCTATTCACTGAGAACCTTCTAACAATACTAAATGCTATTAAAAGCAAAAAGGAAAATATAAAAAGTAAATCTTAAACACACCAATTCAAGTCGTCTTTGGGATCCAAATGAGGTAGGTACCAACAAATCTAAAAACTTTCTAACCGTCCAGAAGATAATTCCTCTAGAAACACTTCCCACTGAAGAGCACAACGCTTTCTTTTGAACTAAGCTCTAAAGCCAGCTTACAAGTGAAACATAGGCCTAAATAAACTCAAACTGTTCCCCCTTTTCATGGAAGTCAAAAAAAAAAAAAAAAAAAAAAAAAAAAAAAAAAAAAAAAGGTAAAAACTTCCAGTCGGAAATAGCGTGCACAACTTTGTTGAAAGCAGACCACTGCTAAGTAAACCTTTGGAGCCACTTTGTAAACAGCCAGAAACATCCAGTCAGTTTTCTGTAAACAGCCAAGTCACACACCAGCTGAAAACGGCAGCCTTCTGTTGGAAGCCTTTGGTTGATATTTAACAGGGCTACATTTTAAACCAGCAAATAGTTACAACTATCATCATTGCAATCTGATTGCACAAACCAGAAAACTCTTCAAAAGATGAGCCACAGTCTGTTCTGATTTGGTGACACTGTTTGAGATCTTGATGAGACAGAATAAATGGGAGAGAAAAATCAATAGATCTTCTCCTAAAATATAACAGGCAAGATCAATCCTTAATCCTCACGAATAAGCAGAAAAATTTTAATTCACCTTGAGTTTGCAAGTTTCAATGCAGTGCGACAGACATAAATACAAATATTTATGCCTTCCTTTGCTTCCTTCTACTTTACATTTACTGCCATTAACATAATTTGAGAAGGAATTAAATTGATCAAATGAGTGATTTCAGAGTTTGAAAAGCTTGAAAGATTTAAGACTTGTATTTCCTCAAAGACATATTACATGTTTTATCCAAATAAATTATCCTCTTACTTTTGATGAGTCTTCTTATTTGTCTTTATAAAGTGAATCATCATCACTCCCACAGGAATATAACTCAGTTTAACAACTTAGTCTTTTAATCCTGTCTCTCTGACCTCACCTTAAAAATAAACTAAATTATGGTAAAACATGCAAAGTGTCAAAAAAATAGAGGTGACAAGTTGACCACAATCCAGATCTAAGCTGCTCTTACAAATTGCTCTGTGAAACTTTTAAAACTCCCAAGCTCCTTTAGGTTGAAAGGCAATGTAAAACTGAAAATTGTTAACAGAATGAGTACATTCGCATGTTTCCTGTATATTGTATGCTTTCTGTCGAAATAAGTTCCTTAGAGCCTGTCCTCAGTTTCACTGATATAAACCAAAACTGACATTGTAGGATTTCTATACTAAGGGCTTTTGAATGTTTCTACAAATGTAAGATCAATAAATATCACATAGCCTGACTATCCATTGTTACTTTGCAGTAATGATGACTATTTTTAATAGTGTACATAGCCTAGAACAAATTCTGCTCTTTTAATGAATTCAACATGGCTCTAGTTTTCCAAAACCTGAGCACTGCTAAAGAAAATGAAAGAGATTTAAATAGAAAAGATAAAACTTAACACAATCCTGCATTACCAATGCAAGTTTCTCAGTAACTTCAGTAAAGTATGGACCTAAAGGGAGGAAGCCAAAACTTTCAAGTACCTGAAAAGCTAGAGGACAAGGCTAGTTTGTGTATTTAGGACGCCTCGATATCTGTGATTAGCATACAAAATCTGTCAGGAATTGTGTTATGTCATGGATTCTGAATACAGTTTCCCAAATCTAAATTCAACAATTTCTATAAAACTACGGGTTTGGTTTCAGAGTTAAACATATCATTAATTTTCTTACCATTATCTTATATGAACTGTAAATTGAAAAGATGTAGTGTCAGTAGGTACGTTGACAAAAAGCAACAAATTCTCAGATGGAAATAATATTGTATATCTAGATTGTTACTAGCCAAGCTAACAACTGATTTGTTAAGTTTCAAGTTAGAAATAATAAGGTCCTGAGGTTTTTATTTGCTTTAAAATTCAGCATTAAAAGAATATAATTAATATAACTTCTACTTACCTGAGCATTTTCAAAAATTTTCTGTCTTAAAGTCACAGAAGTCATCTTTGTTTTTATTTTATTAATCCTAGGGGGACAGGGCCAGGCAGGAGAGGTGGAAAACAAGCTGCACTTAGTTTCTCTGGTTTTGCTTGCTTTGCACCCTTGGCAGGTTTTTCTTCATGTGTGCCAAAGAACTCATCAAAAGCACATTTGGTGGTTTTTACTGAAGGTTGGAAATTGCTGAACATCATCATCTTCTGCAAGAAGAATTCCATAATTTTGGTCAAATTCCTACAACAGTTAGGTCTTCCCAAACCTCACTGTAACTAACGGCTATAGTTTTTCCAGCAGAATATTAGTATCATGAGAGATATCGAAGGGAGATGCACTGGAGGGGATGAAGTCTGAGATACCCTACAGATTTAGCCTTTGATCTGAAATGATATCTGCTTATGACAATCTGTATTCAGCCTTTGCTTTGAATAAAAAAAAAGATAAGAGAAAAACACTATAGCAGCCTAACTCTTGTCCTGTCTTTGGATAACAAGGGAACATCAGTGGATGTGGTTTATTTCTTAAGCAAACAGAAAGAACTTTCACCTTGTATCAACTGACAGAAAAATATATATAGGATATAAAAACAAAGCTAAAAAAGTTTTGGCAAAAATCACATTTTGCAGAGAACACTTATGGAACAATAGGAAGGATGCAATATGAAATTTCCAAATTGCTTACAGAGGTTTTTTTGAACACTGCTTCACTAAGCTGCTAGCAGTGTACCAGTAGCAAGTACTATCTACAAAATCCTTTCCATCTTTAATTCTATTTATTGTGTAATCATAAAATTATGAGATATGATGATCTTTTGTCTACATAAACTGATAGCATCTTTCTCATCTGAAAATAGGTGTTCATTGTTTTAATTTCCTATGGGAAAATGGCATTTCCTTATCCTGGCATGCTATATGACATCATGCAACAACCCAGCTCATTCAAATTATTACAAGGTATCTAATTTTCCTCATCTACAGAAATTAACCTGAATTACTAAAAAATGAAACTTTAATAGTTACTGGATACTACACAGAACTGTAAAGGAATTGTTTCAGAAGCCATAGAATGAGAAGACAAGGCATTTCTGTTCTTGCTATGGAAATAAGAAGAAATTTGAAATTAGAGATTTTTTCTTAAAATCTGGAGTCTTATATAAATTCTATTTACAGAAAGAGAAGGGAAAAAAATAGAACGTACAAGGATTTTATACAGTCTACAGCTCTTGGTGCCACTGCAATTGTTCCTTTGCCTGAGACACTATGATGAAGAATCTTCACTGTGATTATGGTTAGTCATAGAGTACATACTCTAGAGGAAGAACCTGGCAAACAGATATAATGAAAGTGTGAGATACATGACCTCAACTCTCATGAAGCACTACAATAGCTTAAGGAACAGATTTTAGACTGATTCAGAAGAAAGATCTTGGGGTTTTGTGGTACACTGAAAGTAAAAGTTTTGTTTTAGAGATGCTGATCTAAAGATTTTACAGTTTCAAACAGAAGCAGATTTGCAGGTAGGAGAGAGAATGCTGGGGAAAATGCTTGCTTTTGATTGATTTATTAATACAGAATTTTATTTATCCTCAAGCCCTCACCATGGAATGGAAAAAAAAAAACCCACAACCTTGACACATTAGTGGTGTCCTTCAGGGCTTGGTGTTGGGGCCACTCCTGTTTAACATCTTTATTGATGATCTAGACAAGGGGATCGAGTGCACCCTCAGTCAGTTGGCAGATGACCCCAAGTTGGGTGGGAGTGTTGATGTGCTCGAGGGTAGGGAGGCTCTGCAGAGAGACCTGGACAGGCTGGAGCCATGGGCTGAGGCCAACTGGAGGAGTTTCCATAAGGCCAAATGCCGGGGGCTGCCCTTGGGCCACAACAACCCCCAGCAGCGCTACAGGCTTGGGGAGGAGTGGCTGGAGAGCTGCCAGTCAGAGAGGGACCTGGGGGTGCTGATTGACAGCCGGCTGAACAGGAGCCAGCAGTGTGCCCAGGGGGCCAAGGCGGCCAGTGGCATCCTGGCTTGTGTCAGCAATAGCGTGGCCAGCAGGGACAGGGAAGGGATCTGACCCCTGTACTCGGCACTGGTGAGGCCGCACCTCGATCCCTGTGTTCAGTTTTGGGCCCCTCACTACAAAAAGGACATTGAATGACTTGAGCGTGTCCAGAGAAGGGCAACGGAGCTGGTGCAGGGTCTGGAGCACAGGTCGTACGTGGAGCGGCTGAGGGAACTGGGGGTGTTTAGTCTGGAGAAGAGGAGGCTGAGGGGAGACCTCATCGCCCTCTACAGCTGCCTGAAAGGAGGTTGCAGAGAGCCGGGGATGAGCCTCTTTAACCAAGTAGCAAGCAATAGGACAAGAAGTAATGGCCTCAAGTTGCACCAGGGAAGGTTTAGACTGGATATTAGGAAGCATTTTTTTACAGAAGTGGTTGTTAGGCATTGGAATGGGCTGCCCAGGGAGGTGGTGGAGTCACCATCCCTGGAGATGTTTAAGAGTTTTGTTGATGTAATGCTGAGGGATATGGTGTAGTTGGGAACTGTCAGTGTCAGGTTTATGGTTGGACTAGGTGATCTTGAAGGTCCAACCTAGAAGATTCTGTGATTGCTGGACCTCACAAAATTAGTGGAACTTAGGAATTTTGAGTTAACTGTGTATAGTTTTTCACTTAAAACAAAAGATAAAATTTTTCAGAAATTAAAGTATAAGGTGTAAGTACCATTAGAAAAGCGAGTCAAAATGTACTCTAATAATTAAGGGTAATAGATAAAATACTGGATAAAACAAGTTTTCAGATGGACAACTAAAAAGCAAAAAGTAGGAGCAAAGATCTTCCTGATATGCAGGTTGGCAGTTGTTTTAAAACCAACTTAAATAACTCAAAATAATCAGTGCCGACAGCTTGTTAAGTACTTTAAAAACATTGCTGTTAATTCTTCAATATTTTTAGATTTAAATAAGCTAATTTCTGCCATATTTGCCTACCCAAAGCAAAGTCCTCCTGATGTGATATTTAACATCTGATGAAACATTTCCTTCTCAATATATGTCAGCATATAACTGCAGTTTAATACAGGACACTTGACAGAAGAAGTCTATTTAAATAACCTAAATAAAATCTGATATAGTCAAGTAATATATGGCTCATGTAGAACTAATAAAATTATGTAGTTCCTTTGATTTTATTCTAGGGTATGGGTTCAAACTGTCTAAAAGTGTTAATCTAAATGTTGAACTGGAGAGCTCTCACATCTCTCCACACCATTCCCAATTCACATCATGACTAGAGAGTATTTCCAGCTGTTACTGATATGTTAATAGCACCACTGTGAATGTAGACTACTTTTAAGCCATATATATGAAAAGCAGTATAGGTAATACTTCCAAGATAATTTCACTGAGCCCTGCAATGACTTTTTTTTCTTTGAAGGTTGTATTCAATTCTCCCTTTTCTTACTAACAATAAATAGAGAAGTTGCCACATTAGGTATGCCAGTGGTACTCTACTAATGTAGAGTAACATAGCTTAAATACACATACTTGGGTTAGAAGAGTGAGAAGGTGCTATGGAAAAGTTATTAAACTTTACATCATGTGTAAACACACATAGCATGTATGAAGTCTCATTCTCTCATCTTGCCGCTTCCAAATATTTTGTTTATCTTCGTTCCCCTGCTCATGCAATGATACCCAAGAGGGGAAAGTAAAACGCAGTGCTGCCAAAATACTGGAGATATTGCATCCAGATCACAGTCTAAACTTCCCATCATTTTATTGAACTACAACTTGTGCAGTTTACATGGGCTAAAGAAACACACGTTAAAAATTACAAACTCATATTTGTAAATCTCAAATAATAACACCCTAATCAAGGAATTATTTTCCAAGATCTGTTTATTACAGGGAAAAAAGAAAAAGAAATCAAAGAAAGAATATTATAGAAAAAGCTTCCAAAATACTAGTTAAAATTTAGTCCACACGTTTCCTAGTATCTACATCTTTTGGGAGAGAGGACAAAATTTTACTATGGAAGCTGATAACTACTTTCTTCTCTTCTCTAGGAGTGTGATGTTGAAGTTTTCTTCCCTCTAAGGTCTGTTTAAAACTATTTTGATGTGCTTTCTAGCATGCTTTACACATTGCTCATATCACTGGTTTACAATTTCACACTACAACAAAATTTGCTATATATAGCGTGTTTTAGTATATTGGATACCTCTCCTCTGTTGTCTTTGCCATCCCTAACACTGGTTTTGACCAGTCCCAAGGCTGAATTTCTGTGGTGACCAGAGCCCAACCACTTGGAGTGGTTTATAGCACTGGAGCCTCCAGTATAATTAAAAGGCTTGCACTGTCATCCCCTATCCCCTCTACGCTACATTTTATTCCAGGGTCACACATAGTTCATTCCACATGGAATAACTTTATTAATAGCTATTATTAAGCTATATACATAACAGTAAGCACCATACCACAAAAATCACACAAAGGTAAACAGAATAAATCAATCATTCATGGTCATCTTGTCATTAGGCAGTTGCCGTAACAGCTAAAGAAGCTAAAACAGGAAGACCAAGACAAGGTCCAGGCAGAGCCTGATAAACCTGAGGCTCATGCTCTTAGCTTAACACAAAGACCCATGACATTTTTCTAGCAATGGCAACACCTTATATATGGAGCTCCGAGGCTACTTGACTGTAACATGGATGGTAGTGGAAAGCTAAATCTGATATTTTCTCCTGAATTTCTGTTGTGTCTATTCCACACTATGTGCAGTGTTACTCCTTTTCACTGATGTTGGTAAAGTGGCAACACAGATGCAGGCACAGATTATAATGTTCATGGTTAGAAGGTTTTTGGCATGACATTCAGAATTTTCCCCCAAATATATGACAGACAGAAAACCCCTGTCCAAAGCTGGGTCCTAAGTACAATGAGGATGAAAATCTATTGGACTTCATTTCACTAGACCAAAAAGCAAATCATGAAAGATAAAAGCATTCAGTGTTGTTCCTACCAAGTAAAATATCAGTGACAGCATCTTAAAATACACAGGAAATATGTAAAATTTCAACAAGTATTAGGAAATCTATGAAAAGTTAACTGCAATAAATTATACCTTGACAATAGGAAAGCACAAGCACATTCAGCAGTTGCTGTTGGAATTACAGCACCACCTAGTGTGTTCAGGAACTGCTCCTAAGAAAAACTTTGATTTATGCTTGTCTTTGGCATTGAAATCAGGTCACTAGCTTTTTGATTTTCACAATTCTTCTAATATGTCTTATAAAATTGCAGTCTGAGTTTCATTAAATTAATGGATTTTAACTCTACAAGAACATCACCAGAGGAAATGTTATATATTATTACACTATTTCTTGCTCCAATACCAAGACAGTTCTTATTCCATTGCCTAATGAAAGCATCCACAAGACTTTCTTTTCCTCTGACCTTTTTTTTAAGGAAATTACCATAATTTTATTCAGGCGTGGAAGGAGGACCCTGTCTTCAGGAACAAAAATAGACTAGCAATAGGACTGGCTACCCCACTCATCAGCACCTGAACATGGGCTCTCCAGCATTCTGAGAGACTATAGAATAAACTCCAGACTGAGCAGCTATTTTTTTTGCCTGCAGAACAGGATAGTCCTAGATAACCCTAGGGACAATTTGATAATGATAAACTACCTTTCATATCTTTTTCTCTGATTGCAATGCATATACAAGGGAGGACAGTGGAAGGTCTGGACAGGGAAGGCAAGGTATTTATTTACATACTTATCAAGAAGGAAAACCAGTGCTAGAATTAAAAAGAAATAACAGAGACGGCGATTGAGCAAGCCTCTGAGTTTTCACATATTTTTGAGGTCACAGTTCAGTTGTGCTACCCAACTACTTCCAGATTTGAAATGGATGCATTGGTGGGGTTTTTGTTTGCTTTCCATCAGAAGGACTGTAAAACAACAACCTTTTTAAGCATTCCCTTGTATATTTGTATATGTACTATTTAAATATATTTTAAAATTTAGAACTTTAAAAGACCCATTGATATCTAGTATGCAAATGCTAATTTGAAGTTGTCTGGGCTAATCCATGTCATTGTAAAAGGGGAGTATACATATGATAGCATGAGACTTTCTTTTCATTGCACTCCTATCTCATACAGTAAGCTTACTGCTGAACATATATGCTGCTCAAAAAAATTACTATTTCTCCTTACAGTCTTTGCTCTGTTACTGTACATTGTTCAAACCCAATACTGAAGGCAAAGGTAATCAGGTTTCTAGATTAGGGGTTTTGTCTTGAAGAAGGGCAAAACCAATTGCAAATGGTAACTACCTATCTTTGTACAATCACTCTCTGATCAGACACCTTTCCAGGAAATAACATCCTCCTAACTGATAAGCTATGAGTGGGCTATAATGGGACTAATCTCCTTTATCTCTGTAGTAAATAGGTGCCTGTGCTGAAAAGGTTCATAATTTAATGCGCAAGAGACAGCCTGATTGTGTGACCTCACAAGACAGACATTTCCCATGCAAAGTTCTGAGGTCTCGCTTTTGTTCACTATGCCACTCATGCACTTATTTTCAGTGTCTCTAAGCAAATTGCTCCAAGGAAGGCTTATGAAGAAATCAGAGATGCAGTCTCCTCTGTCCAGTGAAATTTACTTGATCACAAAGCTACAAAGCTGAAGATCTTCAGGTTTCTTAAGAATAAACATACGTCATTTAATAAATCTTAAGTAAATGAAGACCAAAGACAGTCCAAATATGTAAGGGGAATTTTGCAAACCTGACCATAATTGCATTCAGCACAATCAATTTTACCTGCATTACTTATTTCTCATCACTGATCATAAATTTCTGGTGCAACAATATTCTACCAAGCTGTTTGATGTTTTAATGTCAATTATTTCATACATTTCCAAAGTTTATATTAGCAAGCTAAAACAAGCCTGAACTTCATAACCTAGCAGGAACACAAAATGAGAATTACAAGAGTAGTACTTGTAATTCAGAATTTAAGAAAGGATTCTAAGAAGAAGAGTTGCCATTGGTTTTTTTATTGGACAAGAAGCCTGACAGGTCAAGAAAATGTAACAAAATATGTTTTAAACTCTAATTAAATTTTAGCAGCAAAATAGAACCCTGTATTTTTAATTTCTTTTTAATGCAGAGTAGTATATAAGCACATCTGGCTTTAATTACACACTGTATGTAGAGGTAGCTGAATAGTGATCTCTTCCAACTCTATAGACAGTAACATGACAGCTTGGCTATACCTGTACTAATTACCTCTGTGTCCCTTCATAACCAGTTGAGACAACTAGAAGGATGTGGTTTATCCTACCAATTTGAGAATTAGTTTAGTCTTGCCATAGAAATGCCTGTTTGTTTCTTCTGCCTATAAATGAACCCAGATGACTAGTTCTGATCATGGTATCCATATTATGGATGTCAGTATTTGGTCAGATAAATCCCAAACCACAGTTTTTCATCCTTGTGCCATTCTTATATCAATTTTTCTGGCTTGAAAGCATACATGACTTAACATCTGTGACTTGGGAGCAAAATATCTTAACCATAACTTTTACCTTACACATTTTAAGTGTACCTTAGAAATATGTATTTGAATCTGGAATGATAGTTGTCAATAAAAAAAAAAATAAGCCCATAGAAATAATACTTTAAGCATGAATCTGTAGGAACTTTGTATACCATGTTTCACTGACAATATTATTGGCATGTTACTTTGTGCTACCGTAATTCCTCAAAATGATCAGAGGATGAAATAAACAGCAGTATCTGGTTCTCAGTAAAAGATACCCAAATTGCCTAGTTTTGTTTAAATATACACATACTTATATGTATATAAATATATACATAAATTAAGAGCTTAATTGACTTACACAGTCCATCAGTACTGAATCTTTGAGACTCCAAACATTTCTTAATCTAGTACGTTCAGACATGAGGGAACATTCTCTGAAGATAAAACCAAAACAAACAAACAAAAACAAAAACCCCAAAAGTTAACACATTTGGGAAATGGGAGGAAAATAATCCTTAAATTTTAAAGCTGTCAAATACAGGGGTTCAGAACAGCAATGTTTCAAATATGGCAATGTTTAGGAAAAATAACTCAGGGGATATAAATTAGATTAAATATCTGAAGTGATCATTTTTTCTTTCATTTACATTTCTATCCAAACTCCAATTAAATTAAGGATTTGCAGAAAAAGAACTGTCTGAAGTGAGAACTAAGTAGGTTAAGAAGGCCACATTCTCAGAAGTTGATAGGCAATAATTTATAAATCATCAGACAATATCTTTCATTGAACATGTGAAGTAGGAGTTGTTGAGGTGTAGGAGGAATGGAGTGATGAGAAAAAAAATACACTTATGCCCACTTGGAAATCCTTATTTAAATTAACATGTCTATAGACTATGTGATGATATAAAAGGGTGGAACAAGACCATATCCTAATCATATACTAACACTTTTTTTATATGCATTACAGAAATATCTGGCTTGTGGCAAGGCACCAAATAAAGGAAAGCAATGAATCAAAGGAAACTGAAGTAAAGACTGAAAACAGCTGTACAATCAAAGTTAAATCTGCAGCAATTTTTATCATGCATAAATGAGATACATACACACTATAAGCCCTGGAGAACATATTAATCAAAAAAGACAGAAGACAAAAACAAAGAAACAGACACAAAGTACATGATAAAATTTGAAGTTATTTGTGATATTGTGATGATAAAATATTCTCTCAAGTAAAAAGGAAACTATATCCTCCAAGGAAACAGGCCTTCATAATTATATGTCATCATATGGGATGAAATCAATTTTTTTTCCATGGAGCCATGAGTACAAAGACCACTTGGCAGCTCAGAAACTTGGCAATATTCAGCGGTAGTGTATCACAGTGGCATATTTTACGAACAGCTAAGGCTCCAATTTTTCTTCAGTTGTATCCATTAAAGATAAATTAACCATGAAATGTAATTAAAAAAAAAAAAACTTTCTGCAGGCCTTCTTCCATCAGAAGATGTGTTTATTCTTTGAATTCCACCTAAACTTTTCAAGGGGGACAAATAAAGTTTAAAGAGAAACTGTCTTTCCTTGTATATTATCAAAAATGATTGAATGAAAAAAAAAAACAAAAAACAAAACCACCCACTTCTCTGCTTAAACTAGTTTTCAGTTACTCACTGATATGAAAGTGAGGGACATTAATATTCAAGAACAGAAAGAGGATAAGGCTGCATTGCACTGAAATATAATTACCACACTACAGCAACTTTCACTGTAAATATGCAAACAATGCTTTGTCCTATCATTATTTAATTGTTTTTCTAATAACTGCTATAGTTATTAACATGATTTTCTCAATTACAATAGGCAATTCAGTATGTGAAATTCATAGTGTTGTTTAATAAAGACGTTTAACAACATATAAGCCTGATGGCACTCCTTTCTGCCAACTCGTCTAGTCTGTAAATTTACTGTCCTCCAATTTACCAGCAGGCAGCACCTCAGAAACTAGTAAAGTTTTTTGAAGATGAGATGATAAAATAAAAACTCCAAACACTAGCACAGTAAATACATGAAGTCCTTCATCCTAATTTTCTCTTATAATGGTACGTGCTGAAGAAGCTAACAGATGTAAATGTCTACTGTAAATATCCTAGGTCTTACTTTCTTCTCATGTATGACATAATAAAGTAAAACTAAGAGTGAAAAAAGCAAAATTCTAAATAAAATCATATCTTATATTTACTCATAATAAATTGACCATTCCCCAAGAGGCCTTAAAATGACAATGCACTACTTGTTCATGTAAAGTCTTTTCCATTTTAGCACCAGGGTCTTGCTGATGCCTTTGAACTTCCAGATTTTTCAAATTACATTTCACTAAGAAATACTTGCTCTGTCTTGTTTCCATCTCTCAGTGATCTCCATCTAATTCTGAGCTTTAAGTTCCCTGGTATAGAGTACTTAAAATGCCTACTCCATTTTACCTTCCATTCCTTACATACTTTTCTATTGAATTATTTCATAAAGTCTTCACTCATGGCTAGTATATTCATCTGAGTCAGATCTACAAGAATTGACCCTACGTATAAACCAAGAAGAATCAGAGAGTAGGATAGGAATGAAAAGTCTGTGGGCAGTATTTTAATTCCTTACAGATGTCTCTTCTTCTAGCATATCCATATGTATGTCTTATGATTTTCCCTCTTAGAAGTTAAAAAGCAAGCCTAGTTCCCTAAGAGACAAGTTAGGTACAGTATCAACTAAAATACAACACACTATAGGGAATTTAGAGGAAAAATGCACTTAATAAAGGAGTTCAGGATTACTTGTGCCAATAGCCTACCCAGTATAAACATATGCTGGCAACTGAAGATGTTATTGCTTCTCTGCCTTTACTGTATAACCTATTTTTCCCCTGAAGTCATTTTTTTAAACTCTTTGACTGAATTGCTAAAAGATGGATCAACTGTAAAGGCTTGTTAAGTACCTTCTAAAACACATTTTCACATACACATCATGATCATTACTGTGTAAAGAAGTTAAGTATTAATTTGGAAAAAAAAGCCTGAAATATATTAGTGGCAGGTGTATTTGACCTTCTGGGCACATGAACATTGCTGTGAAAAGTTTCTCTAGGGCTTATGAAAATTTCATAGAAACCAAGAAAATTTAAAAAAAAAAGTATTATAGCAATGAAATACTACATGAATAACACTTAAATCAAGCTTACTAAAACTGAAATCGATCAAGACACAGCAAAGATTAAAATAAGACAGCAATACAAACAGAAATGAAAGCTGGGCTGATTCTTATGAAACTCTAACCTCATGAATATAAGGAGCATGGCTTTGTGCCCAAGACCTCGAATTAATTCCCTCAAGGATGCTATTTACTGAATGATTTATTCCGTTATTTCTTGTTTTACCTACATTCACAAATTTTCAATGCCCAAGTTCTCTTTGATGGCCCATTAAGATTCTGCTGAAGTTACTATCTTCTTGGGTTATAAAAGTATTCACAAAGACTTAGATATAGAAACACCACATCATTTTAACATATAGAAATAGATTTATTTTTATAAATGCAATACATTAATGGAAAATTGATTAGTCACCTAAGTCTTTATGCCCTCATAGTGTGATGATACAGTGCAGAGACCAGATGAAGTAATTACTGGCATTTGTTTTTATCCCAACCACATGATGATAGGTTTCCTTTGGTTAATATTTTAGTCAGATGATGCAGCCTTTGAATTTTTCAGGGGTGTGTTACTGAAGACAGCTTGAAGACAGCTATCATCACTAAATATTAGGCTAGCAATTAACATCTGGTTGGCGTTGCAGCAGAATTCAACACAAGACAGTTAGTAAAGGAGTAACTCGCCTACTTTCTTGCCACTGTCCATATAGACTACCATGATCCTTCTCACATAGACTCACAGAATCATCTAGGTTGGAAAAGACCTTGAAGATCACCCAGTCCAACCATTAACCTAACACTGACAGTTCCCAACTACACCATATCCCTAAGCATTACATCAACACAACTCTTAAACACCTCCAGGGATGGGGACTCCACCACTGCCCTGGGAAGTTCATTCCAATGCCTAAAAACCCATTCTGTAAAAAAATGCTTCCTAATATCCAGTCTAAACCTTCCCTGGTGCAACCCAAGGCCATTACCTCTTGTCTTATTGCTTGCTACTTGGTTAAACAGACTTATCCCCGGCTCTCTGCAACCTCCTTTCAGGGAGCTGTAGAGGGCGATGAGGTCTCCCCTCAGCCTCCTCTTCCCCAGACTAAACACCCCCAGTTCCCTCAGCCGCTCCCCGTACGACCTGTGCTCCAGAGCCTGCACCAGCTCCGTTGCCCTTCTCTGGACACGCTCGAGTCATTCAATGTCCTTTTTGTAGTGAGGGGCCCAAAACTGAACACAGGAATCGAGGGGCGGCCTCACCAGTGCCGAGTACAGGGGTCAGATCCCTTCCCTGTCCCTGCTGGCCACGCTATTGCTGACACAAGCCAGGATGCCATTGGCCTTCTTGGCCACCTGGGCACACTGCTGGCTCCTGTTCAGCCAGCTGTCAATCAACCCCCCAGGTCTCTCTCTGACTGGCAGCTCTCCAGCCACTCCTCCCCAAGCCTGTAGCGCTGCTGGGGGTTGTTGTGACCCAAGGGCAGCATCCGGCATTTGGCCTCATTGAAACTCCTCCAGTTGGCCTCAGCCCATGGCTCCAGCCTGTCCAGGTCTCTCTGCAGAGCCTCCCTACCCTCGAGCAGATCAACACTCCCACCCAACTGGGTGTCATCTGCAAACTGACTGAGGGTGCACTCGATCCCCTCGTCTAGATCATCAATAAAGATTTTAAACAGGAGTGGCCCCAAAACTGAGCCCTGGGGGACACCACTCATGACCGGCCGCCAACGGGATTTAACTCCGTTCACCACAACTCCTTGGGACTGGCCATCCAGACAGTTTTTTACCCAGCAAAGCGTGGGCCCATCCAAGACACAAGCAGCCAGTTTCACCACAAGAATGCTGTAGGAAATGATGTCAAAGGCCTTACTAATGTCAAGATAAACAACATCCACAGCCTTTCCCTCATCCAATAAGCAGGTCGCCCTATCATAGAAGGAGATCAGGTTTGTCAGGCAGGACTTGCCTTTCATAAACCCATGCTGACTGGGCCTGTTCATCTGGCTGTCCCACACGTGTTGTGTGATGGTACTCAGGATGAGCTGCTCCATCAGCTACCCTGGCACTGAAGTCAAGCTGACAGGCCTGTGATTTCCCAGATCATCCTTCTGACCCTTCTTACATATGGGCATCACATTAGCTGATTTCCAATCTGTCAGGACATCCCCGGTCAGCCAGGACTGCTCGGAAATGGTGGAAAGCATCTTGGTGAGCACCCCAGCCAGCTCCTTCAGCACCCTCAGGTGTATTCTGTCTGGTCCCATAGACTCATGTGTGTCTGTGTGATGCATCAGGTCACTGACTCTCTCCTCCCGCATTACAGGGCAGTCCTTCTCCCAGTCTCTGTCTTCTGGCTGAGGAGGCTGGATTCCCTCAGTACAACTAGTCTTGTTATTAATGACTGAGGCAAAGAAGGCATTAAGGACCTCAGCCTTTTCCTCATCACTCATATTCATGTTTCCTCCTGTGTCTAGAAGGGGATGAGGCTCTCCCTGATTTTTCTTTTAGATGGTAAAGGTAAAAAAGAACATGGTATTTATCCTATTTTTTTTTCCATATTTGGAAGCCAATATTAAGTAAGAGTGCTACAACCATATCTAAGTGATCCACCACCTCCCACTCTTCTATGCAGACATGTGCCATGCCCTTTCAGGTAACCTACGATTCAAACACACCATTTTAGGTAAGGAGAACCTGATGTCATGTATATAGATTGATACTAAAAAATTGTATTTTGCTGTTTAAGATACTGCACAGTAATACTGAATATCAAAGTTCAGGACAGTTAGAGCTCTCTCCTCAAGAAAGGAGCCTCCAGTTGTATTTCACACTTGTCATTTGTCTTTCTTCATAACTCACCCAGAAAACTGCTCTCTCCCTATTCTGAACTTGTGGTCTACTCCCTAGAGCCTTTGTCTGCAACTCCTCTAAAGACACTTTCATAAACAAGCATAAACTCTGCTATAATCTTTAAGACAACAAATAAGAGATCTGCTTCTCTGCTCCAGCTTCATTTCTTCTGTCTAAAGTAAAATAAGTTCAGTCTTTTTCTAACCATTGATTGCCTGCAAAGAGCTTGCAGAGAACTGACCTAAGGCTTAAAGCTCTCCTTCAGTCACTTATTAATCAGGAGTTAAAAGTCACCATAGACTGAAAAAAAAAAAAAAAAAAAAAAAAAAAAAAAAAAAAAAAAAAAAAAAAAGGTTTAAACTACTGTAAGCCAGTTCGACCAGCTTGCAGTCAGACACTTTCAGCTGAGGGAACAGCTACAGATTTTGACATTTGCTCAAAGATTCTTCCTTGCCAACTTTAGCTGGGTTGCAACTAGGCCAGATGGCCTTAGTCCAGGGCTTGTAATCAACCAAATGTAAAGGAAGGCAACAGTTCTAACTGAAGAGGAAATAAAACAAAACAAAGCAAACTTTAGAAATACTAATGACAACCCATGGTAATGGTAATCCATATCCACCCATAGATCTGCCGTAGTAATTGAAAAGATTAAAAAACCCAAATTATGTCTGTTCTGGACATTTCTGGGGTTGTAGCTTTTTAAGTAAACAGTAACTGCCTATAAACCATCTTCTGTGATGTCTCAAAGATGAATGAATGGAACTATATTCTAGTCTTTCTTTCCATACCAAAACTCTCAAAAACACAACAGCAGTACCTGGCTGATAGGATTGATATTAATGAAAAATATCTTTCAGCTCTAAAAATAATATGTCTAAAGGGGGCAAAAAGAAGTGTATTTTAATCTACCTGAAATGTTTAGCTTAATCCAAGATGCAACAGTTCATTGCAGTTTTTGCGTTGATAAATTTAAAATTTTTCCCCCTTTTTCCTTTATTTTTTTTAAAATTAAATTGACTTCTAAAGTGGAAATGGTAATTTCAAAATGAAAAAGACTAATTTATTCTTCGCATAAAACACTAAACAAAACTTCCGCATTTTGCATTTTTCTTCCCATCTTTAAAACACTCATCAATTTTATTCAAATTCTCACTATGGAATGTTAAAGAACAATCCTCTTCAGGATCATAGAATCGTTTAGGTTGGAAAAGACATTTAAGATCATTGAGTCCCACTGTTAACTTAGGACTACTAAGTCCACCACTAAACCATGTACCCAAGTGCTACATCTACAAAGTGCTACATCTAAAAAGACCTGGAGGTCTTTTAAGTACCTCCAGGGATGATGACTCACCTGCACCTCTGGGTAGCCTGTTCCAATGCTCAATAATATTCTCAGTGAAGAAATTTTTCCTAATATCCGATCTAAACCTCCTCTAGCACAACTGGAGGCCATTTCTTCTCATCTTATTACCTGGGAGAAGAGACCACCACCCAACTTGCTACAAACTCCTTTCAGTTTTAGAGAGTGAGAAGGTCTCCCCTCAGCTTCCTCTTCTCCAGACTAAACAACCCCAGCTCTCTCAGCTGCTCTCCATAGGACTTGTTCTCTAGACCCTTCACCAGTTTTGTTACTCTTATTTAGACACATTCCAGCACCTCAAGGTCTTTCTTGTAAGAGACCCAAAACCGAACACAGGAATTGAGGGGCGGCCTCACCATTGCTGAGTACAGGGGTCAGATCCCTTCCCTGTCCCTGCTGGCCACGCTATTGCTGACACAAGCCAGGATGCCATTGGCCTTCTTGGCCACCTGGGTACACTGGTGGCTCCTGTTCAGCCGGCTGTCAACAAACATCCCCAGGTTCTTTTCCACCATGGATGTTTCAGCCACTCCTCCCCAAGCCTGTAGCGCTGCTGGGGGTTGTTGTGGCCCAAGGGCAGCCCCCAGCATTTGGCCTTGTTGAAACCCCTCCAGTTGGGCTTAGGCCCATGGCTCCAGCCTGTCCAGGTCTCTCTGCAGAGCCTCCCT
>NW_020799098.1:38158452-38186552 GCF_003259725.1 Athene cunicularia
CCTGGGCACACTGCTGGCTCCTGTTCAGCCGGCTGTCAATCAGCACCCCCAGGTCCCTCTCTGACTGGCAGCTTTCCAGCCACTCCTCCCCAAGCCTGTAGCGCTGCTGGGGGTTGTTGTGGCCCAAGGGCAGCCCCCAGCATTTGGCCTTGTTGAAACCCCTCCAGTTGGGCTTAGGCCCATGGCTCCAGCCTGTCCAGGTCTCTCTGCAGAGCCTCCCTACCCTCGAGCAGATCAACATTCCCACCCAACTGGATGTCATCTGCAAACTGACTGAGGGTGCACTCCATCCCCTCATCCAGATCACTGATAGTCAACAGAACTAGCCCCAATAGTGAGTTCTGGAGAACACCACTTGTAACTGGCTGCCAACTAGATTTAACTCCATTCAGCACAACTCTTTGGGATTGGCCATCCAGCCAGTTTTTCACTCAGCGAAGGGTACACAAGTCCAGGCCATGAGCAGTTATTTTCTCCAGGAGAATGATGCGGGGGATTGTGTCAAAGGCTTTAGTGAAGTCTATGTAGACAACATCCACAGCCTTTTCCTCATCCACTAGGCAGGTCACCTTGTCATTGAAGGAGAGGTAGTACTACACATTATAGAATCTAGTTACTCTGCTACCCTAAAGAGGCAGGAAAGTGACCACTACATATAAAAACCCATTGCAGATTTAAATACATTTAATTATTTTCTGAAGATTTTTTTTTTTCCATTACATAAAGTCTAGTTATTAAGTAATATTTGACACCTACCAGTAATTGACTGGATTTATTTAAGGATGTTTACTTTTTAATTTTCTCCTCAAGAAACTATATGTAAACTTGATGGAAATTAGGTACAGCTATTTTTCATCATTTGTCATCAGCCACATATGGGATGGAGCTGATTAATAATTGGTAATGTCCATTTTTACAAAGAGGTTCTAGAACATTCAACAGCCAAGGAAGTTTCTAGCTGTTTTGTTCTACCCTGATAAACTACCCCAGGTTTCATTTCAGATGATACCTGCATAATTATCTGTCAAGTAGACTGAGACACACAGTCATTTAAAAAAAATTATCTTAAAAAAAAAAAGAGTGGAAATATGTCTTTGATTCATACTCATACTGCTGAACATGTAGAAAGAATATTTCTGAAAGTCTTGCGTATCACTTTTCATTAGTTCTAATCACACAAAATCAATGGATCAAATGTTCTCCACAAACTTCAGTCTCTTGTTGAATACTACTATTCTGCAAACTCAGACTTGCATTCATACAAATACATCTGACATTCCAGCTACAGAAAAAAAACCCCAAAAAACGTGAAAGCACAGCAGGATGTCAATCTCAGATACGTTTTCCTAAATCAATACATGCTTTTTTAATACTTTCTGTGACTCAGAAGGAAGTAACATGCTAGAAAACAAATAAAAAACAACCAAACCAAACAACCAAACAAACCCAAACCACTTGTCTTTAAATAGGTTTTTGTCATTACAGCACAAAAATGTGAAAAGATTCACCCTGGAACTGACCGCCAGAAAGACAACTTCAATATCTTCTGTTTTAACAAATTTATTAAAAAAACCCAACATTACAAAATATATTTTACATATATTTTAAACCATAGACTAGATCCTATAATACTTAACTGAGCTAAAATATTGAAGTCAGATAAACTTTGACAAGGAAATCAACATTCAAAATATTTTACAATTTATATATGGGGGAAAAATTTCCAGTCAAGCATTAAGTATTTAGCATTTTCCCATAACTATACTCAGCCAGTCAATATATTATAAAAGTCTAAGTGTATAAAAATCTCATTTTACCACCTTGGTCTTGGAATTGATCAAGGAACAGCACACCCTTTCCCTTTCTTATTTATTTATATTTGAAGTACTAAACACCCCACCGTCAAATTCCCAGACAATTTGACAGCAGACTTTCAAACACTGTAGATGTTTTACACACACACACACACATATATATATCTCCAACTGTCTGCATTTATAATTGCCTATAATTTCTCAATTTCTTTATGGATAAGGTTAGTTAACACCCTAGTGGGGACTGAGCTGCTCAATGTAAGTGTCACAATCACCAGAGAGAAGTGTTAAGTTCCCATACAACATTCCAGAGGCAAGATTATATTAAGATTATTTTCTACTACAGTGCTAGCTAGTTAGATATTATACTAGATATATCCAATTTCAGTGTCAAAACTGAGACAGCATTTTCTGAATCTGAAACTTGTAAATTACTTGAGGATTTAAATCAAGTCAATATATACAAAAGGATCTCTTTTTTTTCTGATTGTCATTCAGTTGTCTCTAATGGCAGGTTTTGTCTATTAAGCAGTTTCTGAATCTTAAATAATCATCTGTGTTGACAAAATTTTCTGAAGCAACACAGTGAATTTCAGCATTATACTATTATCAAAGAGAAAAACCTAGTAGAATAGAACAGGTACTGCTCAATTTACTTTTCTTACTCAGCCATGAGGATGTGTGTAACAATAGCAAGGAGAAATTTTTAAATAACAAGATATCCTAAGGCAGTATCTTTCTTGCTTCTGTCACTTAGAATTACTTTTATTGCCTCTGATTAGATGTTTCATAAACAATAAGAGGACGTTATTAGCACTTTTTGTTAGGACTCAGGAAAGGACAAGAAAATGACTGAAAATTTATGTCAAAACAAGCTTGTATTCCTGGCTTTTGGAGTTTTGCTTTCACACTCTTGATATTAAGTGTGCATGTGTGTTTAAGGCGTGGTGAGGGACAAAACCAGCCCTTCAGCCTTAGTCTGACAGCCCCTCAAACCCTGAGAGACATCCAAGCAGAGACTCTGTTATCAGTACATCTGGAAGTGAGCAGGAAGTACCAGCCCACTGGACCTCCACCTATTACTTGTTTGACAGCTGTGAGTGAATGTATGAGCGAGCAGACAATGGGCAAACACGATGGGGTCATCCTTAATGCAGATAAATGAAATCTGATAAAACACAGGATTTTACAAGGCTGCTAATGAAGGCACTCAGGAAGTAATGGAAGGAAGACACACGCTATACATGATTTTTTTTTCCCCACTTTCAAACATCTTGCATCAGGACTTAAAATTTTAGACCAAACAATTTGCAGATTAACTCCCTTCAAGCCTTGAGGACAAGAGAATATGACATCCCGTTTCCTTCTACTCTCAACAAGTAAAACCCATAGCTCAGTTCCTGAGGGGAGAGGTCTACAGGAATACAAAGGAAATTAAATGAGATCTCAGCCAGTTTAGTTACTAAACTTCAGTTTTCCTAACAACTGTGCTTAGCACAGTCAGTTAACCATACAGTATTCTTTGAGACTGCATCATTCAGAAACACCGCCTTAAAAAAACAGCCAAGCAAACAAAAAAATCCCACAAAACTAATTATTTCACTCTTTCAGGTGTAATAAAGTGACCAGACCAGCATTTCCATCAGTGACAATGACTGACTTTGAGAAGCTGCTCCAATATTGCCCAGTGGGAAAAAGAAGAAAAAATAAAATCTTCTGAAAATATACTTACCCTTCAATAAATTGCTTATAAAAGGCCAGGAAAGCAAAGAAGGGCACTTGGTTATCTGCACACATACTAATCAATATTTTCTAAGGCTGACACAGGAGTTAGATTTCCATTTACTTCAAAAAAAGGTCATAAGCCAGTAAAGTGTGAACAGTGGTTTCCAATGATACAAAAATATTCTATAGCAACGATTATTAAAATTGATGAGAAGAGTGGATAGAACACAAACCAAAATAACGAAACAAGACAAGAATAAGTATTTTTATATCTAACAAGTCACATACACCAGAGCAGCACAGAGTTTGTCTATATTTGAGATGGGAATAAACAAATATTGTTGAATATATAGAATATATGTGTGTATATATATATATTAAATATTAAATTAAATGTATTAGCATATGAATGTCATATAAACTATACACTACATATACATTTATTATATGAATGTAATTACATATATATTCAATTAATTTCGATTACTTTAATAGAACATTTATCTTGCTTTTTACATTTGTAAAGCCAAAGAAACTGGAGAAACCAAACTTTACCATCAGCTACCTCGGTCCATTAAAGCTGTTAAGGTGAAAGATCCTGATTAAATAAAACTTAGGTGAATCTGAACTGAAATTAAAACTTACTGTAGTTAACTTTTGTTTATTAGCTACTACATATCCTATTAAAGCCTACAAGATAAGGAAATACTAACAGAAAAAGGAGAGATTTGTCAGTTATAACACTATGTAAATATATATATACACATGTAAGCATGTATATGTAAATGTTAATACACATGCATTGTGTAGTACATATAATACACCGTATATCTAATAATTTCAGAAAGGGTGCACAATCGAGGTAAGAGAGAAAGCATGGATAAGGGGACACTAAATAATAAAAAGCCCTACTCTTTCAGAGTTTCTAATAAAATTGAGTTAGGAAGACTTTAAAAAACATACATAAATGCACCAATCTGAACTCACTCACTTGTTCAATAAAAATGAAGTTTTAAGTGAAGTCTAAAACAACATTACATATTAGTATTTCTGTCATAGGTAATTTCCAGCTATTTTTTTTTTCCTCCAAATTATTCTCCTTTCTTGTGACCTGTCGTTTCAGAATTGTTTCATTGATATGCTTGGCTTTTATTTTAATTTATATACAACGGACTACTGTTCTTTGTTTACCTAGAAAAGCAACTGATTACATGCAATTTTGGAGCTGTAACTGATTAAATAATATTTTTCTCTGGAAAAAAATCTTGAATTCTGTGTTATATTGTAATCTGACATCTATTTGCAAACAGGAATGCACTTTAAAAGAGTATTTGATTTTTCTATACATTTGTATTTGATTATATTTGAGTTTGAGCTTTCATCTATTAGTCTCTGGTTGATCAGGCATTAGAAGACAGTTGGCTTTAGTTAAATAATTATTTAAAAAATAAACCTGATTTATACTGAATCTCTATGAAACTTATTGCTTTCATATTTTTATGTAATAAATTCAGACTTGATAAATGCCAACTCACAGCTGGTTGTAAAACAGGATCATCCGGTCAGAAGATATTTATGTTTTATAAAAAATACAGGGGGTGGGAGTGTGTGGCAGGGCATTTTCCTTTTACAAAAATGTAAAGTTTCCATGAAGGTGACTAGTTTTTGTTAACAGATGCTGTTCTGAAAAAAAATCTCTGCTTCTATAAAAATAATTCTGAGTGAAAAAAGCCATAAAGTTAAATATATTTTTATATGTTTAATATATGAAAACAATTTCAATAATATATCTGACATTCAAACATAATTTGTTTCTGATGTTAAGCCAACCCTATATTCTTGCTGCTTCTTGACCAAAAGAAGTGACCAAACACGAGTCTCTCCTATAGAACTCTACGAGGTCAATTTGCAGTAACTGGCTCTGTCAACTGAAAAGTTCTTGTGTTTTTCTCAAATAAAATGAGGTTTATCTATTAAGATAAGCCACAAAATTATCCAAACCCATTGCTGTAACCTTTCTAGAACAAGTTTATGAACATTACCTGTTCTTCCTTCCAGCCATGCCAACTATCACTTACTTTGTTGTCAGTGGCATGACAGTTACTTTAAAGTGCTCTGTTTTAGAATTAATTCTTTAGTAATTTCAGCTTTACTCGTAACTTCAGCAGCAATGCTAGAGATGAGCTGGAGAAAGAAACAACATGGAAAAAAGTAACCAAAATAAATGAAAATTAGAACAAAAAAATATTCCACAAAGACTGCAGTCTGCAAAGGAAAATGTGAAGGGACACCAGTGGTAATGCATCGAGACAAAACACTTCCAGAAAATAAGTCTCAGGCCAGGTCCTTTCAAATTCAGTTATGTATCTTATATCAGCTTCATAGTATTCTTAAGCATGAGTAAGGATCTCAGCATTGAGACCAAATAAAATAAAAGCTAGGTATCTAAATAGATACCTAAAGTACCAAATAAGTGTAGTTTGATTACCGTTATAGATAACAAATATTTGTCAGGTACATATGAAGAGCTTGCGTATAAATTTGGGGTTTAAAATTGTCTTGATAATTTTGCCTTAAAAGGTGCATCTGACAAATATTTTACTTCACTGCTTTTGAAAAGAAAAATTCTTTTTGTATTCTGAGAATACAGAGTATTAACAATTAACTCCATGCACCCTTTCGTGGCTACTCAAACTTCCTCTTCCAAGTTTAGCTGACCTAATTTAGCTCATTTTCTCAGCTAATCTACCTTCTTTCTTTGAAAGGCCACCAGGCCAGGTGAGTAAATTGTATTACTACTGTTGATTCATTCTGCTATTAGCGCAGAATTATTTTTCCAGTTTTGAAACCGTTCCACCTCTTCTCTCCCAGTCAGTTCTAGGGCTCCTGCATTCAGGTTAGCCCCATCTTTGTGTGTGAGCAGTTATCTGCTCTGCTTCGGACCGCTCACAATTTAGGCTGGTCTCTCTAAATGTAGGCACTACATTCAGCTGAGCAACAGAAGATACCACCAATCAATACAATACAATGCCATCTCTCATATTATTAATTTCTCTACAAAGGATAGCTGAAGCAACAAATAATTTATGTATTCATGCAGGCAGGCATCAGTCTCTCTACTGGAGCAAGTCTCTATGTCTGAGAAACTGCCCAATCACATCGTGTGCAGGAAACAGGACAGAGACCCTCAGAGTGAAACTCCATGCTAATCTGGAGAGTAATGAGATTTTAATAAACTTCATAGCTATTTCTGAACATTTTGCCATCTTACAGACTTCACAAATGAGAGGAAGCTCCAGTTAATTTCAGCCAGCTTTCTCTTCTATGATCATAGAAACCTAGGACAACTTCAAGACCCTGTATCCCATAAATCAGGGTTTAATATCATGGGCAGTCAGTAAATATGCTGGAAATCTACTTGAGTCAAGGTCACCAAAACTGTAGTATAGCTATAATATATGTTTCAGAGCAGGTAGCTAAGACTTCCAGGTTTCTGTACGCAGATAGAACTGATTAGAACAGGACTTGGAGAAAACCAGAAAAAAACCTTTTAATTTCTTCATGGCTCAGATAAATAAATTTAAGAAAACTGTCTATGCATATGAATTCTGATATTCCCTTTCAAGCTAGCTAGGCATCTGCAACACATACAAAGATAACAGTGTTAGCACTAACCCTCTATAGGATTTTAGACTGCATAAAGACTACTATCAACTTATCTGGGTGGTTTTGCACAGCGGAAAAGAAAAACACAAAATGCTGATTAGGACTCATGATTATAGGGGAAAAATTTTTGATGACTAGGATATCCTGCCTCCACCCTATCACGTAACTCTGCCTGTCTACCTAAACAGATAAAGTGTTCTATGATTTACACTCTTTAATTTTTATTAATCTTCTTTTCATGTTTCCTTTCAAACTCTAAGTGTTTTAAAACATTTTAAAGTGTTCATTTTTGGTTTACTTTTTAAAAATACCAAGTGAAACAACTCTTTATCCAGTAAGAGATTTTAAATGCTATAGTCAGCAGAAGGTTCCTGAATATTCAAATAGTGTTTTAAGGGTATGGACTAAAGCTTTATATAAACTGTGCTGCAGTATCCACAAGTGACATTTTATTCAATAAATATGTTGAAAGGATGTGTATGGGTGTGTGTGAGAAAGAGGTAGGGAGTTAGTTATAACAAAAGCAGTTCTTAAATAAAATATATTTTAATTGATATGAATTTGGCAATACTTAACATGCTTGTGTCAGTTAAAAATTATTAAATCAGTTATTCCCATATTGGCTGGGTTATAGAGTCCACCCAGAGAAGGAAAACAATTACTTTCAGGTGAAACTTTGGGGATGAGTGTTGATGGGTTGGTTTTTTTTGTTTCTTTTTTTTTTCTTATATTCATTGTGTTTCTGGCTTCATTGCCAGCTGCCTCAAAAGCCATAAAATATATGGTGATTTCAAGTAGGTTGAAGAGCCAGGTTCTTCGCAACATGATATTGTTTCAATAGTTTCTCAAAATTGTTTTCTTGGTAACTACTGACAGCATGGGCCTGTGACATGCATCCACTAACTGAAACAATCTAACCCTGGCTAGAGATTTTGTTTTCTTACAATTGTTTTGGTGACTTGTTATTCAGGCTGTCAGTGGGTAGAGAAGACTTATCAGGTTCAATTCTCCCCACCATCAAATTTAGACTTCACAGTATCATGATTTGACAACTACAGTTTACACGTAACAGAAAGGAAGGTATTTTCAGCACCTACTCAAGTGCAAGATACTGACACATTTCACTATTAGGCAGATGAGATTCGCATGATACTTATTAGGAGTATCCTGATGCCCTGACAAAAAGATCATTGTTCACCCAGCCTTTCTTATCCTGAACAACAGATTATTTTGATAAACATTTCAAACAGAAGTGAAGTTCTTAGATACAGCAGATAAAGATTTTATCTTTACAAACTCCAGTTCAATTTCAAGCTGTCAAAACCCACACAGCTGTAACTGCTGTAATGATTTCACATTATATTATTCTTGAATTCCAGTAAGAAACTCTGGCTATGCTACAAATTATTTTTTCAGGAATAGAGAAATCTCCTGTGAACCCACACTTTTAATCCAGTAATATACTGACTTTGTTTTTATGCTTGGAGAGAGTTTAAGTTGCTGCTCAGAGGTTCCTAACTTTAGATACAGTTTCTGAAATTAAAATTTCAAGTTAAAACCTATCACCTAATGGAAACTGTACTTTGAACACTCTAAGTTTTTTTCTTATTTGAAAAACAAAACAAAACAAATTGTCCTAGAAATTCATTTAGCTTCATCATTGCAAAATGAGAGAAGATTAATATTTCCACATCTCAAGAAACAGTTGCCATTATTATATTTCGGAACAGTACAGCAGTGACTTTCTGGGCACAATGTAAGAACCAATCTTCTTACACTTTCTATGTCTTATCTCTAACATTGTTATATATTTTTGTGAAATATATGAAGAGCAATATAGCATCATGTAAAATATTTTTTACTATTACACTAGCAAGTTTTTGGTTTGCTGTCTAGCTGAGAAAGAGATAACTAGCTGAATATAAAAGCATAGCTACTACTTCATAACCTGCAAAGATGGCTGATTACAATCCTCTTGTGCACATACCAAAACTAATTACTGGATTGAACATTTAAGGAAACAACTACTGTACCATGTTCAAGAAGAAATAAGACTTAGCTGTTCCTGTGTTTTGGTCTTTATTGGTATCCAAGTTGTCATTTAATCAGAATACTGCCAAAGCATTTAATACTGCCACTACAGCCTAGTCAAAGGTGTAGTGTGAATAAAACATTAAAACAGATCAAAAGTAATTAATCAGTGAAATTAAAGCTTCTTTCCAATACAGGAATTTAGATGTTTAAAGTCTGGTGATGAGATTATCGTGATTGTCTTTCTGGCTTCGTTTCAACAATTTATTATCTCTGTTTCAGTTGAAATAAATCTGAAGAGGAATAGACATCCGCTTTAACTTAGTTTGCTTTGGCATAGCCTTCAGTAAAACACACTTTCATTTATGTACCATATGATTTGATAAAACAGGTTGCAATTACTGCAGAAAATATGCCATAGTTCTCTCATTAAATCCAGGCGATAATTTTTGCTTTTCATAAATCCACAGATTCTTTTCTTCCCCTGTGAATATGCTTCCTAATCATTCATTCATTAATGAAAATAGAATTTTTATACAAATCAGTTTCTCAAAACCTCTAGTTTAGCACATATTAGGCATTTTATTTTGCAAAAAAATGGGAAGAGGATTTTAACTCAGATTGGATTTAGAGGTTAAAAATAAAACTTGTTACAAAACAGCATTTTACAAGATTATAATATAGTCAGCTAATCATTCAAAAAATGCCTATTTCAAACAACAGTACAAAACCATTTAATTTGACTAGATCTCCAAGATTATATCCAAGTAAATGTTTTAAGATCAAGGTGCTGAACATGATTATGACACTTAGATTATATTTGGAACAATCCACAAAAGCGAGTGTCTGACTGGCATGGTTTTCTGAAACTTTACTAATAAAACAACTGCAAAATTAAGTTACAGAAAGTCTACAAAGTACACAGAAAATACCTTCTCATCTATCTGTCTGTTGATGACAAGGAGAATCAAGGGAAAAGAATGATTTGTTTCTATTACTCTATTCAAACACTGGATTTTGACTACTTTCCCTCTTGGGAAAACAGATTCTTAGCTAAGAAAGCTAAGACTTTTAAAGGATCTCATCCTTAAAAACAGTGGCCTGATAGATTGTATGTTTCCTGTTTTCCTGATTTCACAACAATCCTTATTCCTTATATCCAAGGACATTATTCTGTCCAAAGTCCTACCAGTCTTAAACATTGCTATCTTGACTAGCTAAATAACATAATGCCAGCACACAGCAAAGCACTTTTCTGTTTCCAACACTACTGATATCAACAAATGTTTGTTTGAAAAAGTTAATTCTCTTCTAGACTTTCTGCATTAATTTGTTTCTCTTGAATATTTCACTTGTGTTGAACAATGCACAGCATCAAAAATAGGCTTTGTAGGCTTTACGGAGAGACATCATTTTAGCCTGTGCTCTGCTTCCTAGCAGCAAGAATGATCAGGTGAAAACACCATGTAAGACTGAAATAATGGAAATTATTGGAAACAAGCTGGAACAAGAAGCCCTGTTTAGCCAATATAACAATTCTTCAGATACATAAAAGCAATTTCCTTTGAGATGTCTTATAAAATTTGGACGATCCTAGGGTGATCCAATAAATTGTAATATCATTTTACAGAAGGACATAAGGAAGAGATTAGGCAACAAGACTCCAGTTTCACAAAGATGTTTTCTAGAATTAAGAACAGAAAACACTGGCACAAATGTCCAGGGATGCTGGAGTTCTGTGCCCAGCTGGATCTTAAGTATTCATTAGGGAAGAGAAATATATAAATGATACTGCTTTGGGGTAAGAGAATAACTAGGCAAACTGTTTACGTGCTTTGAAGGCCTACTTTCTATGTCTTTATTATTTCTGTTATAGAATAAATTCCTTAAAAAATAAAAAGTGCTTCTGATTCAGTTGCAAGAAGTAGACAAACATAAGGTGTACTGGTGAAGAAAGCACTGAATCAACTTTTGTGGAGGTTATTTGGGTTCACCCCTGGATGTCCATTTCTCAGATTCTTTTTCTTGTTTTGTGTTTCCTGTATTCATTTGCACCATTTCTAACCCAAACTCCAAAAATACAATTTCCTGAGAGGAGCTCTAAGTCTCTGGCAACATTTAGATATATCTTCTGTTGCCTCCTAGAGAATATTGTCAATAAAAACTGTCAAAGTATCTGTTCTTTATATATAGACTCCTGTTGTTAATAGATGATCTCCCATCACCTTAGTGATCAGACAAGGTTTAAAACATTATTCTTATTATACATCCATTTACTTCAATGAATCAAATCAAATTTTCAATGTCTAAAATTTAAAAATTCAGACCAAATGTTTTATTTATAACATCTATTAATTGTTGACTGCAAATTTAAACAGTAAACCAATACAACAAAACTCCCTATTATTTTAATATTTTGACATAACATTCCTCCAGAAATGAATCTAAGTTTAACAGTGTGCATCAACAATTGCCAGATAAATAAAAATGTTACATGGATGTGAAATTGCTTCAAAATCTAACATTACAAAGCCAGGAAGTTAAACTTACACTGAAAAGAAATATAAATACATAAAAGAAAGAAATACACAGAAAGGCACCAAAATAGCTTCTAGATCATGATTATATGGCTCTTCTATACTGCACTTACATTACAGTGTCCTTTTACTTCAGTTTCTATTTTCTATAGATTTTTTTCTTTTTATTTTACTTTGTTCAAGTGAAAGATCCTAATTGTCCCTACATTTAACAGAATATATAACATAAACCAAATTAAGTCTCGTAAGTCAATTAACAAAGTCAAAAAGAAATTGGAAACAGCATTTAAATTGTATAAAAAACTATATCCAACAGTAGAACTAACGTATTAATCTTTACAAAACCATATGCTGTTGAAAGAATGAGTCCCTTCATATTCCAGAATAAGAACCAGAGGTATACACAGGCTAAAGGACTTGCCAGTGGCAGAACAGAGAAAACCTCAAAACAAAACTAGGAACGGAGTTGCTTACATCTAGTTTACTTTCTTGTACAATTTAATAAGTGAATTGAAAATTATCCCCTTTCTTTTATAAGTACATCAGTTAAGCATCTTAATTATCAATAAATCATTAATCTAACTGAAAACATATTATAAAATATTATCGAAGTATTTCCACAGGTTTATATGGTATCACAAATTCAGATAAGGCAATCATTACATGTTATCTACAAGAGTAAACTTCTGTGTTGATGCCTATTTGCAATATCACTCAATATCATGTTTCATAATGAAGTATTAATACAATAAAATATTAACTACTGACATTAAGAAGTATTACATCTCTTAATTTTTCTTATAGTTAACTAAGTGTGGCTTTGGATGCACTGACTAGAGACTGAAGGTTTCATTCAAGGTTTATTAAACTCATTGGCAAACTGTTCTTGAATATAGATACCAGGACTATTTCCAAGATCCTCTTCCAAAATTTAAAATGTAGGGTTTAATTTTCTGTCACTATCCTCAGCCTTTATGACACCACAGATGGCTTTGAAGTATCACTTACAAGATGAATCATGGAACATCTGTTGAAAACACTTTGAGGGTATGAAAGAAAACAATTTCTTCAGGTTTTTTGTTTTTAATATAGAACAGGTTACCTAAAAAACAACTCAGGGATTTTCATAGGACCAAACTATAGATTTTTCCCATGTTCAATAGACGTTTTTTCCATTAAATGTGTGCTTGGTATTGTAATTTGTCTTTAAACAGTGCTTACAGAGATAACATTAAAAGTTGCCATGTAACAAATGAGATTTCCTCTTATTGTGAAGAAGAAAACACTCCCTCTTAGTCACAGCTAGTGTAGAAGAGGGGGGAACACAGTTACAAGACTGTTTCTTTATTTAGTTATGGTTGCCAAATTGGACCACATTCACATTCATCAAGTATTTCAAGCAAGTTCCTTTTTAAAATTGTTTCAAGTGTTTCATTTTTTTGAGTATAGTTTAATTATGAGAGGCAGATTAACACTGAAAGTTAATTGTAACATTGAGTTGAAAAGTCTGCTTTAACAGAATACCAGCTTTTAAAAAATGAATACAGCTTTTTTACTATGAAAATTTCAATATATAATAATCTGATAAATGAAATTATATTAATTTAGAAATAAACTTTTAAGACTATAGATAGTCCCAAAAGCTCACCAGAAAAGATATGATTTTAATAACTTACACTATATTTAGATATTTCAAACAGAACCCCCCACCATAGTCTAGGTTACAAACATCAGCACTGGAATGTTTCATTGGCTGAAGGAAATTTAAAACAAAATATTGGTTTAACTCACAAAAAGCAATTTCAAAATCTTCTAGAATCTTATTTTCAGCATGCAAGTCCAAATTTCATAAAGATAAAAGAAAAGCCTGAAAGGTCACAGGACTGCAGCTATAACTATCTACTTTAAAAAAAAATTACAGTATTTGACAGAATTATACTAAGGTTTTTTGAAAAACAAATTTCAGTGTTGTCTTGCTGAAACTCATAATATCAAGATCAACTCTAATTAAAGTAAGAAATGTTTATATCTCAGTTCTGAGTATTCTCATTACCATGCAGAACCACCAGGGATTGCATAGGGAAAATACATAGTGTCCAATACAAATGTCCTCATATATCACCTCTCATTATTTCCTTACTTATGTAAGCACTAAACTACCTGCACCTGATTTCAGGGATAAACAATCTGAGCCCCCTTCCTATTAAGACTCACACATACTCAAGACTATTTTCTCTCAGCTGTCTGCCAGACTACCATAATACACCTCAGAGCAATTGCTCCCAACCTGCTCTTAAATTGAAACTTGCAAACTCATCTTGGATAATGATAAAGACTTTTGTGCCAAAAAGTTGGGAGAAATAAAAAAGGTAATTATTATCAGCTGGACTTAATAAAAGCAGCAGCTTCTCTAAGCTCCTAGAACTCACACAGCTATGAAGTTTTATTTTCAACATATCCCTTTCTAAAACAGTCTACCAGTATTTTCTTGGCATAGTTCAGACTGGAAGTAACTTACTTTTTACATTCTTGGGACCAATTAACTTCTTGGTTTTCATTTGGAAATTGGTTTTGCTTTCTATTTTGGCCAGTAAGGGGCTGAAAGACACCACCGTAAATATATAATGGGCTACCAAAAGATGCAAAAATCATTTGTCTGATGATCCAGCAGAGAAAGAAAAAAAGGATCACATGCCACTTCTATTTGACTGAGCTAAGTCAATGATTTCAAAATTTTGCCATCACTGACTCCTGCCAGGACTCCACTTTGAAGGCTCAGCTTTGACTTCTAGAGTGCCATTAAGAAAAAGCCAAGCCCGGGGTAAAGGCAAGGAGGGCTATAAACCTCATGAAGAGCAGAACACTCCAGGAAGCAGACACCTTTGGTCATATTGTACCACCAGGACACCAGATATCAAACAAGAAAATGTCATTGTGAGTCATTTTTACATGTCCTCTTCATTGTCGTATAATTTTTTGCTGGAGGAAAAACAGCAGCACAGAGGAATCCAGACACCAAATAGAATAAACCAGGAGTATATCGTTATGCCCATATAACTCCTACCTATCTATAAGCCTAACCCAAAGCCTCTTCAATTTGATTAAAATAATTTTATTTAATTTTCTATAAGTCCCATGTCCGGAATTACAGAAGCAATACCAGTTCTCTGAAGTCATTTTTTTAAACTGAATAAAAGACAAGTACAGAAGAAACAAACAGTTCAGAGTGGAGGAGTCTCACAGTATTAATAAAATTTTTAGTAGTAGGCCCATTAATAAATGCCAACTTATTTGCAGAGCTTTAAGTAATGTGCTGCATTGGTGGACCACTTCTGAGTTTTCCCAACATGCTTTCCATTGTGATCTCTCTTAGAGCCTACAGAATACTATACATACTCTTCTTGTGAATAGATACCTTGAATGCATTCCAAACTAAAAATACCAGGTTTCTCTTACAGAAAAAGCCAGAATGCTGTTAATACCTCCAAGTGTCAGAGTCAAGCCAGACCACTACAATCTGTTTAAATAATTTCATATCAAATTATTATGGCTAATTAAAATGGATTCCTTTCGAAATGGTAGTGTCTACCACCTTAGCCAAATAAATTATTACATTATATACACCGAACAACATGAAATCACAAAATTTTTTGCAATATGCTTGGATACCAGAATGTCATATTAGGTTATCACTTTGAGTTTGCATTCAGCTTCTCATTTGGAGATTGGTGATCTCAAGCTTTCTCAATAATATCATGAATGGTCTGACACCTTTATCATGATATAGTTAGTTTTAACCAATAGTCTGACACCTTTATCATGATATAGTTTTAACCAAATCAGGCAACAGTATGTAGGTTTGCTTTGGTTCATGATAGATAACTAGTATTTGAAGGACCTAGTATTTATGAAGGATATTAAGTGACTGAACAGGGAAGTAATATAAAATCATAGAACAGTTTGGGCTGGAAGGGACCTTTAAAGGTCATCTAGTACAACACCCCCTGCAATAAACAGGGACATCTTCAACTGGATCAGGTTGTTCAGGGTCCTGTCCAGCCTGACCTTGAATGTCTCCAGGGAGGGGGCATCTATGACCTCTATGGACAGCCTGTTCCAATGCTTCATTATCCTCATCATAAAAAAATTTCTCCCTTATATCTAATCTAAATCTACCCTCTTTTAGTTTAAAACCATCACCCTTTGTCCTATCACAAAAGGCCTCACCAAAAAGTTTGTCCCCATCTTTCCTGTAAGTGCCCTTTAAGTACCAGAAAGCCACTGTAAGGTCTCCCCAGAGCTTTCTCTTCTCCAGGCTGAACAACCCCAGCTCTCTCAGCTTGTCCTCACAGGGGAGGTTCTCCAACCCCCTGATCTTCTTTGTGGCCTCCTCTGGACCCACTCCAACAGGTCCATGTCTTTACTGTGTTGAGAGCCCCAGAGCTGGGCACAGCACTGCACATGGTCTCACAAGAGCAGATCAGAGGGGGAGAATCACCCCCCTCGACCTGCTGGCCACACTTCCCTTGATGCAGCCCAGGACACAGTTGGCTTTCTGAGCTGCAAGTGCACATTGCTGGCTCATAGTCAGTTTTACATCCACCCATATCTCAAGCCGTTCTCCACAGGGCTGCTCTCAATCCACTCCTCACCCAGCCTGTATTGATACCAGGGGTTGCCCCAACTCAGGTGCAGAACCTTGCACTTGGCCTTGTTGAAAAACCTCATGAACATGTCACATGAAGACTAAAAATATCTGAAGCAAAGTTTCTAATTCTCCCATACTTATTGTCACCACCTGTACCTGAACAAAGCAGCACAGTTGCTAAAGACAATGTGTTGAATACAAAGCTCAAAAATACAGTGCATGAAACCTTTCATCAGTTTTGAAAGAGATGCAGATAAACTGCATTTCTGCAACTGCAGCAATACAAGCTTCAGTGATATTTTTGGGATATCTCTGCTTTAGTGCACTGGAGAAGAACACTATTACATCTAACCTACATTTGTCATTTCTAAACCTGCTAAAGGAAATACTTTTCTTACAGTATGCTGGTAAAATTGTGTTAATGATAACAAGCTAAAACTTGGCAGAGTAAAATAGTGCATTTTTTATGGGTACAAAAAACAACCAGTCCATTAGACATCAGTTTTCTACCTTTTGTAGTGTTTCACCCTGCTTATTTCACTTACTTGAGAGAATTCAACTATGCATTGAGGTAATTGCCCTAAATATACACACCCCAGCACTTCTCAGTATAAAGAAACCACTTAAATGAGTTTGCGTGGCTATCAGAAACAGCCACAATAGCAGATACAAGGAACTGCATGGCATTCATGTGAGTCTAAATCTTCCTTTACTCATCTTTCCTTAACACTCTTCCAGTTCAGCAATACTGCCAGCTTCTTTAGTTCCTTCTTTACTTTCTCATGCTCTTGTCTTCATTCTTTTTCCCCATGTAGAGGAGTGAGTCCAGAATGACAAAAAATAAAGACTTTGCAATCAAAAGTTCAATCTCACAGTTCTATTGTAATTCCCATTAGAGAAGCTGTAACTTCCAACCCACATATTGATGGTGCAAACAGGCTGCAAATGCAATGTGAACCTATTTATATGACCAACATAAACCCACAAAACCAGCTTTCAAATCTATTTCTTTCATATAAATCTGAAAAATACATTCCACCTCAAGTACTTCTGTAGAATATCACCATATTGTAGAGCTGTTTTTCAGAAGATTAATTTTAATATTATTTGAGAAAATTTCTGATTAAATCAAGAGATTATATCATGCTTTTTCATATGCTCCAAACATGTAAACTACACTGAACACAGCAATGCGTACATTTTTATGCATCTAAGTTTTTCAGTCATCTATTATTTCTAACAACCAGAAAGAACCCGTTCAAGCTTTTCATCGATTGGAAAGCCTGTTGTTTTCTTTGGAATCAGATTCAAAAGACATCACTTTGCACATAACCCATGACAAGCACTGGCTAGTTTGTCGACATGACAACACAAATGAATTTGAAACCCCACTGTCCTCACCATTGCACTATGAAACCTGCAGGTTAGAACCAGATGATGTTCCATGTATTTAGTTAAATATAATGAGACGCTGCATATAACTTAAGAAAAGATGAAAGAGGTGGGTGGAAATCAAAGCACATTTCCAAACCTTGGGAAATAACAGTTTTCCTTTAAATTAAACCAGGTTGTATGGGTACACAATAATGTTTTATATGGTCAAGTTTTTGATTACTTAGAGCACAACCCTATTCTATTAGAATCTAGTAGAATTAATACAAATGGGATATATGGCATTAAAGCCCATAGGACTGCCAGGGAGCCTTGTTCTGAAATTTCTTTTTTTCCATGATGTCACTTACGCTTCATGGTATCGATTTTGCCATAGGTATAGGAAGATCTAAGAAAAAAAGACTGTAATTGGGGAAAATACAGCAATCCTTTTACCAGGAAACCAAGTCAATATCCAGTTGAGAAAATAACAGACATGGAAAGAAAGGAACAATACAATCAACAGAAAATAAATCAGTATAGACACCGAAACATAAGAACAGATGAGTAATTTTTCAGGTTTTAATTAACCTTCTGTAGTCCTTCAAGTACTACTTGAAGTAACGTAGGCATATTATTTATCTTTTCACCAGCTGAAATCTAAAAGGCAAATTTTTTCTAGACTACATAAATTTACCAACTAAACTTCACGTTCCAATTGTTACATGATAAATGTCCCTCTGTGTTCCAGAACATGTGCTTTAAACTGAATAAAAAATTAACAGATGAAATGATGGAGACCTTTTATTATAACATACAAAAATACTTTTTACTTTACTATAATCTTGATCTTCACATTTTAATATCCAATTATATGCCACATTGAATGAATTCAGATATTTATGCCTGTGTACAAATAACTGTGAACAATGCAGAAACTTTTTTTAGCCAAATACCAAAGGTTGGTAAATTAAAGGTTGGTTAGTTTTATCCAGTGCATTACAGGTTTTATACATACAGTGTGCATATGGACATATGTGCATTTATGTAACATATGAAATAAAGCACAACATATGAAATAAAGCACTTGTTCTATTAGTACCTCAAACCTGCAAATTTGACAAATCTAAACACTATAGTGAGATTTTCTAATTCCTTGAGCTAAACCATAGCAAAGTGCATCTTTGCTGCTTTTAGTATATAAAAAACAACCACATCAACATTTTTTCTGAATATACCTCATTTCTACTTACAAACTGTTTGGATTTCCCTCTCCTCTTCCTTCAACTTTGTTAAATATATTTTCTTTGCAATAGTTTTCTCGGATTGTATCTCTTTCTAGCGCTGATAGTTAAATAAGCTATTTCAACAGCAAGGTATCTGGTTAAGTTATCAGACCTGACAAATCCTCACCCATTCACTTCTATCCTGCTGCTTCCTCATCTTTACCATGATAAATATGTGTGACTGCTCTCTAACAGATAACGATTAAGTCATCTGGTTGAAAAGACCTACAAAAAAAAAAAAAAAAAAAAAAGAGGTAGGGGTAGAACATGGCCAAGAGCAAGCAGACTTGGGGAGAAAAACTGAGATTGGAGACAACCTGCACAAAGTCATCCTCTGGTGGGAAATCCAGTTAAATCTCAGAATGACTAAGGATTATAAACCTGATTCTAAATCAGATAATATCTATTAAACACTGAAACTGCAGACTTTATATTATCAAAATAAACCAAAGCAATGTACATGAAAATTGTCTTCTGGGGGAAGTTATAAGGATCTGCATTCAAATATTTTTCTTTCACATTTATTGTATTGAATAGGAAAATTCTTAAATATACTTGAAGACAATAATTCATAACTTTTTGCTTAAAGAAGCAACAAAAACAACACCAGAAAGTAACCAAATTGCTGTCTCAGACAGTAGTTGACATTGCTCAGATTATCATAAAGATTATCAACATCAGAAAGAGACAAAACAGAAGAGAACATTTTTACCATACTACAGAACCTCTTTCTATCATATATGGTCTTGAGTTACGCTGTAGATCATACCAGAGGAAGAAAAGAAAAAAAAAAGGCATATGGTTTTAGTAGATACCTTGTAGCTCTAAGATCTTCAACAGAATGTTACACATTTTGAAGTAAAAAGAACTAGCTGGCAGATTCCTCCTCCCAGTCACTGGAAAGACATTTTATAGATCATTCTTTATATAATTCAGGTGTCTGATCCCAGCAGACAAGTTTGCACAATGGATAACCTGAAGTGTACCAGCTAAATGCACAACCTGATTTTCTGAAAAGCCCGAGTGAAGCTTTGTCTGATGCACATTTGTCATAGGTTAAATTATTCCATTGATGAAATCATTTTTTTTTCAAACAGTAGAAGTTTGATAGAGAGAGAATAAGTATATCACCTCTGCCTCTGTTTTTGTGCCATTATAACAGATATGTTTTGTTTTTCATTATTACCAGTTTACTTTTTCTAAGAACCCCTGGAAGTTACTGACAGAAATATAGTCCAATCCTCACTATATAAGTAGTTTTAGACTCTGGAATGTTGGTTTTTTATCTGTTTCTTTCTAATGTTTCTCATTCTCACAGATCTGCTTGCAATTTAATTTGCCCATCAGTATTGAATGTATTTTGTAATCTTATTTTCTCATTCAGAAGTTGTCAAAACTCAGCAGCTATATTTGCAACAACTACCAACATTAGTGGTTGACACTCTTAACTCTACCTTGCCACATTACTCTTCAATACATTTAGGGATACACATACCACAGAGTTTAGAAGATCCTGTTCTAACCTGAATTCTTTGGGGGTTCCCCCAAAGTTACTAATTTTGCTTACCTCTACAGTGGCCCATTTTTCTTATTAAACTACATTTTCCTCGGAGCCCTACAGCAGAGGAACCAGGAATCAAGAATTAAGTTGGAATACTATTTCAAACACCTCTCGATGACATTGTTTTAAAGTTTGAAAGTGCTTGACTGATTTAATATAATGTGAAAGCACAGACACTATAACTAGTTTCTGTGCACGTGTTTGTTTTATACTAAATCCAAACTGACAGAACTAATCTTGGCTTACATATATGTATATTCATTAATGAAGACATAAAGTATACCCTATGTATATTTCAGTTGGCAGATAACAGATTTCACCTAAACATATAGTGAAGTTTCTACGGAGATCCTCAGTTTGTTCAAAAGCTTTCATTGTTTTTGCAGCTGACACTACTTCTTTCCATCCATATAAAGAAATTTCCCATATCAAGGGATTTCAGACTTGGCACAAGAAAAGAGGGTTTGCATTAGTTTCTATACTTGGGCTCTTTCTCCCTCTGTACAAAGTTCATAAATCTATAAATGTTAAGCTAGAATGCAATGTTAAAATTCTAGCAACCTTACAAAAATAAAATGCACAAGCTTTTAATCGAAATATAATACTGTGGTGGGTTGATCCCAGTCGTCAGCTAAACCCCCCTCCAGTTGCTTGCTTACTCCTTCCCACTGAGATAAGGGAGAGAATTGGAAGGGCAAAAGCAAGAAAAACTCATGGGTGAAGATAAAGACAGTTTAAGAATTTAAGAAAACCAAAACCAAACAAAAAACCCCAAATGATGCAAAGGCAGTCACTCACCACCTCCCACCAGCAGACCAATGCCCAGCCAATTCCCCAGAAAAGGCCACCTTGGAAAAGCTATCTGCTGCCAATTTATTGCTAAGCGTGACGTTATATGGCATGGAATGTCTCTTTGGTCATTTCGCACTGTCCCCTCCCAACCTCTTGCCCACCCCCAACCTACTCTCTGGAGGGACAGAGTGAGAAACAGAGAAGGCCTTGATGCTGTGCAAGTGATAAGCAATAGCAAAAATATTGGTGTTATCAACACTGCACCATATGGGCTGCTATGAAGAAAATTAATTCCATCCCATGAGACCCAGTACAGATACTAAGACTGAACAAAGGGTATTTTTAACCGCAACAAGAAATAACCAAGTATGAATTTGGAAAACAGACTGAGAGTATGTTTGTCTCAATATTGTTCAAAAGTAAGTTAACATGTCTCTCCAGAAAGTATTTCATTATTGACACACCTAGAAGAATAAGGTTCTGTGTACAGCTATTTAAGAAATACAGACCTTCTAAAGTTAACATTTAGTAGGCTTACCTCAGGCTTTTTCTAAATGCTAGCCTGCGAGCTATCATTTGGGTTTTGTTAATAGAAAAATCAGTTACAATAGCAGTTATAGCTGAGATGCAAATGAATCAAGTCCTAATATAAAGCTACTCCAGCGGAATGTTTAATCTAAATCAGTCAGAGAATTACTTCACTTTGTTTCAAATGGCATTTGTATACTTCAAAGGAAGTGCTTATAATGTACAATTATTTTTTTCTAATGCTTAATGCCTATAAAAAGTAAATGACTGGCAGCAGGAAAAGACGACACAATACAAACCTACTGTCCTACCAGTGACCTCGATCATGAGTTACAGCTACTGCCTTCTGCAGATGTCAGAGAGAGTTTATCATTCATGTTTCTTCATTCCAAAGCAGTGCCCCAATGCAAAATGAAGGGGGGAAACATGAGTGGCTGTACTACAGGCACTGGAGTCTGTAAACTAGCCACAATCCCATTCTGTTAAAATCTAAACTATTCTTCATTTCGATTTAAAACAGGTTTGGGGCAAGAACGTTCCCTTTGTCAAAGCATAGCTGCATCACAATCCAAAAAAAAAAAATTAAAATGAGATTTTCCTGAAGGAAAAATAAAAGGAACTTGTCCATAACTCACATTTTTCAGAAAAAAAATCCTGAAAGCAAACTAGTTTTAGCTACTAATGTCCTTGACATTAGAAGCAACCATTTCTGGTCAGCAGTGGGTCAGGTTTCTTCCTGTTTCCTAAATATAACAGAGAACATGTGCAAGCACAGCTGGCTCCTGACAGAAAAACTGAGCAGGTTCTATGTCAAACTGGGATAGTAGACACCATTCGGAAGGACACAGTCATCTAGCAAAAAACTAATGAAAAGGACTCATGTACATGCAATCACTGAACATAGCAGTGCTTTCACCATAACCAGAAAATGGTTATGCAGCTACAGAAACACTACAACAATATGCCTTTTTGTTTTGATAGCTTTTTTTCTTAGAATTGAAAATCTTTAGAGAGCAAATAGCTTTATATCAGCCTTGAAAATTCTTAGTAATGAATACAGAACTGTCTGATATCTAGAGGTTGATGCTCTTTTACGTAGACCTGATATTTTCCTCCATGTGAAGGTTTTGAATTAGACAAATTTGATACACCTAGAGATATCAAATAAAACTGGAAATTTGAAGGGGAGATATAACACAAGCCTCAAAAAGCTGAGTACTAATTCAGTGGCCAGTTGGTTGACTCGAGAATAAAAATAATCTTGAAAAATCTAATTGTAGACATTCCACAACCAATCTGTTTTAACACTTTACTCATTACTAGCAAAGTTAACTTCTGAAGCACACAATGGAACAAAATGATAGATATTTCCCTTCAGGCTTCTAAAAATACAGGGTCATAACAATTAACATACTGAGCCAGAGGTGAAACAGGCCTCCTTTCCCAGGTCAGCAAAGGCTTTAACTGTCCTTAAGATTTTTCTGTTCTTAACTACACCAGCTAGCTCCAGGGCCTCTCACAATTCAGAGACACCAAAAACACTAAGTTCTAGAAGTCTTTCTGCTAAAAGGCTTCAGCTTGCCTCCTGTCACAGGGTGCAACCCATAGGAAATGGGAGCAAGACTCCACTGAAGTCAGTAGCACGACCCCAGTAAGACAAAACAAAACCAGAATTCCATCATTTCATCCTTTTTTGTTCCAGAAGTCAGGGATAAGAATGTCATTCATTGCTTTTCTGTAGTTTTTCCCACATAAGCATCAAGAATCAAATAAAGAAAAGATTTTTACATTATTCAATCATTTCCTATAATTTTTAAGTACCGTTTTAGGGGATTAGACGGTACCATTCCTGTTTAGCACTAGAAGCATCAGCTTGCTTAAAACATAAAAATGGGCACTTCACAGGAGTGTGTTGCAGTAGTTAATAAATAAGAGTATATTTGTAGCATAAAAAAATACAACAACAAATTTATCCATCCTGTGTAAAACTACTGTCCACACACAGAAGACTTTAACCATTCCTCTAGTCAGGAAACAAAATGGTCAATTTTGTCATAATTAGCTAAAGCGAAATCCATTTTTTTTTTCCTTCTATAAGCAGGAATAGAGATGACAGAATTATATCCCAACAGAAATCAATAATATTAGGGACAGAGATTATACTGTATAACCAAGGCATTTTATTTTTCAAAGCGGACTGCTTATTACACTTGGACAGGAAAACCTAAATCAGTTCTTATGGCACACTTATGAAGCCCTCTAAATAAACAAACCAAGTAATTAAATGAAACTGTGGCAGCAGAATGCATGTTTCATTCATTTTCACCCAGAGGTAGCCAAACCCCCTTTCCTTCTCTATTCCCTTCCTGATGGAAAGGAGGAAGTGAACATCTCGACCTCCTACTCATTTGCATTGGCTTTCTTCCATGAATCTCTCATCTGGATTTAATTAATTATCACTTAACCTCCTATCAGAAACAGCTCAGTCATTCCTATGCAAAGGCTGATTATTTTGTATTTATCTACATAGGTGATCATGTACGTATCTTCAGTGTTGATCATGTTAGTCCTGTCCAATTTGTATTGCATTTTTTACTTTTTAGAGAAAAATGTCACCCAATGGTTTAAAAAAAATCAAAAGGTGAAAAAGCATACATACGTACATACATATTCTGAACAAATAGCTTTGGTGAGGATTTTAAAATACCATTCCTGTAACATAACTGATGTAGTAGGCTTTTATTTCATGCTTGTAATAAGTCTAGTAGCATTGGTCCTCGTCTTATTCATCTTCCACAATTGCTTGCAAATTACCTTACCCTCCCAATTTCAGACGGCAGACTCTTGCACCTAATGCCATCCCGTTCAAACTCTTAATTGTACAAATCATAACTTCCTATAGACATGAGGGTCAATATGGAACAACGAGTCACACAAATGATCTTAGTAGTGCTACCTGTTTGAAATATATCAGGTATGTGAATGGTTCCTTAATAGGCAGGCACCTTCAGAAAGGTTATTAGCAGACAAGAGTAACAGCTATAAAGCATAAGAGCTGATAATTTTCACATAATAACAGTTCCGCCCTCAGCATGTCTTGGCTGGCATCTATGGGAAAAGGAAAATATTCTTTAACACCAGGATATCCCAGTGCAACACGGTAATACAAACACAGTTGCTCCAAACATGTCTGGTGCCAAAAAGTGAAAAGGCTTTCAAAGGGTTGCTGTAAAAAAACACAGTATGGGTATTTTAAAAATGGGGAAATAAACTGTTCTGTGTTTCTATAGACATGATGTTTTAATTTTGTTTGGTTTTTCACTTTTTCCTGTGGCACCATGGTCAAGTAATCCCACAGCACTCTTCCTATTCTCCAGAATTAAAAAAAAAAGTAAAATTTAAAAGGGTTTTGTGAGAAAAAGAGGAGGGGAAAGAGACAGACATTTTTATTCAAAAGATGTGAACCAGTCCATGCTAGCTGACATCCAACTGCTCTAATTTTGCATTATGTGTCACTCCCAGCACTGATTTATTATGACTAGATTGCTGCAAGCAACTATTCAAGACTGCTACATTCTCCACTTACTCCAAATACAGCCCCAAACATTTACAAGAACACACAACAAATGTTTATTCATCCACTTTTTACAACATGCCATAATAAAAGTGTTCTATTGTAGTTTCCAGAGTCATATAATTTTCTGTTAGACTTGCAAAAGAAGACTAATTCAGATAGTACCCTTAAAAAACAGAATAGCTACATTTTTGATTTATGAGACTTTTCTATCCAGGTTCATGAGACAAAAGGGCACAGGCTTAGGCCAAAAGATCATCTGGATGTACAAACCTCTCCTACAACAGGGCAAGCTGCTTATTGGATGAGGGGAAGGCTGTGGATGTTTTTTACCTCAACTTCACTAACACCTTTGACACCATTTCCCACAGTATTCTCCTGGTGAAACTGGCTGCTCAAGGCTTGGCACAGGCTTAGCTAGGTAAAAAAAATGGCTGGATGGCCGGGGCCAAAGAGTTGTAGTGAATGGAGTTAAATCCCGTTGGAGGCCGGTCACGAGTGGTGTCCCCCAGGGCTCGGTTTTGGGGCCACTCCTGTTTAACATCTTTACTGATGATCTAGACGAGGGGATCGAGTGCACCCTCAGTCAGTTTGCAGATGACACCCAGTTGGGTGGGAGTGTTGATCTGCTCGAGGGTAGGGAGGCTGAACAAAATGACTATGAAGAGTAAATAAAGTATATAGTGATATTTCCCCCAAATACTCTCCCAGTCTGTAGCTAACTTCCAATTTAGTGACTTCCTGAACCAGAGGTGTCATCTTTGCCTTTGACAGATTTTTCTTAGTCAGCCCACCCTTCAGTCTTCAGAGATGTTTATAACAGAAAAAAATTTACAGAGAGCTCAAAGGGTGAGGCATAGCCAATCATAATTTCCTAGTGTTTATTTTTTTAGTTTTTTTTCTAAACCTTGATGCTGACACAATACAAGAATTAATATTTTTGGATTTTATGTTACTTAGTAGAAGTCACATGCCTTGTTATTACAAAAATGTGATTTAATCAAAACTTGTTAGAGTATAGCAGTTGCAATATATTATCATATTTTTTAAAAAAAAAATAACTGGAATGAATATGTTGGGTTTATTGTAGTACCTTCAACTCCTGTCCATCGGGATATCTTTGGCAAGTTCTTCTATGTCTTACATGATCCCCCTGCAAAGTTTTTAGATTAAAACCCCTCTACTTTAAGATAAAGTAATAAACCAAATAATTCAGGAGTAAAACACATGTGCGCACACACACACACACTAGAGTTTTGGTATAGGACACTACACACCGTAAACATTTTTTCTTTTTTTCTGTATCACCTATTTTCTAAAATTATTGACTGCATATACAACTTGTAAGTAAATCTGGTGCATGAACAACATTAAACAGGCTTTGCACTTTAGTAAAGTGTGCCATATTGCATAGGTGAAAGAAACTGTGCGATTAAATCTGTAGGCTGGTATATAGATTATCAGTCAGACAGCAAAGCACTTCTGTTGATGAGAAAACAAGTCTCTTGAATGCCTTCCCCTTTCTAGCCCCTCTCTCTCCCCAGCAGAGAGGAGCTACAAGACACCATTTCCAGCAACAGAAGAGCTTTTGAAGACAGAAGTATCAGCATCATTGAACCAGGCTTCACAGCTAGTCTCTGGAAAAAAAAAAAAAAAAAAACCACCAAAAAAAACCCCCAAAACATTCTTACTCAGTAAACTGGACAACGTTTATTTCTAAGAACAAAGCACACCCATTGTGAGTAAGAGAAAGAAAGGGGTTGCTTTCACAGTCAAAAATTCTGAAAGGAAAACACAGCTGCACCTGCAAGCTTTCTTTATTGCCGCACAAGCATCGCCTTACCCTTTCTTAAGGACTGCCTAAAAGCCAAAGGTGCAAAATAAGCTGAACCCTTGTGCGTGAGGAAGTGTAATGCTGTCATTACTCTGAGTACACTTTCTTTTGCCTGTTTTTTTTTTTTTTTTTTTCCAGAGACTAGCTGTGAAGCCTGGTTCAATGATGCTGATACTTCTGTCTTCAAAAGCTCTTCTGTTGCTGGAAATGGTGTCTTGTAGCTCCTCTCTGCTGGGGAGAGAGAGGGGCTAGAAAGGGGAAGGCATTCAAGAGACTTGTTTTCTCATCAACAGAAGTGCTTTGCTGTCTGACTGATAATCTATATACCAGCCTACAGATTTAATCGCACAGTTTCTTTCACCTATGCAATATGGCACACTTTACTAAAGTGCAAAGCCTGTTTAATGTTGTTCATGCACCAGATTTACTTACAAGTTGTATATGCAGTCAATAATTTTAGAAAATAGGTGATACAGAAAAAAAGAAAAAATGTTTACGGTGTGTAGTGTCCTATACCAAAACTCTAGTGTGTGTGTGTGTGCGCACATGTGTTTTACTCCTGAATTATTTGGTTTATTACTTTATCTTAAAGTAGAGGGGTTTTAATCTAAAAACTTTGCAGGGGGATCATGTAAGACATAGAAGAACTTGCCAAAGATATCCCGATGGACAGGAGTTGAAGGTACTACAATAAACCCAACATATTCATTCCAGTTATTTTTTTTTTAAAAAA
>NW_020799098.1:38186602-38223355 GCF_003259725.1 Athene cunicularia
TTTTTTTTTTTTTTTTTTTTTTTTTAATTTGCTTGTTTTATAAGGACAAGACTGATGTAGAGGATTCCGGGTGCCGTTGCTATCCCTACTTGTTTTGGTTCCAATCAGGCAAAAAAACCCACAGGCCATTTACAAAACACATAGGCAACAGAAAAGATTATGGATTATTACAATGAAAGTACTATTGCAGATTGAGTAAGAGGCTAAGTACAATACAGGTGTGCTCCTCTGTGTTTATGCTATAGTCATGCCCCCTCCAGCATGTAGCTAAATACTGTACTTTGCCTAAAAGTTTCTTGTCAAGCCTTTTGAAGTTGGTTTAGATTACTATGGTCTCCGCAGCCACAAGGGTGTAATGATGTAAAGGGCTCAAAACTCTGCCTAGAGAAGGGAAGAAAACTCAAGCTAGAACTAAGGGAAAAAAATAAGGTGCCAGTATCTATGTAAATGTATCTGGGGCTCCATATTGAAGAAGCAGGTCAATTCAGAAAATATTGATATCTTCGTAAACAATTCCTGGGCAATCTAAGCTGTAACGAAATTCCATTCTTTGCTGACAGAATCCTTAAAGAAAGAAATAACACAGCTACTGCCTGCCCTCGCTGAAATGCAGCACGATCATGCAAGTCTTAACTCTCCTACACCAGCAAAGATTAACCAAGTCCAATAAATATCATGTGTTCTAGATCAACATATATAAACACAGCTGGCAGGATGCATTTGAAGTCCGGATAGCATGAAGTTTCTACCTGCACTTGAGGCTGGTTAATATTTTTAGTTGCAGCTGCTTTGTAGGATGCTGCATTTCAAAGGCATCCAAAACTTCAAGAAAGGGTTAGGTTCACGTGTCCTCCCCATGGGTGGTCCTCTTCCTCTTCAGGCTGACACACAGAGCTAACATTCAGTAGGCTGTGTGATTTCATTCTCCCTCGTCTCCCTGCCTGGACTTTTTTTTTTTTTCCCCCCTTCTCCTCCTTTTCCCTCCATTCTTTCCCACCCCAAGATCAGCTGTATCCGGCTATAAACATTCATTCTTACAAACAGTGTAAATTGCTCAGTGTACATTATAAGCTTTCTGTGCTCTTACTGGCTGCTATTCCAAATGCTAGCCAAATAGCTTAATTTAAGAATTACAACATCTGCATTTGTATACTGAAGGACTTTCTAAAAAGATAAAAGCAGAAGGCCAAATTCTGATCTCACTTATGTCATTGAATAATTTCACTAATGCTAAAAAGAGTTGCTACAGACTTTCCTCCAGGATCACCGAGATCAGGATTTGACCACTTGCTTTAATTATGTGCGTATATTTGCTTCAAACATATCATGAGAAAAGGAAAGTAATTGATGCTGGCATTCCAAATATTTGCTCCCTGTGAATGCTCAGAGTGTGAATTCCATCTATAGTGTGTCTTAATTTCTATGAAAAACTGCATTTTATTGTTTCTCCATTCTCAAATCTACATCTTTAATAGATGGGAAATTGCGTGAATATCTCCTTACACTGGCCTTTTCAATTTACAAGAATAGTATTTACAATTCAAAAGAATAGCAGGAAATGTCTAATAGACTTAGCACTTGGTCTCTAGGAAACGAGAAATACCATGCTAATCACTGAAGGCTGCACCTTAACTATATTAAAAGTGTTTAAGCAAGCATGAGAAAGTGCACTTTTCTGTGGGCAGTGGTACTCTGAACACACAAAATACAGATATTTAAAAAAAATAGAAGTCATTAATCTTACAGCTGTAAACATGAGCAAATTGTATTCTTCTGTTGTAGACTTAAAAAGAAGGATCAGTAAGCTGAATTTGCACAAAAATTCTGAAAATTGTCTTGGACATCTTGAAGATGTTTATAATCTTGAATTTTTTTTTTTTCCCATATCAACTATGTAGTCTACAGACAAAATACCAAAAAATGTTAAACTTCAGTCCTGCAAAACCTAGTAACATTAACCTTACGAGTTGCAAGTATTCAGGCAAATTGTACTCCACAGTTGTTTATTTTAAAAGTAGTAACCACGATTTGCAGCACAAAGACTCTTAAAATATTAAAAATCCTAAAACTAAGGGTTTTTTTTTAAAAAAAAAGGTTTTCATATCAAATATATAGTTTACAAGTAAAGTAGCAAAGAACATTAAATTTCAGCCCCACAAATCCAAGTAAAAACTACAAGACAGATCAGATGCTGTCATCCTCATGCACTTTTACCAATACTAATGTGTATTTGACCAACTTAATCCTGGAAACATACCTCTGCATTCTTATTTTCTTCTGCTTGCCCTTAATGGCACTTATATAACACCATTAGCCTTCCACAGATGTAATGGATTAGTATTAACAGAAAATATAATTCTCAGTCTGAATAAGAAATTAAAACATTTGTCATTTACTTGCTTTGGCAAACAAGAATTTTAAGTAGTATTTTATTACTAAGACAAAAAAAAAAAAAAAAAAATCACTGTTGAATGCATGGGTAGAGAAGACACACCTAACAACACAGGCACAACCATCTTTACACAGTCAGGCTACTTGAACAGCAACTTTCCAGCTAAAATTATGCACAAAACTGGAAAGTAATGCAAAATTACACAGATAACATGTTACAAAAGTAAAACATTTAACACTAAAGATAACAGAAAAGACAACTATAATCATCATTATCTCTTCTGAAACTTTCCCAGAAAAAAACCCCAAACCCAAAGCATGGACAATGCATTTGATACTCATATCACGGACACAGATAACACAGGTATAACCAATATATTTGATGATTCTACAGACAAAAAGAAAAAAACCTACATCTTTCTCCCTGAACAGACTCATGGCTGTATGAAGTAAAATATGTGGAAGAAGAGTACTTCAGAGTACTGTCACAAGAATCTGCTGATGTTGATATGTTTGTGTACTCTCTAAGTCTCTAAAAGGGAAACACAGACCACATTGCTTTCTTTATCAGTCTCTGACACTACCAGAAGTTTCAAGCTTCTTCATAGACTTCCTTTAAAGTGCACTAGGTATGCAGGGGGAAAAGTTGTTGGATTTGGCACTTTCAAGTAAGAGCTGCTGTGTAAGGATGGCAGTTCTGCTCCCTAGTAGACCTCTCACCTTGTTCTAATTGCAAGTCACTGTTCAAAAGCCCTTCAGGATTTCTAACAACTTGACCTATTCTCTTAGTTTCCAACACATGGACAAAAGATTTTAAAAAATTTTTGTTGGTTAAAATTTTGTTTGGTTTTAGCATTGCCACATCAGCCTCCTTCCCTCATGGTGAGTCACTACAACTCACCCACATAATTAATTATAGCAACCTGTGGGAGCAGAGAAAAAAATAACTTCTAATAAGAAAATATAGGACTGCCACAGGCTACAAAATAGCCACATAAGTGGAAGACCAGCTCTCTTGCACACAGTTCACATTACAATCCCTTCCCTATCTCCTCAGGGGTGACAAAGTGGAAGACATCATATGGAAAAAGATTAATTTCAAGTTGGTTGGTGACTATGTCTATCTCCAGTCTTAAAATTCACTATATGTATAATACACTAACACAGGCAGGAAACAAGTCTCTTGGAGTACTTATACAGTTTTCACTTCAGCCACAAGAACCTGATGCACTACAAAGGAGTCTGTATCCATTATAATGAAATCTTAAATATTTGAGTGCTGCAGTCCAAACAACAACTCAACCAGTCAGGGACAGAACGTATTGTGCACGTAACCGCTATTACTGTAATTGTAGCTTAAACAGCAAGTTTTAGGTTTTGTTTCAAGAAACAGCCCAAATACAAACAAGCTTGAACCACACCATTTTGTAATGGGAACACACTTGAATTTGAAATTAGGTACTATCAACTGAGCTATAAGACCTATTTAATAGTTCACAGCATCATGTTAAATAGCATCTTTGGTGTAGACAGGTAATGACTTGGCAATATCTTGCAGCCTGGAGATCTTCTTTTAAAAGACATCTGTGAAGAATGGCCACGTAAAATAAGCCAATGACATGTAAACACAGACAAGAAGAAGTGCCACCAAAGCTGTGGAACCTCCTTGAAAGTATCAGAACATGAGCAAGCTGAGCAAGACTATTGCTGGGGCCCTGAGCACCTCACTGCAGCTACCGACACAGGGCCAACCACCAAGCATGACCAAGGGCAAGCTGCGACAGTGCCAGCCCAGCCCTCATCAACCACTCTGGGCCAGGGCTGGGCAAGTGATCACTGCTACCAAGCCATGGGGGGACTGTGGGCCCTGACCCAACAGGCTAATGTCCTCCTCCCATGGCCCTGCCCCACTGTCATGTGACTGGGTCTGACACTGGTTCCCCTCATGGGACCTGATCCTGACCCCCACCCACAGGCGGACATCCAGGCCAGGCCTTGCCTGTGCCATCCCCAGGGATGTGCCTGATGCCTGGGCTGGAACCACCCCTCGTTGCCCTGCTCCTGGCTGGGGTGGTGGGATATCCCTGGCTAGCAATGCCCTGCCGTGGAATACCCTGAACTACCTGACCTAAAAGTTAAAGATGGCCCCATTTTGGCATTCCTGAGGTCTCCTTCCCCTTTATTTATTCAGGATTCCATGACTTAAAGACAACATATTTTATTATTACACCAATGTCGAGTTCCTAAGATATGGGAATCACAGGATCATTCAGGTTGGAAGGGATCTCTTGAGATCATGTAGTCCAGTCCCCCCCCAAATTTATTTTTTGGCAGTTTTAATGATGCAGGTATTATTCAATAATTCATTTACCATTTATAGAAAGCTTTAAAAAATTCCAAGTATCTCCACAGCAACACACTTTTTTCCACCTTTCTCAAAAGCACATGGACTATTTTTAAAGTCGAGTCAGTGCATTCCTGTTTTCAATAGGCGTATTTAAGAAAAGTCTCTTCACAGCTACAGCACATAACTAAATACTTCTAATTCCTAATTATGCTGTAAACTACATACTCTTTGAGGGTTTATTCTATTAGTAAATGAGATTCAAGTTTGCACTCAGAACATTAGTCCTGATTAATGTGTTACAGTAATCATGCAAACATATTTACATGTTACAATTATTATAAAAACAATGATTTTGGTTATCTGCTTCATTTCTAGCTGACTCAAGAAAGAAGGAAACAGTCAGGGACCAAACCTTACCTTAAAAAAAAAGACATTACAGCATTACTATGTAAAATTCTGCTAGTTATGAAAAATCACATGCATTCTGGAAGGAAATTAAACTCACATTAGATTATAACTGAAATAGTCTTTTAAATTTTGGCATTTATCATTTTGACTCTTGGTAGAAAATTATAGTTAATCCACAGACTTGTGGCAATTACATTACAAAGAGAAAAGTCTGAGCAATTACTTGTAGAAAAAAATGTGATGTTCCTGGGCTGCTTTCTCTTGTCTATCCTCTGCAATGAGAGTGTGAAGCTAATATAACTTAAGCAAACTGCATTATATTTATAAGATAGCAGCAACAAGCAACACTACTATATTTTGGTTTTATACATAATTTTTCACCAGGGGATCTCAGAATACTCAAAGTCAGGAAATGTCAGTAATCCATTTTACAGGTAGATAAATTTCACAGATTTCAGTTTTTCTCTGCCTATTTCACATCCTCCTATGCAAGGAGGAACAATGGAAACTATATTTAGCAGCAGCAGCTTCCAAACTGTGCCCTGTGAGAATTCAATAATTCACAGAACCACAGTCAAGTGCTTTTAGGGTGCTCTTTAAAAAGTACTTATGGAAGCAGAAGTTTTGAAATTTGATAGCTGTTAATTGGGCCCAAAATTTTGCAAGCTGACCATTTATACATGTTCCCACATACTATCAAGTGCCGTTCTTTGTAAAGTCTACTGTAAAATCCCTGATTCCCATACTCTAATATTTTATACCTACCCAACTGAAACTGAAGTCAAACTGAAATTTGTCTGTCTGGAGAAATATTTCCTATCTCTAAAAGTGTTTTCCCTTTACAAATTAAATACAAAAATCAAAGTCATAAAATATTTCCGCTTGTGGAAAGAAGTATTCTGATGTAACTGAACACACTGTTTTTATTTTTTAAAAAAAAATTATTTTAAAATGGTTTTGCTTTCTTCCTTGAAAATTTCAATTTGAAATCTATCTTTTTTAAAAATTAGAAATTTATCATCATCTATTGGGGGGGGATAAATCTGACAAATCTGCATTTTTGTACCGGGTGGAGAGGTGATAAATTTTATTAGTAAATACCTTTAGAACTCCCTAGTACAGTAGTGCTGAGTATCTCAAGTTTTTAATGATGGACTCTTATTCATGATCCTAAAGAACAGCCTGAGGTTTCATATTCACAAAACCCAGTCCCAGAGTCTATATGCCTTATCAGCTGCCTCAGGCTATATGAAGGTCTGTAGATTTAGCAACAATTTCAGCAACAAATATAAATAACTATGTATACAAATCCAAACTTAAGATAGTTTGGGAACTTGAATGAAATGTAGGACTAGAAGACTAACTACAAATCTTAGAAAATATAAGAAAAAAGGAAAAAAAGAATCGTGAATTTAGTGTCTTCTTCACCTCCATCCATTAATTTATCATGTTAAATAGCAACAGCACCAAATTATATCAACTTCAGATTCTGGCCACTTCTGTTTTCTTTAATCATCAAAATAATGACCAATACTCATGGCATGTTTGTGTAACAAATTCATATTTAAAAGCTCAGTGCTGTGTCAAGGGAAATCTTTGTACATCCAAACATCTCCTAAATGCTTCCTGGCTGTAGTTGAGCAGGTTCCCACCAAAAAGATTGAGGTCACCTCAGGAAACAAAGTGAAATTAAACATTTCCACATTAACATTTGCAAGAATTTAAATGGTCAGACAGATGGCTTTCATGGCTATTTCCAAAGTCTGTAATAGACAGCTTCCATAGGAAAATAAAAGATTAAGTATCCTTCTACGTACAACTTAATACGTTGAAGCACTGAACTTATTCACCTGTATCAATCCACCAAAATCCATAGAAATAGCAGTCTGTTCCTGGTGTGCTATGGGGCTTTGTTCCCTTAAACTATATAGCAGAGATGAAAACCTTGCCCCACCAATGTAGGTTTGGAGAGCTGAATGTTGGCTGTTGTGCCTGCAAATGCCTCCGGACATGAGCTTACAGCACAAACCAAAGAAGAAAAAGATCTTAGATTCACAAACAGCTTACAGCTCCCACTGTTTCTACCCATGAAGTTGCCATAATTCAATTATAAATTTTCTTACTGGGAGATTGTGAGTGTTGCTAGTTACCATACCTGCTTCCCTGCAGAGCCAGATGTGCCAAGGTCTGCCCTGCTGGGCTTGTCAGGGGAGGTAAGAGATAACAGGAATGCAGTCAAAGTTGGAAATGGGAGAGCTTAGTACAGCTTCTGCAAGCCCTCAGACCAGAAACGTAACTCAAGTTTCCTGGCAGCAGTTTTAGACTGTGTCAAATCTGAAACAGTGAAGCCTGTTGTCCCTCATCACTAGGGCAATTCAGGTTTTAGTTATACAGGTTTATAGCTGATACAAAGGTTGGATAACGAACACTGAAACTCTAACTTATGAAATTTTATGCTCAGTTGCAAACTTTTAAATAGTTCAGGAATAAATATAACAATAGATAAATTGGTTTTATTATGAAATACAGCCCTTTTAAATGATGAAGCTGAGAAGTTATAAAACAGATGAGGGAATTCAGCTACACAATTTGTAACAAAAGAATAGCCGCAAGGTTAAATCCCTAGCTACAATTGGGAAAAAAGGTATCACAGGAAACATATAACAGGAAACAAGTAATCACGCAAGTACTAGCCAGTATTCTGCTCATCTACGTCAATTTTAAATATTAATACTTTTATTCAGAGGCTATCTACACAGACAAAACCAGGGCCAGAAAACAGACAATTCTGCTTCATGCAAATCTTTGATATAAGCTTTTTCAGGATGAAAAGGTCTTCAGGGGTCCCCTCAGCATTGAAACATAACCTGCTTTAGAATTAAAGAGAGAAAAAGAAGAACAGAAAAATAACTCTTCTACTACTCTGAAAAAAAGCTTTGGGCATGAAGAAGATGCTATGTGATTCCTAACATCATGGTTACTTCTGTAACCATAGTTTGCATTTTAAATCTAAACTTTGGTTGTCATCTCAAAGATAGAACTCATTCTGCTATAATAAGTACTTAGAATGTGACCGTACATATTTTTATGCCAGGATGCAATGCATAGACATAAAAATTAAGACAGAGGTTAACCTTTTAATTCACTGTGATCCCCATTATTCTGTACAGAAGTGAACCTCAACACATCTAATACAGGTAAAAGTCATGGTAAACGCAAATGACAAAAAAGAAGTCCTAACAACATACTTCCTGTAAATCCTACCAAATAGCAAACCCAATGCCAACAAATGTCTTAGCCATGAATGCCTTCAAAAGTACTTTCTAGTGATTAGGAAAAGGAGGTATTTTACTAATATACTCACATTCTCCAATATTGAACACTGCTACTTTGCACTACTGAAGTGTTTTTTCAGGGCTCAGTCACAACCAGGTAAGGAGCTTGCAGGAAGTAAATCTAAGTCCTGCTGACCTAACTTACTTGACAAAAACAAATACATAAAAATAAGATAAAATAACAGACATTCTTAATATGTAAGCATTCTACATACCTAACACTGGCCGTGAAATCCAGGTGATTTTATATGTAGATTCTCACTCAACTGAATAAAATAGAATGGAAAAAAAAGAGAACTTGAAAAAAATTTAATCACCCAAAGATCTGAAAAAAAATCCCAATAGCAACGATGCCCAAACTGCATTTCACATGCAGTCGCTTGACTTGCAGTAAGAGAAGGGTGTTAATTTCTGATTACTACCGTAAAACATATTTGACTGCACATATTTTTTAAAGAATGTCTTCATCTGGAAGACCTGGAAGTTATTTAAAGACATAAAATCCTTTTTCAAATTTTAATGAAGAGTGGATTGCAGTTCAAATTTCCTAACACAACTGAGACTTGCAAAATATTTTTGAAGTATAAAAGCATTGACTTTATCTCAACATTCAATATACATACAGAATGGATGCATTAATGGTTTATACATATATCATGTGACGACATAAGTGCTTTAACTGAAAAATCCATGTTTTTTCATGTACCTACATGTTGCATGTGGGCTAAATATACCACAATGCATATTTCTAACAACACGCATTTTGTAAGTAAAGCAACAGTGAAGGAGCATTATTGAAAAGCCATGTATCCCCACGGTTAAGGGTGGAAACACACTTTATAAACTAGATGGGGAAGGTCTGGCAAACAAGGCACAAAGCAAAGGACCACATGAGGCCCAAGGGACACTTCCAGGGGACCCAGCACCTACTCACTGGTCAGGAAGCAGGAAGGATGAGGAACAAACACCACCCCAAGAGCTGAATGCCTCCTCCAACAGTGGCTCACAAGAAAACAGGCAGAGAGCACATGGGGAAGTGGGTAAGTAGGGTCCCACCTTTCTGTCACCCTCTGCTACTCCCTGGGGCAGCAGGGGACGTGGCAGGTCAGCGGGCCTTGTGCCCTGCCAAGGAGAGACTGAGGGCAAGACCTAGCATCTGAGGTGGCAATCGCTTGGAAACACGCTGTTCAGCCATAGCTGGCAACAAAAGTGGCTTTCTGTGTGGCTGCACCCAGTGGCCGCCAGTGGCTAGCTTTCTAGGGCAGCACCAAAGAAAGCAATTCCTGCAGCTGCTGCCCTGTTAGCCTAAAGGAGGGATGCTTGTACATGGAGGAAGGAAAGGGGCAATACTGTTGCAACAGAGAAAGGAGGCTAAGAGTGCAAGCAAAAAGAATTTTAGCAAAGGATTTAATGCTACAGGAATAAAGAGTGTGCAAGTCATCTCAGGTGTCAAACAATAGACACTGTATTTCAGAAGGAAAACATTTTGTCTCCAGGATTATGCATTACTAACCGAACAGTAGGCTAGAGCTTGAAAAAAAGAAATAAAAGAAGGCACAGACAGTAATCTTTCACTTAACCCTCTGGCAAAACCCCCAAATAATCAACTTTTGCATGTTCTCCATCATGGGAGGGCTTAATCTAAAATAGTAGAAGGTAAACTTATGTGAAAAGTCTGTTAGCTGCACATTTTGCCATAGTGTTCTGGATTCTTCTGATTTTATTGGCTTGTTAAATTCTTAATTGATAACACAAGGAAATAAAAAGGTAAGAAGATAGATAGCAAACCTTGAACGCAGTACTAGCTGAGTCCAAGGTCCATATAGGCAAGCACCTTGATCACCAACAGCGGAAAAAGCATGAAGTAGGTAAGTATGTATCAGCTTGTGCAAGTAAAAATCTCAGTTATTTTCATCTCAAAGGTTATCCCAAAGCTGATGGGTTTTTTTTTAGTAACCACTCATAGATGTCTCTTTCAAATGCTTAGGCCCCCCCTGAACTCAAGCAAATATTTTTCATGTCATTCATGAACATAGTCCTTGTTCTGCAAATGGTTCTGGAAGCAGCTTTCAGCTGAAACAACTCTAAAGCATCATTGACTCTGAACTCAGAGAATTCATCACTGCATAAGCAAAAGAAAAGTGACAGAATTACTTCTAAAAGTCAAAGTATTAGGGGGAAATAACCATCATATGCTTATAAGAAGGCTAAAAGAATAACACTTGCATACACAGAGAAAAAAGCTAAATTCTGATCTTAGAGAGAACTAATTATTCATGTCTTACAGTTAAAAAACAATTATTGTTTGATTCTTAACCTGAACATCTTTCATTATTTCAAATATGCGTGTTGTCACTACTCTTCTGTTATTCTCATATAGAGTAAAATGCAGATAATATCCTAAGTCTATTCCATACAGAACTGGCAGCCAGAAACTTGTCATTTAAAAATTGTACAAAATTGGGTGGCATACAAACATTGCCAGTAGAAAGCTTTGGATATTATTTTCCAACTGTGTTTTGCAAATCATGGTTTATGTATTTTTTACCTGTTTTTTCCTGCTATTGCTACCAAGAATATACAAATAAATGCAAAACACTTCAGAGGTGAAAAAAAACATGGAAAATTCAGGTCCAAAGTGACAGAGGTGACCCATTTTTCTCTTCCATTTTGGAAGTAATGCTAAGACCTTAAAACCCACAGGTAAAGGAGGGTGGGAGAGGACGGAACCTTATGCCATATTACCTAGACAATTGGGTTAAAGACTACAGAAGAACAAGAGAACATTTATTTGTAGCTTTTGTATGAAAAGCTGAAGCAGTCTTAGTTGCAAGAATTTGCAACACTAATTCACATCCATTTCATGTGGAAGAACCTAAGGCCTGCTTAAATTGAACAGGATATTAAATTAAAACATTACCCTTTGTACACAAACATTTCAGCAGTTTTTAGCTTGTTTGTAACCGTAACTATTTCATTAACTAATCTTTATGGGACAGCCAAGAATCTGGTTCATTACATCAGCAATGAGTAGCAATTTTTCTTATTTATCTCAAATCAGTTTCACTTTGATACCACAGTTTAATCAATACTGTATGTATTATAATTTATTGCTTACTGTGATAATTGATTTTTCCACATATAGGTGTATCTAACTCCTTAAGGCATCTGTTGTCAATTTACTGGCAAAACTAAATATGTTTATTTAAAAAATAGGTTTTTGGCATTGCTAACTCATTTGTAGCAGGACAAATATTCCTCAGTGGTTAATTTCTTGATTATAGCTTGAAGTCATGTTTGTAAAAGAAAAAAACCAACCCTTACCAAAAATGCACAAAGCCTTACTTTATTTCAGATCTTGTGTAACTTTGTATATTTTGAGATGTAATACATGTCCATTATTTGATAAGCAAAGACAATTTTAATTTAGTAACCTCAAAGTTTCTGGTAATCTCCAACAAGCCAGGAGCAGGCTTTTTGCTACATCCCACCTGCAAACAATCCATTTCCAAGTGCCAGGCAAACATTGCCCAGTTTGCTAACACAACCCATGTTTGTTTACATAAGCAGTGAAACAGGCCTTATCTAGTTCTTTTTGTGATTAACTTTTGCCAGAAAGTGATGCTACTACTTTTATTGTTAACTTCACTTGCCCACCGTTCACCTTCTTTCTACCATCACCTGTAAGTTTTCCCCTCCAAGCAAGCAGATCAAACTTCCATGTTTTTCCTACAAAACCTGAATCATAAGTTCCCAGAAAACCCTAGTTCTTTAAAAGTTTAAGAAGTCATTTGGACACAGGACTGCTGCCTTATAGCGATCACAAATCCATGTACCTTGTTTAGTTTACTTAGGTTTTCTGGAACAATTATAAGTGACACCATGGAACAGGTTCCTGGGGGGAAATGAATATAAATAAAATCTGAGGCAGGTATGAGGGGAAAAAAAAAATAGGATATCTTGAAGACAGCCTTAGCTTCCCTACCGAGGAAGTAGTTTGAGCAGGGATCAACATTAACTGATCAGCTAGGTCCTGGTCACTGGAAATTTATGTGTGTGTATGACAGTCTGCTTCAGCTGTCATGAAGCTCTTTGAAAATAAACTAATGAACCATTAAAAATTCCAGTGAGGTAAATAATTATCATCCTTCTTTCACAGATGAGTAAATAAAGATAGTAAATAAATAGCTGGTCTGAAGCCACAGAGGGAATTCAGTAGTTACAGAAACAGAACACCAGTTTTCATGTTTATATATTCCCTTTTAAGAGCTTCTATCCCACTCTACTTTTTCATTCTGATTACATATTAGTCTGTTACCGCTTCCAGCTAGCACACTTAGCTCAGATTCACAGGAAAACCTCACAAGGGAACAGAATATGCTGTATTATACTCTATAAGGTATACATTAGAGATCCCTAAACTGGATCCAGAACAAGCAGCAAGACAAAGCACATCAGCCTGAAGTAATCTAATAGTAGAGGGAAGACTCAAAAATTTATTCCTTCAGAGGTCAGTTTTAAGGTCATGACAGCATCAGTCATCTCATCTGCAACACAAGCATCTTCCCAGTATGCTCTACTACCAACTACAGGCAAAAAGTAGCTTACTTCATTAGGAGTTTGACACCTAGCTTTATAACGAAATAGCTTTATAACGAAATTCCAGCCCAAGTTATTGAAACTATAACAGTACATTGCCTGATAAACCAGCTTTCATCCTACTTAATTACATCCACATGAACCAGTAGATCAGCACAGATCAACTACCAATTCATCTCTTTGAAAAGAGAAGTACCACGAGGAGCATGGAAGAGCCACTAGCTGAGCTTCTGTAACTGGGGACTGGGTTTACACTCTGGACTACTAGGTAGGAACTCAAACCTTAGTACTACTTCTGTAGAGATAAAACAGAAAGCTTTGTATTCCAGGTTCTTAAAGAACAACAGCACAAAAGAAGGTAGCATAGAAAAGATACATTTGACAAAGAGTACAATTCTCAGCAGCAAATCATGGCCAAACAGAAAGAAAAACAATCCTATTACTTAAACTACTTATCAGTAAAATATGACTGGTCAAAATAACTTGATGGAACCACAAGAGGCTACTTGATAGGGATGGCTACACAAGAACATGTGTGGCATACAGAAATGGAAAAGAAGGTACATCATTAAAAATAAGAACTGAGTGACACTTGAGGGCACTGCACTTAAGAACAGGGAGAAGGTCAATGCTTTATTTCATAAAGATACAGAAAGCTAGCTTATTTCTTACTTCATTTGTGTAATGCAGTTTAAGAAAAATCATAGTTATTGCTCTGCTTCCACATCTCATGTCCGTATAATGCCTTTAATTAAGATTTGAAATGAAAAACATATAAAAGCAGGAAAGTATAATTTCTGTCTTCAACAATGTAACATTTTACAGCATTACAATTTGAATTGTTTTACAGTAGATGCATTTTAGGACTTTTACTTTCCAAATGATTTCCTTAAAATTGGAATCTCCAAGAAGAGTTTTGTGTTTGCTACTCCATTTGTCTACTGGAAAAATGTTTAGGAACTTAAGAATAACATAGCACCTCAAACCGTTTATGGGTATCCATTTGAAAGTCTGTACACAGTTAATTCATACAAAACAATTTTTTTAGGGCTGAACTAACGGTTCAAACCAGTGAAGCTTTGAATTTTTTTTTTTTTTTTTTTTTTTTTTTACATAAACTTGGTTCTGCAAAAGACAAAATTACCAGGAATTCAGATGTGGTCCATAGCCATACTAAGGGAAGATGGGAAAGATATAAATGTCCCTCTTTAAGGGCTGTAACACCACCTTTGTAAAATTATACTTCCACTGAATTGAGTTTAGGTGTTTGATGAGAGAGCTTGGCATAAAGGAAGAGTTGTTGGGAGTAGGGCAAAGAAATTTTAGAGAAACAGACTTATCAGAATGATTAAAGCAAAAGCTGAAAACCCCAAAAGCATATTGATATGCAGAAATGAAATGTTCACAGAAATCAACCATATCTCATTTTAGTGATTGACTGACACCTAATAAATATAATAGTTTGTCTATATATTTAGGCAATATTACTCTGTGGATTTGCATATATTGTCTTTCATATTTCAATCCATCTGTTCACGGTCTGAGGTTGTATTGTTATTAAATTGCTCACTCTATTATGTACTCCAAGATCTTGAAAAGATTTTTCAGTAGACAACCACTGAAATATCTGGTAATTTGATAATGTTAATATAGCCCTATAAAAAAATAAAGACATCAGAACACATACACATTTAGGAGCAACTCTTACAGATAACAGCTTAAAGAGTTTGCCAAACATAGTTAAGGAGCACTGATAAATTAACATGAAAATGACCGTATATGACACAGTATGTTTTCTCTTTAGTGGATTAACAGACAACTCAAGTCTATTAGTGCTCTCAGTGCTATATACACATCAAATCACCACTAAAATACAACTTCCGTAATTTTAACTTCAACTCCCAGATAAACAAGACTCCTTTAACATGACAGCTACAAGCATTCATGAGAAAATAAGTTCTCTAAGCAGTCATGTAACAGAAGCCATATGCAGAGACACATACCAGTAGCAGATCAAAATCTTGCTACACTGAACTCAGTCTCCCCAAGAAACAATTGTGTTCCATTTTCTGACACAGAAAAATCAGTATTTACAGGAGTATGTTTCTCACATAGTAAAATCAGGTACATGACTTAGTTTGATCCCAGGTTGTTTTGCCAATTATTAGGCCTAGCATAAAGGACACAGCCAGCATAAAGATGAACCAATAACCAAGCGGTATTTGATACAAAAGAGTCAGTACATGGGTGAGTGCTGGGGGTACAAACAAGTCAGATTTTACATAATTAACATCAATCCCACTGACCCCAATAATGACAACACACAACCAACAGTGGGTGGAATAAATGGTGAAATACAGTTTCCCACAGAAGGGATAGGGGACAACAAGCCAAACACATAAGACCAACGAATCCACACACTGAATCTCTACACAGCCCACATTTACAAAAGCCAGACCTGACTGGAGCCCAGGCCCAGGGAGGCAGGAGGTCCTTCCCCAACAGGGAACTCTGCATAGGGCATCCACCTCACAGACAGACACTGCCCCTGCCTGCAACTGGTCCCAGCTTTTATCCCTAAGTGGGACACCTGACCTTTGCTTACTTAATGTGGGACACCTGGGGCTCATTTACCCAATGGCTCTGTCTGCAAGGCTGCTGCACCCTGGAGGGAAGCTTAAAGGCAAACTCACCCCCCCTTTGTGAAGGGCTGTGGGAATCACCCACATGTCAACCTTAACTTGGGGTTGGGGTTAAAACCCCAGCATTTCGCAAGTGTAGTCACAAAGAGGAGCAGTTGGGAAGCTCCAGTGGAGCTGGACAGACTATATAGGAAAAATACATTTACAAAAGAACTTGAAGGGAGGGAAGAGGGGGGTTGTGTTTGAAAACATCAATTCCTTATCACAAATGTGTAAAGCGCATAAAAATTAAAACATAAAAATCCATCACAGTCTGTGGCTTATCACATTACAATGCATATTCTTCTTCTGGTCACTGTGTTCCTGTTTTAGTGCTAGTTTTCACAATATCGCTATACTGAATTTAACATTTAAAAGACCTAAGCCTTTGAAATATTAAACGTATTCTGCTAAATGCTTCAAAAGACAGCTCCAAAGATTGGAGAAACTTAATGCCAGAGAAAGCAGCTCTTTGCAGAATGTAACTCCTGTAAATCTTCAAAGAAAGGGCAGTCTCTAAAGACAATGGATTGGGCAAGAAATTTTTAGCATGCCATTAATCCAAAAAAAGCTCAAAACAAAAGTACAAGCAGACTGGGTTGTCTCTCTGAAAACAATACTTTCCATGCCATAGTATTTCTTCAATATAATTTTCATTTCGCTACAACATTACTTTGAGTTTTCTTTAGCAGACTTTCTTTGAAAGGTGGGAATTTCTGAAGCATAGGCTCCAGTTGTGAGTCATTACTATTGTTTCCTTTAAATTTTCTCACCAGCTCATCCTGCATCACTTCCCTTGTTCTCATGAATGAACAACAGTAATGGAAACATATCCATTGGTAAGAAAGACTGAGAAAACTATTGTGATAGATTTAAAATGCCCTGTCAACAAAAAGTTAAATTTATATCTAGTTGCTAACTTTTAGGATTGTAGGTAGGAATTAAGAAATTTGTTTCCTTGTTTAATACAAACTCATTCAAACTTTGAAGGCATGTGACTTCTTAACAGCAAATAAAATGCACCCATCTTGTGCAATATTGTTTTATGATCCATTACAGTAAAAAGGAAAGGGAATGTGATTTTAATCTTAAAATAATATGCCATTTGTGTAAAGTCAATACATCATCAAGGCTTCATTTCCCCATAGCATCTCTGTATTTCAGCACAAGGGGGAAAAAAACCCCGTCCTTACATACCATGAAATCTTACCGCCCTTCAAGATTAATGGGTACTAGTCTGTACGTACATTAAGAGGTCACTCGACCCCATCTGTTGTGCAATAGCCAGGCACACTGGGATAAGAGGAGGAGACTGAAAAGCTTAGTTTCCCCTCTATAATTCATTACATGCAATCTTTGTGTTGCGGACCCTTCGTGCATTATGCCTGTCAAATTCCCTTTGATACCAGTGGAATTTCTGAGCATGACTGGAGTGCCACACCATCACATCAGGCTCTGTCAAGTGCTGTTTTCCTGCAGCAAATCCCTCCAGTTACTGAGGCCTTTCTTAATATTGGGTCTGGAGGTTAAAAAACAAACAAACAAAGCTTCACCAAACAAACAAGAGAATAAATTCCCCATAAAAATAAGGGGAATGATCTAGTTTTATTAAACATGTGCAAGCTTTCACAGGTTGCAGACACGGTGTTACTCTGCTACCAAGAGGGACAGCAGATGCAAAGATCTTTCAAAGTGCCCTTCCATGAAGGAGCACTATATCACAAACTCTGACTAGATAGCTATCTAACTACCTATGGTCCTCTAACACAACTGACCACAAACATTGCTAATGCTTCTCTCCTTTCACGATTATAAATACACCGTTTTCAGGGAACAGCCTTGCAACCAGATTCTCTTTCTTCTTGTTTGCTGCTCTTTTATTCATTAAAACTGTCTCAAAAAGATGCTTTCTCTCGATATTAAGATCTTGTTTGTACAGTTAAGGCAAAAGCCCCCGGTGCTATATGTAACATTGCCATCTAGTGACATACTGCAAGGGTGTTTCCTGCCGATAAACTGCTCAATCACTTTTTTCCCAATAAAATCTAGCTCAGTGTAGTATTGTTAATAAAAGATTATTCAAACCGTTAATGTAGTTTAATACAAAAGGAAATTTTATTATTTGATTGATTTTAGAATATTTCTCACTGTGTGTTTGCATTTCCATGATTAGAAGTCTGGCTTGTACCTTTTAATATTGCTAATGACAAAGACCTTTATATCAGTAGGAAGTGGAAGTTAGTATTTTCTCCTGTAGAAAGGGATAATGCGGGACTATTTGCACAGTTGCAGACCTTGCTGTTAGTGCTCTGAACAGTCATGTGCATTTTTACTTGTTTTACTTTTTATAATAGAGCCTTCTCCTGATGCATGTCTTACATGCCATCACCTTAATCAATACCAGCTACTTTCAAAACTTTAAACGTAAGACCCGATAGCCTAAGTGGAAAAGCTAATCTTAAGTCAAAAAATGAACAGGCTTGTGCTGTGGATCAGCACCATACACCCACTTCTGGGTTACAGACTTCTCTTGGGCAGAAGTTAGTCCCAGCAATGTCAGGTGAGCGACAGTGCCACAGGCTCACCCCACTGAGACACCGAAAACCCGCTGAAGCAGCAGAAGCTGCTCCAACACTGTCTTGTTAAAGCAATAAAAGCTCTATGGAATCACAGCCAAACCCCAACCTGACAGTAACCCTGTCATGCTCCCTCCCTTCAGCTTTACAAGGCCTGTAGCATGCACCTCAGCCTTCCCAGCCCTGGGAAGACTACACTGCACTGCCTCTCACCACTCTCATGACAGGTTTATAGCTCATAGTTCCACAAATAGAGGACATTTCCAAAGGGCCTGTCATAGTTTACTCAAATTAATTGGTTGACAAGGTTACCGTTACCTGTCTCTCAACGTATCACCAGTTCCAAGCAGTCTTTGAAATGGTGCTACTTGCTAGAAGTTATTTTACGCATGTGTTGGCAGGGTGGGATGCCCTATCTGAGCCATTTTTAGGCTTTGGACCCAGGCAATGAAGGTGACCATTTGATTGAGTTCGCAGATGAATAAATGAGGTTCAAATGAAAGAAATGGAAACCTAACCATACTAGTTTTGCACCTCAAACGGCTAAGTGAAGTGTTAAGCAGATACTAATTGATTATCTATGCATGACTAAAGGAGTGATTATACTTTATTCATTCAGAGAGAAACTGTGTTTTGTCAATCAGCTCTTTACTTCACACTACTTACTTTGTGCTACAGAGGCATCAGCTCGTGAGCCAGGGTGTAAGAGGTGGAGGAAGGGCGTAAGATTTTCTTCCAAATCCGTTACCTTTACACTAAGTCATCCTCTGTCATATCTTATCTGGGCACTTTCAATGTGCGGCACTTTCCAAGTGGCTTATGAACACTATTGATCCCTACTCACAGTAGATGTAGTCTTTGTCAAAAATACTTTCCTAGTGCTTGCACGAGAGAAAAACCCACAACATTCTGGAACCGGTATAAGAAAGCCCAATAGATGTAGTCCTCCCTCTTTCTTTCGCATATATACAGAATATATTATTTTTTTATGCCAGTTATTTTGGTCCTTTTATTTGGAGTGGCTAAAGTTGGGTAGGGAAAGGATAAAAATAGTGGTTTGTTTCTATTACAGTGGGAACTGCCAAGACAGCAGTTCTCATTTCATGCTCAATCCTTTCTGTTGTTTTTAACCAAGACTTCTTTGAGACTCATGTTGCTGCAGCACTAGCAACTGACTGGTATCTTTTCTCCTTGGGAAGCAGCTGTTCCCACTTAGCAGGGGTACATGCTCAGAACACAGGCATTTACCTTAAAGAACGGGGTCAATGTGGTTATCTGTATAGAAATACCACCCCACTTCAAAGGACAGCTATTCATGCTCCACTGCCCAAATATTTAGGAAAAATATTTTTATTTTGTTTCCTACAGGAGACTTTTAACAGGCAGTTAATAAACACACTGAAAATTGCCAACAACAGCAGAGCACCAGAAAGAAGATAATGTTGTCCGGTCTTGTCATTCTCTTATCACAACCCTTACATATACAATTCAAAATTGAAAAATTTGACTTCGTAATGAATTAGGTTTCAAAGTGCTTGTGACACAACCAAACATTACTCCTATAAATTTTAAAACTCTGTACCCTAGTTCTGTCATCTGTAACTTTGGCCCATGAAAGATCTGTAGAGGAGCCAAGAATAATATCCCAGAGTCCTGACTCCGTCATGGACTTTAATTGTAAGGATTCTTTCATTTGTAACAGATGACTGGTCAAATCCCAGGGATAAACTAAACAGTACTATCTTAAATGTCACCAGACATTTAATGTCTAGAAAAGGGAAACGCAAGGATATCACCTATGTACACATGTACATCATTTTGACTCATTTTTTTACCATATTATATATGGCATTCATAAATATGTCAAATATTAAAAAAGATGTCACATTAAGAATAAGCCCACCACTGTTTAACATAAAACACCTTGAGAAGTCATTCATTAAATTAAAATCTGTCAAGTCTAATGGGTAACAAGCTGCACAATAGCATTATATATCTAAAATTAAAACCAAAGCTTCTTATATCCTACTGTGAAAACGGACACTTTTCAATCTCAGTGGTTTTGTGAAGTGAATGCCTGACATCTACTGGTAATTATGCAAACTGTATATTGCTGAACCAAACTGTCTTTAGCTTTGAGACTAAGGAACATGCTTTAGAATATATAAATTATTCTAATAAAAAAGATTTAAATTATTATATTCATGATGCAATGAGGTTTCAAAACTGAACTGCATCAATGTTGCTTTTACTTGTTTGATGCAAGGTAGTGAGTGTCTTAGAATTTCCTACAAAATTTTCCTACAGGAGTGATCAAGTCTGGTCCTTGAAAACAGTTTTTCCCCAAAATGATTTATGTGCACGCTACTTTTAATAAATTAGCAGAAGCAATTCTAGTGGTATTGTACTTCAGATTCCATTTTCTTTAGACTGAACATTTTTAGAAAGATATTTCTACACTATTCTGTAATATTTCACTCATGCTACCAAAAAATAAAATTGCTAATTGAAACAACAGGACTGCAGAAATGTCCATTAAAATACTGACTTACAAAAGTCCCACCTGTGATGAAGGCTGCAAAACATGCCTTTATTTAAGAGGACTTATAGGGAGTCAGTAAAGACACAAGAGAAAAAAAGGGATATTGCACTACAAAAAAGCAGCAAAAGGGACTGCCCTAAAAACAGTAAACTGAAGGCTTTCTGGTTTTCACCCTTCATGAGTTACATGCTTCTTTTTCCAAAATTTGGGGATTTACCAGCATAAATAAGTAGGACTCAGTTTTACAATACTTAAGCACCTGTGATTTTATGAAGCAACAATAGAACATGATGCCTTTGTAAAACATAATTCAGAAACTAATTTTGTGCATGAAGGAGTCAGCATATCAGAATGAAAATAATCCTGCTGGATCACAAACAGAAAGCAGGAGAGAAAGAAAGAACATACACAGCAAAATGGTGAATTGTAAAACATTTTACAAATTCTTTAATATGGAGGTAGCAAATAAAATGCTATTTGACAAATTTTAGAGGGAAAAATAACTCAAGACTTCCAAAGTTAACAGCTGACCTTTACTGAAAGTCTGTATGGATATCAGATAGCAGAACTCCTTCAGTCACAGAATCTGTTCTTTCACTCCAAACAAAAATAAATTTTATTGGACAAGATTTTCTCTTGCCCTGTAGAAGAATCACCATGAACCCCATGAAACGGAGAAGGGGAAAAAAAAAAAAAAAGAAGTAAAAGCCATTGCCTCCATCCATTTTTATTTTCTCATTTTTCCTCTGTGCCAACAAACCCAATAAAATAGAATTAAAATCTGGTAGAGTATTTTTTGAATCCCTAAAATTCCCTGGTATTGACCAGTTTTTGAAGGATTACACTGCAATAAAATACACATTTATACCATACATAGTTATTGGGTCTCACTGGAAGGATAGTATTTTGTTATGTTAAATACAAATGGAAGTTCCACATTATTTGTTTGCTTTATTATGAAAAAATCAGAAATTTTTTAGTACTTGAACAATTTCTCCTCCTCATGGGATAGGGAGAGCATTAAAAAAAAAGAGACACGTGACTAATGAACTCATGACATTATTACTATGCTAAGTATCCAGGAAAAAAACAAACATACCTTATCTGAAGTCATCCACTGACTGACTTTGATGAATATTGATGGGATTATCATGGAATTAGCTGCCTTTGAGGAGTGGCCTACTGTCCATTTTCAGGAAGTCAGCAAATTTCTGACTGATAACTTATAAAAATGGGGGATGGGAAAAGAATAGTGCTGACTATTCACCAAGCAAAGACAACTCTCAAGTCCCAAAAAAGTTTTGTTACTTTTTTATATCAACATGCTTTTGGAAGATGTAAATATTTGCAAGGACAAATTCCATCCATTTTAAGAAAATGAAAAGTGTTAAATCTGCAAACCCTTTTTCCTTAGAGACTTCAGACATAGTATATCTTAACATTATTCTGGAATAACATGGTAGGGAGTTGCTTTGCCAGTATTTCTACTTATTGGTTATGGGTTTTTAAACAGTAAAAAAAGGTTGTTTGTTTATAAAGAAAGGGAGTGCACTAAAAATCAGCTTGTTGGGATGCCAAAAATATTAAACCCCACAAACATATATCCTGTAACTGGGTCAAAGATTATCTGGGTTATTTTGAATTATAAAACTGAGTGGCAGGACATTCTTGAAGCAGCACAGACTTCTGCTTTTAGACTTTGCAGCCAAGCTTGTAAGAGACAGACTTTGCTTTGTTGCAAAATTAATGTTACACCCTTCATAGAGCTGTTTTCCAAATACAAAATAAGAATGATAATAAACTTTATCACACAGTCAAGGTTTAAATTATTTTCTAGCTACAAGGAAGGTTTTTTTCTTTATTTTTTTTCCCCTTCTCCTTTTGACAGAAAGATGGCAACTCTAGATGCCAGAATGTTAAAAACCCATTGACTACTCTGTGCTTTTTCCAAGACATAGCACTAGTTTACTTGGAGCCATTCAGAATTTTTACTTCATCCATCTTCTTGGATTTCTAGCAGTTATAAGCAACGCATTCCTTAGATCAAGATTCAAGGGTGAAAATCCAGAAGTATATTTATTGACCTTATTTATGTGAATTCTGTCTGCACAGAGCCAACGTTTCCAGTGACATATGCTCAATTGCATGTAACAAATTCTCCAACCACTTTCAGCTTGCAACCAGAAAGTTCCTTTTAAATATAATAGTTTTCAAAAAGCACTTGAACATCATTAGAAAGCAGTATTTGTAACACTTTCTACTCAGTCCAGGACTATTACAGGATCAATTAGCTCAGTTGAAATCCAGTTTCAGATCTGTGTTTAAGATTATGCAGATACAATTTCTCATGTTCTTATATTGCATGGATTTATGCAATGGGATACCTTCAGAGAACAAGATTAAATACAATACAGGAAACTTGCATTAACTGTGAAGAATATAAATATCACATAATTGTACTGATTGTTAAATCAACATCTTAACATTAAGAATCACAAAAGCTATAAAAATAGCCAGAGTCATCTTTAAATCCTTCATTTAATCAGTCGTTCAAGACATTAGTACCTAGGTTTCTAATAAAGATTAACTGAATGGGGTGGTGGGAAATGAGAAGTAAATATTCAATTACAAATACTTCATAATACAAGTTATTTTTGTTATCTGATACCACATATGGCTTCTACATATATACACAATTTTTAAAATCTAGACAGCAATAACCAAAGAATGTGGGTAGAATGTGGAAAGTGTCCTGACAGTCACCCCTTCATCTATTCTTCTCTCCTAGTTAACCCAAAACAAAAAATCCAGACTATTTTGGTTAAAGATTTAACTTTTCTCAGTGTCTAGAGCTATCATTATCAGCTCTATGCTCCTAAGACTGTATTTAGCACATAACACTCTAACCCTAAAGCATATGACTAAGTCATATCTACTACATACCTTTGATGAGTTAATGGATCTATTGCCTAACTTCTGGCAACTAAGGCACTTTTGGGACTCCAGTTTTGGGAACTGCTTTCTCATACTTCATTATGGCCTGTGATTTTAACTATTGAAACAGTTATCTGGAGCATGAATTTACCACTTAGTGGAGTAACTCATGCACTCAGGTGAGCTGGGATAGTTTTACTTACATTAATATGATTGCATAAATGCCAGCCTGCAACCACAAATCCTTTCCCACCTCAGCCCCATGGCACATAACTTAGCTGCTGCCCCATCATCGTGATGAGGGGGACACTGCTTCAACCCACCCTCCCATTGCTGGGCTCCCCATCCCAGGGTGGAAGGGGGCCACAAGATGACCACATCAAGAGGTTACGCAGGCAGGGAATGCTCTCTTCATCAAAACCCACAAGAGAAATACAAAACTTAGGTACACTCCGTTTTACACCTATCTTGCAAGTATTTTCCCCTCTTTGGATCTTTTCCCTAAAGCTCATTAATAGCATCAAAGACAGTGTCAAAAGCCTTATTTCAGTCAAGATATCTTGGTACAGTCTTCGCTGTTTCTAGGGATGCTCCTTTGACTAATTCTTCAAAGCTATTTTGCTCTTAAATGGTTTTGAAAACGTGAGGCCTAGTGAGATACTCCATTTAGGAGTGAGACTTGACAATACAGAGAGGTGACAATGAGGCAAAGTTCCTAGCTCCTATGGAAGTGGATCAGAGCTTTTGAAATGAGATAGTCCTTACAGTGAGATCAGATAATGTATATGATGAGATATATAATGTAAAATAATTTTATTAAAGCTTGAAATTGTACAAAGCACTTTACTTTTTAAGATTAACATGTTTAAATGTAAAAACCCCCAGTCCTCAAAGAGAAGAATGCTAGTGTTGGCTGTTGCCACACATGCAGCTTGATTGCAGGAGCCAGTGCTCCTCCCTGTTTCTTACTATGCTGGTTCCTAAAGTAAAAAATAAGTGAACTGGTAGTATTTAATGAGATGGGAGCTGGAAGAGCAGAGAAGAAAAAGAAACTCTGACCCTCTCCTTTCAGAATTGGGACAGAGAGATGAAAAAGTAAAACAGGAGGAAAATTACCTTTTAGAAAAAGAAAAAAAAGAAAAAAAAGAAAAAAAAGAAAAAGCAGCCACAATCTCATCACTGTTAGTTCACAATCACAGTTAAACTACTTCTATCTTAATCATCAATTACTACCTTACACAAAAAGAGCTCTTTTATCTGCCTGCCTTGTCAGCTACTCATAACTACTTCTATTACAAGCAATTTTTAAAGGCAAATATTTTTTTAGACTTAAACCAAATACTCATTTCTGAACTGACCATCCATAGCCACACCCAAACCCCTTTTTCTCATAACAGCTCCTATCACCACACTCTGAAACCTACGTGTACAAAATCTAAGTCATGGTCCTCAGCATGAACACCTAGGATTACAACAGTCACTTGGAGAAAACCAAAACAAACCCAATAACACAAGAAACACTGAGCAAGGGGGCAGACTGAATTAACAGCACTATCTGTACCTGTTGGCCCTGTTGCACCACAGAAGCAAAACCCCACATGTGAAGTCCAAAGCCGGGCTCTGCAAGGGGAGTCTTCCATGAGGAGTTCCTAATGAGGAGTCCTCAGTTTCACATTTGCCTGCCAACCACCTGTGCAGCCAGGTGGTGGAAGCCCATGGAAGGCTCGGCACACACTGTCCCAGGCAATTCTACCTACTGCCAGACAATCAATGTTTTTGAGAAGGTTGTTCGCAAAAACACTTACAGTACGGCTTAAGAATGCCAATCTCTTTCTGGAAATAAATACATAATTTTCTTGTAAAGCACTTGGAAGTCATTGGATTACAAGTGCAAAATACATGGCAATTGCTGTTAACAGATTTACAGGTATACTATAAACATGTCTTGAAATTATAGAAACACTTGATCACTGTCATGGTCCTCTAGCGTTGGAAATACATATATTGTCTCTAATCCAGTTTTGCCAGTTTTATGATTTTAAAGGAGTGCCAGCTGTCTCGTCAGTCAATGGCCTGGAGCACTGCTAACAAGCACAGGGGGATACAGCTGAAAAGCAGAGGGTAGCTCCAGGTGACTGTGGTGGGCATCATTAACACTGAGCTGGGGGAAGGAAAGGAGTCAGGAGGTCAGGTATCACCTTTTGACCATATCTTCAGTTTGAAATATTATCTTAATTATGTATGACTCCATTATATTTATTCTTAATCAATAGCTTCTAAATCTGGATAATGTAACTATATTGATTCAGAGGGATGGTTTTGTTCGGTTTGTTTTCTCAACGGCTAATGCAACGAGGATATAGTTTCATTGTTACACCATTAATGTTTGGGAAAAGAAATCATTAATGCAACTCTTTTGGACTTTGGAGTAAACAGAAAAGAGAGCGAAAATTCTATCTTTCCATTTAAAACAAGTGAATTAAGAATTGGTAATTAAGAACAATTATTAGTGGATAAACTAAATAGTAACTTGCATAAAAGGAATTATTACTGTGACACAATACTGAGGGAAAGAGAAACTTTAACAATGGAATGCCTACTCTGTGCTAATCTAAATACCTGTGCTTTATTGCTTCAAGAAAGTGCAGATTCACAAAAATAGTCCCAGGGAAATGGTAGAGGGTGCCAGAAAAAGAAACAAAACAAAACACCAAACAGCTGCAGTTTGGCTTGTTCAAGCTAAGCTCTGAATTTTTCTGCTTAATAAAAACATGCCTGATGTTGCTACTGTAATATGAGCATTTACATGTGTGCTTGGAATGGGACTCTTCATGCTAAAAATTATACGCCTGTTTGCTTGTTTGTTCCCATGAACAGTTTTAAATATTTTCAAAAGTTTTAAACTGTTATAAACTGTAGCAGAAGAGACAAGACGAAGTAAAAGCCATTTGTTTTCATAAAAGTTTTTAAGTTTGTAATGGTTTTTAATGGTGAAAAATCAAATTTCTTCCAAAATAAAGCAAGCAAATAAACCAGAATATTCTGTAAGTACCATAGACTTACTAGTTATTTTCTATATATTTTCTGACAAATTTGGCATAAGATTGCTCCTTCAATACCTGAATTTTCAATCTAAATACTTTCATTTTACAGAACTGTTCCTGCAAAACCTCTCTTGAAATATTTTTCAGAAGCACATAATTTTCAACATTTGGAATCCAAAAACACTGCAGGAACACTACTTGAATCTGGCTGTTAAGCAATGTCATAGCTAGCTTTAATTTGTTTAGAAGACGCTTATTAAAAGAATAAACCACCAATAGTTAGAAATAATTTATTTTCTCAATATCTTTCTGTTTTCAATATCTATAGTGCCAGTCCATAAGATTCTATGGGCAGGGTAGCAGAGCTTTAAATACAGATTTTAAAAGTTATTTTCCTTTCTAGCATAGGGCTTTTCACGTTGCAAAGCACGCTCTCATCAGTAAATAGAAACCCAGGCCACTTTAAGATTCAGTCCTTAGACAGGAGCTCCTGTCTCCAGAACCTCAATAAATTGCTACCTAAAATGCATCAGAAGTGTTTTCAGTTCAAATTTCCTACAAAGGTGTTTCAAGAGTTTTCCCATTAAATAAATCAGTTGCTAGGGAATACACCTTTTGTACACATCCCTACATAAACCATCATTATTTAGTTAGTAACACATGTCAGAAAACAATCAGCTGCCAGCAATACTACTACTACTTATTTTTGTGAGATGTATCAGAAGAGACAAGTAAATATGCCATGTTTCCATAAAAGGGTATTCTTTTTATAAATGGTTTGAGCATTGTCACAACAAAATACAGCAGCCATTTTACTTTTTGAAAGGCTTTAAAGAGACCAACTGAGGAATTTGCCGCCTTACTCCTTGAACCAAGAAGAGAACAGAAAGCCTCCTGTCCTGCTTGGTAGCTAAGAAGCAAAGAGCAAGCTATTACAGTATCATTTAAGTGCTCATCTATGCCAGCTTCTTCCTCAGGATAAAACCGAGCTCTGATCTCTAAGAGCTTGAAAACTCAGTGATGGTTTCTTCTTCAGCCCTCTAAAGGGCTTACATCAAACATTCTAATTCCTCTTTACTGGAAGAGGTTAGAAAACTTCAAGCATTATGTTTAAAGCTACAATTTCAGTGTCTTGAAATTCTGATATCTGCTGGGAGGAATATACCAATTTGGAGAAAAGGAGGTAGATTTAACTCTGACATTTTTTGACAGCGGATCCTTGTCTTCATAGTTAAAAGCACGTTTTCCACAGACAGCCATTATATTCATTGGAAGAATACTGGCAAAGGAATACAGGGAAGCAGTCGAATGCCAAACCCCAAGAAATCAGTTTCAGTAAACATTTCAGGAATATAATTTATGAATAAACCAATCACTCACTTGGTAATTAACAAAACCACTCCACAACTCTGCCCAGCTATCTCTAAAAAAATAATTTGTTTCCCTTCTGTATAACAGCATTCTCTGTAACAGTTTTTAGAGCAATATATATTTTTGATATCAAAGCACAGAAAAACTAGAATGCATTTAGAATGTACTAAATAATCACTTTGGGGTAATTCACAAATATTAAAGACCCCTTTTTAAAGCAAGTTGGCTTCCTCAAAATCTGTCAGCTCTTAGGTGAACTCTCAAGAAAGAGGAGACTGCTCCAATCTTTTGCATCTCTTTTTGAAAGGTTTGATTTTTCATAATTTTTTTTCTGATTTGCAGTATTAAAAAGTTTAAACTATGTTTGCTATTTTTTAAAAGCCCCCAGTACACTCAGAAAATCTGGCATCTGTCAATAAATTAACTTCTACCATATTTTGTTTGAATATATACATGTACATGAAGAACTGTCAGAAAGTGGCAAGATAGGCAAGTGCTTCTCCTTCTGGACACATGATGAGCACATAACACTAGTCAATCAGTATGAACCAAGAAGCAATCCTGACACCCTGGTTTCTTCTTTCTGTCCTCCCAGCAATGACAAACATTTGCAGCTGTAGTTGAGTGAAGGAGGACACAAAGAGCAGGACATGCAGCCACAGAGGCCACTTCTTCAGCAGAGGTGCTGACTGGAACTGCTACACACTGCTTGCTACCTTTCCTGGTTGATGCAAATCAGGAAGACTTGCAGGTAGACTCGTATCCATATTCAAGTTGGTAAATCTGTCTCAATTTCTCTATGTTCCCATGGAAAATCCTCTATTTCTTAAATGTATTCCCAGACTGTTTTGGAAAATAGCTGTCCCATTCCTTGCTGGGAAAGGGCCCCTCTAATATTAGTTGCCACAGCCCACTCTGAAACAAGTGTCTTCATTCTCCCTGCCGAGCAGATCCCAATAAAGATCAAGTGGTTGCTTTTGTAGACAATGTTTCTTCACCTAAAGCTTTCTTCTTTTCTTACTGACTTATGCTTCATACACTGAAAAGATTTTTTAATTCTTCCAGTTAACTGCATTTTAAGCAGTTATTAAAATGTTTTATAATACAGAATTGCATGTGGGCTACATCAACAGCACACAAAACAAGATCTACAGGCTGACAGATAATGAACTACCAGTTTTCAAAGTAGTTGTTGGCAGTCCTAAAAAGGACCAAGTTTACCTTGTGTAATGCACTAAGCATGCACATTTAGCAAAATGCTGTAAGCCAGAATAGCCATTTCCTTCAGACATTGGCAGAAACTGACTCCAGAAGGTGTATTTGAGTTCTACACAGATTAAATAACTATCACAGTACCTAAAAAAAAAACCACAGTAAGACAACCTTCTGGTTTAAAAACGTTTATTTAAAAGAAAAGTAGATCTATACCCAGATGGCCAGGAGAAAAAAAAAACAGAAATCCCCAGTTCCACCCCCCCGCCCCGTTCCTCCCCCTCCAAACATTGCTGTGCAATTTACCTTTCCCTTAAGTTTCACCTTCAGTGTTTTAATTAAACAAAACCAAACACACCTGAACTTTCATTTCCTTTTTCTATGCTCTTAGACCTGAGGAAATTAAGTACCTTTCACTGAAGGGTTGCATGGGATGTGAGAAGAAACCGCCATAAAATTTATTCACAATATACAAGTATAAAAATATCTTGCTTAGGATTAAGTATTATAATTTAATAACTTTTCGTTGTTTCATAGGTATCTGGGAAAGGTACAGACACATGTCCTGATCCTGTTACAAGAGGTAGAATGCCAGCATTTGGTACAACATTCCAGGAGAGAGTCAAAGTGACATTCCTGTTTCCCCTGCAAAAGCAACAAAGAATATTAGTACAAATACTCAAGTTAACTAATTTAATTAACAATAGTAAACAAATTAGGATACAAATTGTTTTCCTGAATCAGAAATAATGGGCTTTTTAATTTTATGTAGTTACTTCATGAAGTATTACCTATTTCCCAGATAAGCTTTTTTTTTTTACTGTTACCTAACTCCTTTGGAGTGGAGTGCATTACAGAACCAACTCTACAGAAACCCAGAAGCCTATTGCTTATATTAGCAGTGTATCTTCTCATCTACAGAAGAAACAGGATACCTTGTATTCCAAGGTCATCTTCTAACAATCAAACTACAAAGGTATCAGATAGAACACATGTACCTTACCACAGCAGTAAAAACACATATAAAATGCAATGTATGCAAGTAAATCAAGACAGTGACATGAACAGTAATTAGAAAATGATGTACGTACTTGAGACCATTTCCATCATCGAAGAAAAAGTACTTTGACTTCATGTCTTTCAAGAACAGCCTTGGGTTATCTCCTCTCAACATTATCTTGTCCCAAAGGACCACCTGGTTTAGAGCCTAAAACCAGAATTGTCATTAAGTTGGCACGGTACCTTACAAGATCATATTCAGTCACTGGAATTTCACAGCATTGTTCATCGAAAACCCCTGAAGTTGAAATATGTACTTGTAATCCACAACCAATTTAACAAAATAATGCTTTACTGGAGAGAAAAAAATATTACTACAGACTGAAATGTGGCACAGAATAAATGGGAACAACAAAGAACAGCTCAGTAAAACATGAGAAAGCCATTTAAAAAGTCATAAACTTTCAAAGTCTTACAAATAATGATGGGTTTTCCTTTTTAATTCAAAGATAAGTCACTTTTCAAGCAGTTTTTGACTTTGTTTCCAATCAAGAACTTAAATTGAGCTATCATGACACTGCCTAGATATTTAGAACTTTAATGGAAAAAAACCTACTGCAATTGCAAGTGTAACCCCAAGAATTGTATGAATGAAAAGACTGACCCCAAAATCTCAAATATTTGAAACTTTACACTGTTAAGTAATTAAGTGCTAAAGAGTCTTGTTTAGTACCTTACAGAATATAGAAAATAGTATTTCTCAATATCTGTAAGAACTATTGATTTACATGAAAAAAACCTGCAACCTAAGTAAAACAAGACAACAAAGTCCCAGATATAGAGCCCTAAAATCTATTTTAGCATAAACACAGTATTGGCATGTATAAAGTAACTAAGCTACTTTAAAATAAAAAAAGTAGGGAGATAGTTTTGTGTAAAAAGTTATGAAAAAACCCCAAGCTTTCACTATATCCTTGCAAAGAGACCACAGTAGCTTTGACAGAATTCAGTGGTACCATGGCATCATGATGTTTCATTAAGGTAATTTACTTCCATACGCTGTTCTACATAGCTCCTATCAGATCAGTGAAAAAAGCTGATCCAAATTGAAGTATCAGCAGCAACCAATTTAAAGGATGCAGCAAGGCCAATTATTTTGAGCAGTATATGACAAGATAGCATAAATGTATTATGAAGCTACAGTACAGGCAAACACATCTGTGGTCTATGAATAAAAGACCCACCACACCTGGCCAGACCAAAGGCCATTACATCTTGTTTGTAACAGCAGTCAACGGCAGAACATCAGGGAAAAGTAAACCAAACAGAACAAATAAGTGGAAATAAAAAAAATCATTTACAGTCCACTGTTGTCAGTGAACAACAAGGCGTGTGTCACCGTTCTCCCACTCTGCTGGCCACATACCCAGTTAGGTTTCATGAGGGTGAATTTCCCACCTGGCAGTTAACCTGTCAATAAAATAATCTTGAAGACCAGTAAAACCAGTCCAAGCTAGTAGGAAATGTGGTGCCTTAACTCTTCCCAGCAGAACTTCAGAACGTTAAAAATAGCTGCCATACAAAATGGGTAATTGCTTCAACTTTTTGATACTTACATTGTTTTTTGTTGAATATTCCGCAGACAAATACAGAAACAATTGTTTAACATTCCAGTCAAATATACTCTGCAGATGTATGCAAGTTAAGAAATATACCATATTGTACTTACATAACCTTGTTTTATTTCTACAAGATCTATACAGACTGATAATTACAGTGAGTTCTTACCTTTCAACATATCACATCTAATTTATAAATCAGAGCCCTTCCAGGAGTTCTAATAAATATTTTAATCCTATTAAAGCAACAGGTTTCAGGGCTGTTCTTTTTTTTACTATTTAAGAAATCTAACAGCTATTTCCTCCAATGATTTAAGAGTTCTGTATTTGACACTGCAACCCAGTAATAATAATCCACTGCTAGACAACCTATGATAAAACCTTAAACATAAAAGGCAAGACAGAATTCTTCAGTAAATATCTTCAAGGCAATTATTCATACTGTCAACTGGTATCTAACTGTGGATCGAGATACAATGGCATTAAATAATATATAAACACAAAATTAACAGCGTGTAGAGAGTTTAAAGATCCTATAATACCCACATTAGGGAAGTTAGTAGATGGGAAATATTGCATATTGGAAGGGACATCAGGAATTAGCAAATTTAATTACCTACTTACTACAAAGAAAGTCAGCTGATTACACTGGAACAAAACTGCTCAGATTTTTGGTCAACAGTAAAGAACTAATGACTGCTATTTGAGAGTGTCAGTATTATAAAGTTATTATTCTAAATACTTCTCTGTTTATTTGGCAATAAAATGCACCATGTGTGACTAAGGAAAAGACCTTTTAACTCATTTTTATTCCAGTATTGTTTATTATATTTGACACTATCTCAAAGAATAAATTAAGCAGATTCCTCAACCAGCCGCAAAAGCTGTTCTATCTTGTTTCACTCATCCCAAGACTCGTGTTAAGCCGCTAATTCGAAAGGCAAGTAAGGAAAGCATTTAATAATTAACTGCTGTTTCTGCATGGATAGAGCTATTTTACTTGGAACATTTTTCATCACTTAACTCAAAACAAGATTCTGAAGATCTCCTTTGTAGAATTTCTTAACACTTGCTAAAGTTAGCCATGAAGAGTTTGTGAAAACTGTCTCCTCCCCTTTCTCTAGTTTACTTTTCTGTCATTTTATTTAATTCTTCCTAGGACTAGCAACTTGTTTCCTTTAGTTAAGAGAGCCCATATCCCAGTAGCTCTTCACAAATTTTGTCCAAAAAGACTAATCAGAAAGTTGTATCTTACAACCCTACACACTGCAAGGCTTGTTTATGCCAGGCATGAAATATTAAGCCAAGAGATTTATATAAAAAAATATCAAACTACTGCTACTATTAAAAGTAATTAAAACATGGAATCTTTATGTCCACATACTGTAGACTAATCCTTGTATAAGAACACTTCTTTTAGTGGTCCTGTCCTGCCTTGTTCTGTCTCCTCCTATATACACTGCATACAATTAATCTACTTCTGAATTTCAGTTTCTGGTTTTAATATGTATAAGCATTTCAGAGGTAAAACTCAGACTTAGGACTTCACATCTCCTACTTCCATCTGATAAAAAAAATCCCACTTATTCCTGTGCAACGCATATCTGCAAAAATGTGAATAACCTGTTTATCCAGCGTTCACACACATTCAGGACTTCTATTTTGTTTGATCTACTTACACAATGTGGTACTCTTCAAAAACAGGGAAACTGAAACACTGAGGTAATCAGTGCCTTGCCCAACAGTGACAAAAAACAGCAGACAGGGAAAAATCCCAAGAATCTCAGTCCAGCTGCAAAGCAAGGCTTAGTGTAATCACCTGAGGTAAAGCACACCGTCTCATACTGACTTTGCAGAAAAACACAGATTACTTTTTTTTAACGTCAAGATCCTAAATCCTAAGAATGATACCCTTCTACCATCAAAAAACCTACGCAAAATAAAACCAAAACATCCGCACATAATCCTCTTTCCCCAATAAAAAAGAGGCTAACAGGGAAGCAGAAAAATACAAAAGAAAGGTCACAAAAAGGTAACAGCAATGAGAAAGAGGCCAAAAAAAAATGTGATAAATTTTGTAGCACCTCATATGCTTCCCAATGAATTTCATAATATTCAACATTAAAGATTTGATAGTTTAACATCTAAGCAAGTAAAAGATTACAATGTCTTTTTATTTTTAAAGGAAGACAGGTACTTGTATGCAATTATTATGTGGCTAGAACTTAGAAAACCTCACAAAAGTTTGAAAGGTGCAATGGAGTTTCTAGATTCAGTATGACAGTCAAAACAGTATGTTATTTAAATCCCATAATTCACACCTCAAACCAACACGTATTTCACTTAACGGTAACACTGTCCAGATGTTAAAATGCAGTTCCTGTTATTTGATACACTGCACTTCACTATAGAGCTTAATTTTAAAACCAGGAAATCTAAAAAAAAAAAAAAAAAAAAAAAAAAAGTGCCCTGTGTCATCTACTAGACACAGAACAGCTACTCCAAGTTCTGTTCTACTGCCCTACCTATGTAAATACTACTTTTCATTGCTTTAGATTTATATTTGAAGACAAACTGCTAGCTTTCCCAAAGTCCTGAATATCTGAAGATTAAGTGGTAACAAAAACAGATGTAAAGATGTTCTTATTTCAAAGTGTTTGCAAACCATTTTTCCCATTAAGGATATCTGCAGTAATGTCAAATGTGATGAATCCCAGATCACTTCTTTCTCTAGGTCCAGTGAAATCTTCTACATTTTTTCTAAGACAAAACAAAACACAAGATTATCTTTCCTCATTATTTCTCTTTCATGTGTTACATAAGTTATTCTTACTACATATCTCATCCATTTCCTGTACTTTCCTTTAAATACTTTTGGCTAAAACACAGTCAACATTACAAAATAAAACCTGCCTTCCAGAAATTACGGAGCCTGTTTTGAATGACAGACCTTGCCACTACAGTAGTCTAAATTATATAAGTAGTCTATAGACTTTTTCCTGTTAACAAAAATCTCTATTTGTACCTAAACTACCAGACATTTCATTTTAGTAAATATGTGTTAGCCATTCGCAAATATATAAAGCTGACTGGAATACCGCCAGCATAGCTGTCTGCTGGCAACGATTTTCAGTATTATTTCTCAACTTTCCATTAAAAAAAGCCTCTAGTGCTCAGTCTCATACAAGACACTTCAGCCATTCTGATAAAACAGCGTTTAGGTTTGTAGTACACAGAAGATTTCTCAATGGAATGTGGTTTTTTCTACATTATTATTACAAATCAATGTTTGAAGAAATATCTGACATTGCCATACTAAACCACATTAGAAAAAAACCCTGGAAAATAACAGACACACAGAAGATATTTTCATATGTAGTCACAAAGCTTATCAATTTAGTCAACTTACCCTCTACAAGGAGGAATACCATAAAAAGGTTGGTAATCAGCTAATGTAACAAAACTTTTATGAACTTCTTACATTTATTCCAGCTTGAAGATTAGTCCATTAAAATATCATTTCATTAAAATTAGACTTAGTAATCTCAAAGAAAAAAAAAAGGTTACCAGCAGAAAAAACTCTTTTGGAGACAGTAGTTAAGAAAAACACCAGCAAGACTTCCCAATGTAGGTCTTGCTATAAATTTCCATCTCTTTGCAAAAAGCAACGTCTTTTTAAGCAGTGAACCTTATCAAGCATTTGACCTCATTTCTGAATCCCTGTCAATGTGGTAGAGTAATGGGCCTTAAGCCAGGGACATGCAGAATTTCTCAGAAGTTCCAAGAAAAGCAACTAAGGTATAACATCTCTCGCTAATAGCGGATCAGCACATCATGGAAGGGACGGGTATAACGCTGTAAATTCATAAATATTAGGTATTAGTATTCTCCCTCATATGCATCAAGCTCACCTGAGCACTCAAAAAGATGCTTTTATGATGGTTTTATATTGTTTGCAATCCTCAATCTAGCATAAATACAGCATTTATTTTCACGAGAGATTAAATCAATACAAAATGCAATGGCAGTTCACACCTTATATTTGCATTCACCTCCCCTTTCAAACCCTGCTGCTAGCCATCCACTCCTGCCACCTACCTTGGGGTGCTCCAAAGCTCCATGAGCTGCTTTAGCTCACTGACTTGGCCAAAACCAAACTAAATGGACTCATTAGTCGAGCCAAAACAGCTCAGTCTTCAAGGACCATGTGGCTAAAAGCAGCAGCAAAGACTTCCACTTTTTGGTGGCTGTAGCAGCTGCTCAACTGCTCGTGAAACTACGGCCCTCCATGCCATACACACTTAACTTGATTAAAGTTTTCTGTGACAGTTTCCTTTTCAAAAAAAGAAATATTGTAAAAAAGGTTCCCTGGCACAAGTTTGCATCGGCATATTGTGTCACGCGGGCAACACGCTTCTGATGTGGCATCACGTATTCCGGCTACACCTGGTGCATTTCACGGGAAGGTGAGCCGGCCCAGTCAGGCTGCTGCCACCGAGCTCGCCCAAAAGAAAATATGTTACCAGAGGAAAAACGCAGGGGAACTACGCATTAAAAGAGAGGGACTACGGTGAGAAACCGTATATCGGTTTACGTCCCCGCAGTTTGCCGCGCGGACCGGCGGCGGAACGCCCAAGGCGGGCGGCACCGCCCCAGCTCCCGCCCGGCAGGGGCGTGAGGCGGCGGAGCGCCGTC
>NW_020799098.1:38223405-38262917 GCF_003259725.1 Athene cunicularia
GGGGGCGGTGCCCTCCCGTTTCCGCCTGTCGCAACATGGCGGCGCGGCCTGGAGCCGTGGGCCCGCTTGTTTCCTGGGCGGTCCTCTGCCGCCCCCCGCCTGTGCTCCTGCTGGGTAGCCCTTAGTTTTGCGCCACGATACCTTTTGGTACCCGCGCCCTCTCAGGCCCTGTTTTGCTGATTAAGGATACTAATTAAATTCGGACACCAGAGTAAAAAGAGCAGGTGTAGTTTACTGGTGATAACCAAATCATGTAACAGTAATACAGAAGACATGCAGTAAGAAAAGGCAGGATAGAGCACCTAAAGCAACAAACAGGAAAATACAGGGTAGTGCATCAAATCATTAATACATGAGGGAGAGAATAGTGATTAAGAAAGATCCATCACCACTTGCATACATTCCCATGACCCAGCCCCGCAGTGGCTGGGCAGCCCCGGTTACAGCGAGGGTTTGCAAGGGGGAAATCCTACGCGGTGCCTCCACCTGTAGGTGAGGCTGCCAAAGTCCCTGTGAGCGGGTCCAGCCTTATATACCCAAAAATCAGCAAGCCAGAATAGCTGGCACCTTTGTTTTGAGGGGAAAAATTCTGGTTTCATTCTCCTGTTGGATTCCACCCAAAGCCTGGCCAGGGCTCAGGGGGTGTAGACCAAGGGAGTTTCTAACAAGGTCAAATACGTGGGTTCTCAGCCCTGAACAAGGCTGAACAAGGGAAGTTGGATACATTCTCTCAGCATTTCATCCTGATTATATTCTAGGCCACATCTTTCACTAGCGCGTTACTTTGCTAATGATTACAGACTAAGTTAGCAGCTTTGGTTTGGGGCCTGTTCAGGCTTCGGTATCTCAATGCTTTAGCACTTTTTACATCAGCATAAGCGGGTTGTTATAACTTAGTACAATACCTATTAGCACAATGGTTTTCAGTTGTAAACTATACAGGATTCATCTATAGGTCAACTCTGGGTTGGGCTGGTTGCTCAGGCCTTAACACTTCAGGCCTCTCTCACATTTGTGAGTTTGGAGAAAGAAGAGGGTTGTGCCCTTTGGTTGTGGCATATCAAATGTGACTGACTTTCATAAAAGAGCCTGTACAGTATTTCTGCATCGGTCTGGTTTATAGAAGAAAAAATATCTGAAGGCAAGACGTGCCTGCTTAGTTCTGTCCTGTTCAGCTGTGGGTTGTTTATTTTCCTTCTGTGAGCAGGTGCAACAGCAGGTGTCTATCTCCTGCGTGGCTATGGGAAGGTCCCCAGTGCTGCTCACAGCTGTGGCCCCTGAGAGCAGCACATGGTAGAGGCACATCTGTAAGTGGGCCCTAGTGGAGGGTTTTGTGGGGTTGCTATTCGCTACTCTTGCCATTAATACTAGCGATATATATTCTTGCCTTAGTTCCTTCATAACTTTGGGGGGAAAAAAGGGATGTTATGTGTTGGAGCATTTTTTATTAATTAATTGTTTGCCACCTGCTATATTTCTAAGGCATTTGTTCTTAAGACTGAAGTTAGTATATGTAGCTCTGTTGGATTTTTACATTTATATAATAAAACGTAAATAACTTTTGAGGTGAAGGCTTGTTTTTTCACTTGATGTCTATATCTTCCTTTCATTGGCATTGTGTCTTGCTATTCATAACCTTGTTTCCTATGGGATGTTCCTATTCATTTCTGCTTTGTTACATACATACACAGTATGTAAATATCTTGTCTAGAAACCTTATTTAGTAGCATAGCATGTCACTGGAATCCTTTTTCTTTACCAGACCGCTCAGTGGTACTGCACCATGCTCAGGATGACGCTGTCTTTCACCTTACTCTTCCAAGTTCATTGAAATTTTGCTACAAATTGATGCTAAAAAAGCTTAGCTTATGTAGTGAGGTGGTTTTCAACTCCTCTTCCTAGGTCCCTACTTGGCACCAGTTCCTGCTCCCAGGACTTGCAACATTATGAGTCTGAGAACTAGGCGGGGAAAGAGAGCCTATACACTGGTGTTTTGAGTTTTTTCCATGTTCCACTATATTAAGTACACCAGGCCTGAATAACACAGATTTTTCAGTGCAGACAACAGGTGTCAGCAGTGGTTCAGTTATATTTAACTTCTTCCCAGCACTTAAGATCCCAATGCTGTAAACACAGGAGCTCAGATACAGTGGTCTAAAAAGGTGGAAGGCCTCGCGGTGACTGAAGGGACGGGGAGAAGAAGGTGTGGACTGTCAGGACGTTTTGAAATTCATAAGTTCTGTAATGATGGTGCTGTTTCTTCTCCCCTGTAACGGAGAGTCAGGTCTGTGATTCAGAGAAGAAAAATCTTTGCAAATAAATGTTGGGAATGGAAGAGGCAAAAGATCATACTAATGCTATGTGTTTCCACCCAGCTTGAGTATCTGCAGCACATCTATGTTTAGCACTATTATTAAATGCAGGATGTGAAGGATGTGGAGATATTCCTTGCAGCTGGGAAGCTCTGTTCCACTATGCTGTTGGTTTCCATGTCTGTGCATTTGCCATAATGAGATCCATCACCGGCCCAAAGAGGGTAAGTTCATTGCAATGTTCTGATGATAAACTCTGCCAGTTTGCATTTGGTAATTCTTGACATTCCTGACATTTCAGAAGAGTTTCAGAAACACAGAGAGTTTCTTTTATAAAGGTTTTTGTTGACTTGTTATTTTATGTTTTGATTTTCTATTCAAAACATTAATTGTTGTGAGGTAAAGGGTTTTGATTTATGGTTTATGGAACATAGTGTTACTGAAACCTTGGATAACTGTTACTGAAAAGTGGGTACTTTTCAGAAAAATATCTGAAGACTTAGAAACAAAAAGGAAGCTTTAACTGCAAACTGGGGAACCTAAACTTTTGAGAAGTTGTTAAATCTTTGCTGTAATCAACAAGATAGTTCCAAATGTGAATGCTATTATTTTCTTACATATGCAAACAAAAGGCTCATTTGCCTTTGCTCTTGCTTTTAGTTCTTACAGTTGGTACTCAGTTTTTCATTAGATATTAAACAACTCTGCTGATGGTGAAAACTTAAATAGCTAAGGCAGAACCTATAGGAGTAAAATAGTGAAATTTCCAAAGCAGCAGTCAAGTACCCGAAGAAGACTGAAATCAAAAAGTTTAGCCAAATTCATGTTAGTGTGTATTTTAAGACAAATTAATAAATATGCCCGTTGCTCATGTAGTTTTGGATTTCTTTTAGTAGAACGCTTAAATAAATATCACTTAAAAGCACAGTGTGCAGGGAAAGACAGATGGTGTAGTTTATTCAAGGACTAATCCATTACTGTTTCAGAACAAATAAATCTTCTGTAGATTTTTGATGACTGAAAATCTTGAAAAATTAAAAGAGGAGAAAAATTTTGAAATTGAGATGGCAGTTGTGAATGAAGAATGGAAGAGGATTATACGCAATAGATGTTTCCTGGTAAATTCCAAGTTGTTCTGTGAAAAATATAAAATCTATTCTTTTAGTAAAGAATAATGGCATAATATTAATGTCACAAGTCACTGTCAGGTAAATATATTGTGTTAGTCTGAATTGATCAAATACTATAATTATGAAAACAGATTTATAGAATCTTGGGGAGGCAGAAATGTTTGGGAGACCATTTGTAAGACGCAGTGGTGTAAGGTATTCAGTGTGCCTGAGCAGACTACTTGGGCCCACACCAATGGAGCACCTAAGGTATGGCAGTGCTCGGGCTGGTTCTTACTTCAAGAAATTTCAATTGTTCAACTGAACAAAATGCAGAGATGGGATTTGGAGCAGGTCTGAAACGTAGAATTCTCCGTTCTTCTGTCCTTCCCCAAAATTATCCAACTTCAGAATTGTGCTCTAACGCACTCTTTGATCTGTTAATTGTGTTCTTTTTTTATAGTGTCATCACTTCAGCAGGATTGATCCCAGTTGACAGCTGGTGATTAGAGTAGTCTTCTGAGAGAAAGTAGCTTGCTTTCTTTGGTTGATATGTTTCTACTCTGATGTTCAGGTTAGTAAGTGATTCCTTTAATCATCTTTAAACAAAATGGCAAGTGTTGACATTGACCATCAGCAGAGATCTATGAGTTCTTTGTTTTTCTGCTGAAATCAGATTGGTTCTAACATGGTACCCATAGGTAGGAGCTTCAAGGAGGCTGACAGTTTGGGGTGTATGGTTTGTGACTTCCAAGTGGAGGGGAGGTGTTAACTGTAGCCCACATAGTAGCAACTTTAGCCTTCTCAGAGCTTAAATTTCTAAGTGAAATACTAAAACAGTGAAAGTTTAGGTGCTTGTGGCATCTTTGGCACCTAGCTACTTAGCTGAGGACTGCATAGATAACTTTTTTTGGTCTAGGGCCATGTCTGTACTTAGTATATTTTACCATAAGTGTCTAAAACCTTTATTTAATTTGTCTTTTATTAATCATTGATATGTTAACTCTTTAAGAGACAATAACAACACACAGCCTCTCAGGCTGCTCTGAGAGTGGCATCATGCAGATGAAGATTAATAATAAATTAAGGATTAAGAATAAATGTGGCCATGAACACCTTGGGGAATTTTTGTCTCTATTGCAACAGCCCCCTTTCAGCTAGCACCTCTTCTGGGTCGACCATTTACAACTGCTGTGGAAAGGCTGTGGCTAAGAGTAGCCTTTCCAGTCTGCATTGAAGGGTTTTTGTTTCTAACCTTCTCACCTCTGTTTTTTTGCTTTGGATCTAGAAAGAATGGAGAATAAGAAAATAAGCAAACAGAAATTTTCATTTGCCTCTGTATTCTTATTGCTAGTCCTTCAGCAAGAAATCTCAGGAAATTTTTAAGTTTCTGATTTCAGAATGAACTTGATATTTTATAACACTGTCTCATTTAACATTGTAAGAATGCTGTGTTGGAGACAGAATCAAATATTCTTGGCTCCAAAAGCAACTCTTAAGTATGTTTTGGAGCCCAATGCAGTTCATTTTTGGTTCCTGGCAGGTTTGCTATTGCCCATTCCATGGCATATGAAGCCATGTTAGGTAAAGTCCTCTCATACATCAGTGCTTCATCTGAAGCTTTCACACTTCATTGTGCTTTGCATTCTGTGGCAAGAAGCCTGTGTGCTGCTGATCCACCTCACTTTGGTTTTACCTCATTTCCTAAGTCAGTTATAAGTTCTTCATCACAAAGTATTTTTATGTCTCTTGTTAAAGCACCAAGCAGAGACTGTCATGCCTCGGCTTGCGGAAAAGAATGTTTTGCAAGCTCTGTCATGATGATATCACTTAACTGATAACCAATTTTAGTGGATGGAAAAAACCTTTCTGATATGAACACTAGCCATGAGAGTCAGTGTGTAGTGACATATGCTTGCAGAATAATCTTTTAACTTTCATCCCTACCAAGTCATGAAACTGACTTTGTAATTTCCTTTTATTAATACCATTCACAGGCACCAAAATACACTTTACACAGAAAGGAGACAAATGAAGTCCCTTTTACTTAGTCTAGAAGAAAACCTGACAAAAGTAATAAGAAAGGAGATATAAAGTTAAAAGAAACAGATTATTTCACTGGTTTTAAAAAAAGTTTGTAATGAAGAAAAAAATCAGTTAAACAAAGAAAAATTAACAAGCTGTAATATAGAATATAATTAACAATTCTGAAGGGAATTCAAACTGGTGGCAGAAAACATTAAGAACTCAGAGGTACTGTTTCAAGCAAACTTTTCACTTTGGAATTATTGACAATTGTCTAATCTTGATGACATAATTTAAAGGTCTTACACATAAATAAATAAATAAATAATTACTACGGATCTAAAATAGTTTCATAAGTCCAGGTAGTATTATTTCAAACAGATGAAGAGGTCTGTCTAGGTTTCAAAGTGGCAGAGAGTTATTAGATTATATTTAGGTTATATTTAGATTAATAGGGAGGTTGCACTGCCTGCTAGAGATATGAGAAATAGCAAAGTTAGTTCTGTTAAGCTAGTTCAAACACCAAAAGCATAGTAGCTGAAATACCACAAACCTAAGGAAGAGGGTGAGTTAGTTGCTGAAGAAGGAATCCGTGAAGTTCTATAGGCGAGTGGTTGGTGATTAAAACATTGGTTTGGACCCAAGAAAGGAACTTTACAAAGGGAAAGAGATGCAAAATGAGATTTCAAAGTTTCACTGATGCAGCCATATCAGTACACTGAGTCATCAAAAATTACAGCTAAATATCCTTATTAAGAGGCAGTTTGTATGTGCATTTTGACATTACTCTCCCCTCATAGTCTGCTACTACTTTTTAACAGGAGGTTCCTATCTCTGTAGCAGAATAGGTGGTAGGGAGCATGAGTGGCTTTTTCAGTGTAAAGTCCAGCAGGTTTAAACTCATCAACAGTTTAAATTGACAGATCTTGAACTGAAGTGGCTGAATACCGATACACATTCCTTCCTGTTGATTTCCTGGAGGAGAAAAAGAGGGGCAGGGACCTTTAGCTGAGTAATGGATTCAGCAGCTGGAGGTGGTAACTTTTTAAATTCCTGGAGGACAAGATTTGCTAGAGTCTGTCTGTCAGCAGGCTGTGTGTGTGTCTGCTGACACATTTTTGGTTTATAGAAATGTCTCAAGGACACACAGAACTTATTTTTGAATCTTCTATAATACTCTTAATAAGTGGGTTGTGTTAGGAATCCGAAGAGAACAGCAATGAATACAGTAGGACAAATTTACTATGCTTATTAGGAGAACTCAGATTGAGTTTACTTGTAAGCAGATCAGTTATACCTGTTTCCCTCTGTATAGAACTTTATTGTCAGTGATTAGATGGACTGGTTAAGCAGATCAAGCACGCTCATATGATAATGTTGCTGATAGCAGAGATTGTTTGATATTAGACCTGAAGTGGAATCTATCACTATTATGAGAAGCAGCTGTCTAGTGGGTGTCTAACAAAGTGATACAGCTTTAATATTTCTTTGTATTCTTTCAAAGATCTGAGAAAGTTAGAAAACTGGAATTTTGTAATTGCTACCTTTTGTAATTGAAAGGTTGCATCATTCGTGTACCAGAACAACTTGATTTGTACAGAACCTAAACTGTATCAGAGCACTGATTTTAATAGTGGAGAATAAAAAAAGTACTACCATATCCACCCAAAGGCGTGAATTTAGACTTTCTGGAGCAATTTGAGAAGTGATGGAAATAATGTGCAACACCAACATACAGAGAGAAACTACATATGTACAAAACTTGCATAAGGTAAATTTTTGTGCATTAAAGCTTTATAAACGATCTGGTGTGTTTCATAGTTTTATGAGAGAACAGGAATGGTATCTAAATACATAGCTGTTCAGTAGAATGAGTGTCAAAAGTCAGAGCATGACTACTAAGCGGAGGAGAGTGACATGTTTTATGACACTGATTTTCCCTGTTACTGTCACTGCATTGCATTTTGAAAGAGTCTTTTGGATAAATTCTTCAGTTGGGTTGTCAGGAGACTAGCTTGAATTATGAGAACTGCAGAAATCTGGATGAAAAATAACTTTGGGTATCATAACTTCACATGGCATTGTGTATATTCTGAATAGACAGGAATACTTCAGGAGGAAAAGCTGTGAAGAGATGTAGGTCTTTATTTGTTTTACAGTGTTGTGTTTATTTCAGTTGGCAACACAACTGTCAAATATTTGTGCTGAGAAAATGGCTTTGTCATGTGGTCAAGTAAGTCTATAGAATTTTCAAGGATAGCAACAGGGTGCAGTGAAAAGCAGTTCAGATCTGAACCAAATGTGGTCTTTTCTGGACCAAAGTTTGTATTCTCTCACTTTTCTACTTTTCACTCCCCCAAAACAGTAGCACAAAGTCTGTACTTTGGCCACCTTTTCATATTTGACAAAGAAAGAGTAGTGTCTGTGTTATGCTAATGGGTTTAAATTCCTGTTTGGAAAATGACTCAGCAGCTGTTTGATGTCTTCCAGTCACTCCAATTTCTGAATTTCTTGTAGCTATATATAGGGTTTATTTGTTTTTCTATGACTAAGCATAGATGCATAATACCCTTACCTTATGAAAGATATTCCTGAAAATGTTTAATATTTTTTTAAGGTTGTTTTTATGGTATGTCTGTCTTTTTTGTCTTACCTCCAATGTTAAGGTAGCATTTTGCATAGCAACATATATGAGCAAATGCATTTTAAAATAGTAGCTCTGTGTCTGGATTTATTCAGTTCAAATGCTTTGAATAGGAGATAATAGAAAAATTACTTAACATCAAGGAGGAAACAGTGTGAACAGCATTCAGTAACTTTAGATGAGTCAGATAAAATTTTAAGTATTGAGGATTAGCATCCCATACACCTACTAAAATACAAGTCAGCAAGTCACTAAGCAGGTCATTTTTCATGCTGAATTGTTGCCTTTTCAGTAGTTCAGGCTTCTCAGCATTTTTGAGTCCTTCATCAAGTATTGTATGCTTACATCAGAAACTTGGTACAAAAACTGATTTTATTTTAAACTCTTTCTGTTTTGAGGTCATTGTTTTAGAAGTTTCTCCTCATGGGTTGTCTATAATGTATACAACAATGTATTCTTCAAAGCACCTAAGAGTTCCCATTCCTCTGCCTGGCATCCTATTTCATTAAATTATCTTCTGTTATATTTGTTATTAGCCAGAAGTTTCTAAACCAGAATGACTATCTTAACTCTTTGTGTATTTTTAGCCAAATTGCTTGTATATGGGGAAAGACATGCCGGTGAAGGTCATACAAATAATTCCCTATAGTGTATTCTATATCTCGTCTTTAAAAAAAACATTTGCACTTTCAGACATTTAGATGCATCTCCAAAATACTAAAGCAAACTATTAAGACTAACTGTAACAGAATTTGTGTAATGAGTGCTCTTCTACAGCCTATAATAAGTATATTACTTTAAAAGATTCAATTAGAAGTAAATATATTTTCCAGAACTAAAGACACAGTATATGCTTGCTGTAAAGAAATCATATTTCTAAGTGTTTTACAGTCTTTAATATTAAAAAATGCCTTCAAAGACTAAATATTATCTCAGTTGTGTTATTTTTCTTGTGTATCTTGCCTTACTGAACATTAAGCACACCAGTCTTCTAAAGCATTGAGGAAAAATTGCCAGAATAAAATAATTAATGTGGTTATGTAATTAATCATAGAAGATAGAGCATGCTTTTTTTTCTGAGAGTTCCTCGCTTAGGGTGTGGGTAAATTGCACGAGATGTCACCATCAGTTTGAACTAGCATAAACAGGAGCCACTGCTGAATACTGTCTGCACTTGGCCACTACACAGTAGGGCATTAAAGAACAGGCTACTTCGGGCACTGAGTTTGAAATTAACCACTTTCATAGCTGTTATAAATGGCAATATTGTTATCTTGTATATACTTGCTATGTTCTTTAGAAATGATACCTCACCAAGCTACATTAAAGGGGAATTTAAGACCATAAATTCAAGCATTTTAAGTTTTTTAAATTGTTTTTTAAATTACAGTAGTTAATTGCCAGAAATGGGGAAAATACACGAGAGAAATTATGACATTGTTCTTGTTTTATTTGCTGGGAATATACTAGTATGTCAAGCTAGGGGGATCCTTGTCTGTCACAGTATTACTATGCTCTTAAAACAAACCAAAAAGTTTAATACAGTTTATCTGCAGTGTAGCTTGGTGCCATTTACCTGTATGCTATGATGAAACCTTAAATGTTGTAATAATTTTACATGCTATCCCTTTTGTAGCCATTAAGTGAATGAACATTCAATATTTCATTTTATTTCGTTTTGTTATTCAAATTTTGCATTGAAAGAAAAATGATTTGATACCTAGTTAGTTTCAGTACTGTTTTCACCAGAATATCTGAGTGTTTCGTTAGCAGCAATGAAGTCATCTTCAGAATGCTTATCTTGAGTGGTCCTTTTAAACCCATTTTACAAGTGAGGAAATGAGGCAGAGAAATATCATTCCCAAAAGTCAAACTGCACAGGAAATGCGAATGTCCAGATGAAGCCACTGCTCAAGCACTTTGATATTTTTATTACATTGTATATTTGTTACATATTGTTGATGCATTTCTATTTGGAAGCTCTCAGTATCCTGCACTGGTTCAAGACCAGACTCCAATCTCTTCATGTTCCTATGCAATAGAAAACTTGGAACACTTGTCAGTTTTTTATGCTCTTTCATGGCATCACATTGACTGTCTGATCCTTTATTTATTATGCTTCTACTTACTGATTTCTATTACAACATCTGTAGCTTTAGCTTTCTGTTACTGGTTCTCCCAGTCTGCATGGGCTTGCTCTCTGCTATTTTATGTTCAAGTTTCAGTATTCACAGTATTGATCCTTCCAAAAAGCTGTCTGAGCAGCAACATCTGAACAGTTGTTCTGTTTTCATGACTGGGTGCCTGGTAGCATCAATTTGCCAACAAGCTGTAATGGCAATTTCGGCAAAGGTTTAGTAGCCTTAGATTAGGATAAAATTGGTTATTCTGTGCAGTTAGGCTGGCACATATGAGTTATAGAGCTTTGAAAAAGAAGAAATATTATTGGAAGAGTAATTTTGCCAGCTTCTTATGAGCCTGTGTGACCTGAAATTCTCAAAACTCATAATTTCTTTCATTTGCGTGTAGTTTATAGCTAAGGAATGACATTTTTGAGAGGTCAGAAGACAAACTTTGATACAGAAATTACCCTCCTGCTGAATGTTTATGTTGTTTCTAAAAGCAGAAGTTTTGCAGATCGAGGATCTTTGAAAGATCACTTATAAAATATTACATGCATCCACAGCCTCATTTTTGAAAAAGTTTTTTTTATTTTTGTTGACCCTTTACAGAAAAGTTCAACCTGAAGGAGACAACCTAACAACTGAGAAATTTATTTTTGGTGATTTATCTACTGCAGTTATAAGAAGCAGAAAACACTATTATAAGGGGAAGATTAACTCAGCGCTGCTGTTAACTCCAGCTGTTATTTATAGTAATTGCTATTTAGATTTTCGCCTCCTCAAAGAAAGACTATTTTGTTAATTAACAAAACATGGGAGAAGTTCAGATGAGAAAGCACAACTTCTATATGGCAATATGGAGTCAGGGAAAAAAAGGCTCAGGTAAAACAGTATAAAGAATAAAAATGGTTTCCATGAGGTAATTATGATTCTTCCTTATTCTGGTAAATTTGCAAAACAGGTACATAAGATGGCTGGGGAGTTCTATGGACTGACTGAGTTAAGCTTAATAATGCTAGCAGAAATACGGAAGAAGTAAGAAATTCCAATACTGGATGTGTTACTAAGGAAAATATCATTTCTATTAATGATTGAAACGGAAATTGGCAGTGGTGGCTCAGAACATAATGCCTATTTATCCTTATGGAAAACATGACACCTCAATTCAGTGTCAGATAACAATGTGCCAAATATAAAAAGGGATTTTGATTTGGCATTTTAAGTACTCACTCCTGCTTCTAACTATGGTATGAGGAGAGCAGTTCCTATTCTGGCTGGATGAGAAAATGTCTATAAATGAAATTTAGGAGAAAATGTGTACATTTTTAACAGAATAATATAGTTTACAGTGTAAACTGCTTTTAAATTGCCTTTTCTAGTTACTGTTTTGACTTTTATGTGGATTATTTTTTTTTCAAAGAAAAAGGCTGAATGTTTCTCTCAAGATAAGCATAATTCAGTTCCTGTTTGCTAAGAATCTTGATATTTATTTTCAAGCACATTTCCTTTTATAACTGTATTTTCTTAATTGATATAGGTTTATTTGAATGTAGTTTCCAGAAAACATTATAGTTTCTTACTCTAATAAATTACTTCTGGAGCCAGATGATAAGACGTTCTTTCTTTTGTATCATATTTGAATATAGTTTCCAGAAAACATAATAGTTTCTTACTCTAATAAATTACTTGTTCTAGAACCAGATGATAAGAAGTTCTTTATTTTGTATCATATCCTTAATGTCTGCTATGCTGTTCATTGAAGTCAGGGGGATCTGTGGATGCAGTGACATTTGGATCATACCTTCTGTTCCTGATGGACAGTTGCCAACATTCTAAAATGTTTTTTTCTCACCATCAGACAAGAAAATCCAGGGTAGAATAGAAAGGGTGCTTCAGTTTAAGATTACTATGGGTAGAATATTTTAAACTGTAATTCAAGACACTATTTTATTTAAAAGGAAATATGAAAGTTTAGAACAGGACCCTTTCTTATGCTGCCATGATTCATTATTTTGGGGTTAAAGCTTACTTAGGAATCTAGTTCTGTCCTTCAGCTCCTCCATTTGTATCATGTTGTGACACCATTATTCACTCAGCAATTACTCACACTAATGGAACAACTTGTGCATATCTGCTCATAACTGTAATAACTTTATGGTATATGAGCAATTAATTCTTTTAAAGTGGAAGGTATTTAGATTCCCCTCTCTAAAACTGGCCAAGAAGTAAAGCCTGTCATGTCATAGGTTTAAAATAATACAGTGAAGCACAATGAAATATGTATCATAAGCATTAGAAATTTTCCATGTTGTATGTTTACCATTGCATTTATTTATTTATAATTACATTTTAATTAATTTAATTTTAGATACACCAAGGTCTTATTTATTAAAATATGTAAGAGTTTGATTCTTATAATCTACTCTGAAAACTGTTTTTTGTATAATGCTATAAGCAACATATGCTAGATATTTTCAATCAGCCTGAACAAGATAATAAAAGACTATCAATGCTGGTTTATATTAAATCCCTGTTTCTTTATTAATCTGTATTTCAAGTGTTTACTGATGTGGTTCTAATTTTGTAAGAAAAAAAGTCTAACATAAAATGAAGTAGCACAGAGAGCAACTGTACTTAAGAAGAAGGAGAACTTATTTTAACAAAAACTGATTACATGTTAAACTGGTTCAGTACATGAAATTACTGTTAACAATAATACTTAGGACAATATATTTTAAAAAATGTATTAATAGGGTAAATAAATTAAATGGAAGTGCAGAATTTGGAATGAAACAGGCCTTCTAAGTGGAACAAGTACAATCCAGGGTCTTGGAACCTCTGTCTGTTATGTTCTGTCCCACTTGAATATCACCAGGCTAGCAGGAGTGGTAGTGAACTCAATACTATGTACAGTATAAATAATCGTCATATTTTGAGCAGCAAGCATCATGACCAGCTGATATTTTCTTTCCTCAGGACCAGTTGTTCCCAAGAGTGCGTGGCTGAAGCCATATGATCTTATCAACACATTTGAGAGCCCTACCCAAACACTGACAGAGATTTTGCTGCAGCAATGACTGTCATAGAAGAAAGTCGCCCTTTTGCCCAGCAGCTATCCAATGTCTACTTTACTATACTTTCACTTTTTTGTTTTAAACTTTTTGTGAAGATCAGCCTTGCTATACTTAGTCATTTCTACATTGTGAAAGGAAACCGTAAGGAAGCAGCAAGGATAGCTGCTGAATTTTACGGAGTTCCTCAAGGACAAGGTATATTTGTACTTACTACCTTATCCCTAGTGTTTGGGGGTTTTGTTGCTATTGGGTTTTTTCCAGGCAATTACTTCTCTGCTAGCCTCATTTATATTCAATTTGTCAAATGATATGTGTGAGTGGGGTTTTTTTTGTTTTGGGTTTTTTTTTTTTTTTTGTTAATGTTAAGTTCAGAATAAAACTGGAGTATTACAGCCAGTGTCCTGTTAGGAGAGAGGCAATGCTTAAGATGGCTATATTTAAGATTGCTGAATATTTCCCAGTCTAAAACTATATTCCCAGTTGCTTCTAAGGTTCCACAGTTTACCTATATGTGGTTGAACATTTCCACGCTTGGCATGTGATTATTTTGCAACGCTTTAGTGAAACTAGTCCAGATATTTCTGAGAATTATTTCTTGATTAAGTTAAAATTTTCTTACAATAATTTATTTGAGAAGATACAGTCCTTCTGTACTAGTGTCTTGGCACATATCAGGAAGCTTACTTACTGTTTGTCAGGGTGAACTTTTGGGCATCTGTGTGGAAACCTGTCAAATTTTACATGGTTGAAAGCTCTTGTGAAAGTTGCTTTTTATGTTTGCTCAAGCAGAACTTTGGTAGAGGTGGGCACTACTGTTTCCCCAAGCTCATCTATGGTGAGCTAGTACCATTTTCATTCAATTCTTTTTATGGGTCACAGAACACAGAAAACTCCTTGAGAAGATGCACCAGGTGTTTGCTCTACTTGGGATCCCTGCTGCCTTGCTTCTCTTTATTGTTGTTCCTTGTATTCTGGGATGACATCAAGTTGGAGTTAGGCAATGGAACAGGAAGAATTTTCTTGCCTCTTCTTACACCTTCACCACTCATCCCTAGCGACTGTGAACAAAAAGAAATAGCCTGAGTTAAAGGCAAAGGGAGAAACTGTAGAAATGAGCCAGAAATGGTTTCAAACCTAAAGATCTTTTCAGTCTTCAGTGTTGGCACAAAAGCTAGACATCTTGTGTGTATGTGTTTAAATTTGCAAACCAGAGACACTTACTTTCTAAAGCAGGAACTGTCTTGCTTGACAGAAGATTTACTTGAGGTGAATTTATATCATGTATTCTCTGCATGATTTAAAGACCTGAAACCCAGGGGTTTTACATCTGAGTATGTTAGTGACATAATTTGAACTTTTACACGTGTTTGTGTGTGAGCATATGTACAAATACATATATATGTGGGGGTGTGGGTGTGTACTATGTATTCACTACAGTAGGATGGGAAGGACTGTCTATCCCACTGGCAGAAATACTTAAAGGGAATGTGGTAGCCCTCGCTTGAAATCAATAATTTTATGTCAGAAACCGCTGGCTAGCTCTGAGGTGGCTCATTTTGGGAAGAGTAACACAGAATCTCAGTAAAGAATGAAAAAGATTGGGGAAAAAATAAAGGGAAAGGAATAACATCTATCAGGTTGGAAAGTCAAATAGTCTCTACAGTGTTACCTGTTGCTGAATCCAGGAGACTTTAGTGTGGTCATTTGTCAAATATCTAAACTATTATATCTAAATAAATGTATATTCAGCATTCTAGTAGCTAGCCCATGCAAAAGATGAAAATCTATCACTCTTGCAGGTTACTGTTTTGCTCAAGTAGCAGGGATCTATTTTGATTTATAGGCTCAAACAGATGATAGAGTTTCTTTATTTTCACAACTTGACACCAGTGTGTCTTAATTTTTCATTGTCCAACACGCAGTGTTTGGGTCTGGATTTGTAACAGTCCTAAGCACAGGTTCAGCTAATGTTACATAATCTGCAAATTCAGCCGTTTGTTGTGATTAACAGGACCAATCCTTGCTCTTTGGGATGCAAATAAGACTCCTCAAAATTACTATTTTATCTTATCTTTCCTATACCTTTGTTCTATGTTTGTAGAAGGGGGCATGTTACTGTCTCAACTCACACTGTGTTGTGGGATTTGGTTATTTATGTTTATGAAATACAGTAGAATACCTCAGTAAAGTTTATACAATACCATGTAACAAAATACCCTCTTCAAAGTAATATCTGGAAGATGTACAATAAGTGTGAAGCTACAGCTTGAAACGGTAAATGATAAGATTAAATATTGAATATCATCTTAATTAGTGATCCTGTTCTGTGTTTTTTCTTAAGTGACAGAGAAACCTGAGCAGAAAGAAAAACAACCCAAACAAAAACAAAACCAAAACCCCAGAAAATTAGCCTTTTGTTGCTTAATTGAAGTTTATAGTATTTCAGGAAGTCATTCAAATTAGAGGAAATGTTAGTTTTCATTTTCTAGTTTCAACCTAATTACAAAGTCTTAAAATTTTGTTAGTGTTGGTATTTTCGGTTTGTTTGTAATAGTACAAAAATTAATTTTTGCTATTATAATGGCTTGGCTAGGATAGGGTGCCATAACTCTGAAGAAGAAAAGAGCCTTTGGAAATAATGTGCTACTAGGCATAGGTATTATTTCATGTTTACTGAATTGAGTTCTTGAGTTAAAATAAGACTTTCTTTTATGAAGCCTCTCTAATTTAGGGTATTTTAGGTACTGAGCAGTAGTTCTTGATGGAACTCCTTTTATCAAACTGAGGGTGTACAGGCCAGTACAAGGTTTGAGGCCCAGGCATCACACATTCCATGGCTGATTTCCTTTGTTTTGTGGCGTGTTCTTGGTTGAATACAAGGAGCCAGCTTTACCTGTGTGATCTGCCTACCATGGTCTTCTTGCTACATATTAGTAGTGAAACAGGTCACATTCCTTAATATTTCAAGAATATTTTCTCTCCAGTTTGGATAGTCACCAATCTACTGTTAAATCTGCCCTTTGGATGTCATATGTATGTGAACAGCTGGATAGGAATAGGGTCCCAATAATTAGTTAGAAGTTATATTGTGTATGTGGCATTAAAATATAAGAACTAGATCAGTGTTCAGCATCGGCTAAGACCGGAAAATTGTATATGAAAGCTCTTCTAATTATGTCAGATTAATTTTTTTATGGAGATGAAGTCTGAGTAAAACTTTTGTGTACAGCTGAAAGACACCTTCGAAGGTAGTTTGGATGCTCTAGGATCAAATACATGTGGGTTGTCTGGCAAATGTTTGGCTAACCTGTTTTTAAAATGCTTAGTGATTTCTGCAGCAACCTTATGCAACCAATTACAGTTTTTACTATTCTCATGACTAGAATGCTTCCCACTTCCCCCAAGACCTACCTAAGTCTTTATTTCTGCAAACTAAATACATAAAATATGACTATCAGTTTTTCTCCATGCATGAAAAGTAATCAATTTAAAGACTATTACAATGCATCTTTCTACCTCTACCTTTTTTGTCTTTTCTAGAATGAATTAAAAAGGATTTAACTTAGTCTGTCCTCCTAAGTCTTGTTTTCTAGGCCTGGAATTACCATAGTTGCTGTTTTTTGGACTTCTGCCGGTTCACATACAGTTCATAAACAACTTTATTGATGTCTAATTCCCCATGTTAAACAGAGTGCTCCAGCTGAGTCTTGGAACTGTTAGCTGTATAAAAGCAGAACAGTTATGTCACGTGCCATATATATGATACTGTATATAATGCCTCCTGGAATGATGCTTTTTCTTTTCCTTTTTTTACCCCCTAACAGGAACGTATTAACAATATACAGTCTGTAGCCTATAAATCCCTTGTTAAAACAGAGCCACTGTAATATGCATTTGCTTTTTCCTCTCTAAGTATAATACCTTGTACCGGCCTTCAGCTAGCTTCATGTGCTTGATATCAGACAATTTCTCCATTTTACTCATCTGGTTTGAATTGTTTCCCTCTGAGCAGTTGCAGCGCCAGCAGTTTAGTGTAATCTACTGATTTAAAAAAAATAAATACAATATTCTATCACAGTATTAAACTGAATAGCACCAAATGGTGGACAGAACTCTGCAGTCTTTTACATTTGTTTAAAGACCCATGTCTTAATAAACTATCAGAATTGAATTCTTATTTCAGTGAAGTTAGTGGTGTTACTACCATAAAAGAATTAAATGAGAAAGGGATCCACTGTGTTATAAAGGTCCCATTTACTGGATTATTTTTAACTTTGGCGCTAATTTTGTAAACTCTTCTTCATATACACGTACTTGCCCCATTGAATCAGGGACTGCAGCTGTGTTATAAATAGGTTATGGTGCCTAGGTTTTCTTTTTTTATTGTGTTGAACAGGTATTTATACATTATGCTAGCAAAGTCAACATTTTATTAATTTAATTCTTTATGGAAAAAGTCAGAGCATGTATACGTTTATTCCATTTTAAAATTCTGTGCCCTACAAACTGACCTACAAAAATTAACTTACTTGCAAATTAACTTTAGGTATAATTAGCTCCTTAGCAGGCTATCTGCAGTGACAGTGATCTGCACAGTAAGATTTCTTTTCTTACTGTATATTCAGACCTGTGAAGAGTTAATAACTCATACTTTTGTACAGCTGTTCCTGGATAGAAACCAAAGGATCAAAAGCAACATTTCAACTCTTCCTACTATACCAGCTAGCTGGTCATATCATGAAAGTGCTCTGTATATACAAGCACTGAGCTGGAGCTTCAGCTGAGCTTTATAATAAAATTCAGTAGCTTTAGGATAAGATAGTAACAGTGTGGTATGAAGTGATTTCAAAATGTAAGTTTTTATCACATCTTAAGAGTTAATTCATTGTCAGGTGTTTTGGGTCTGTAAGATACAAACTCTACTGACAAATGCTGGTAAGAGCTTGGTTTGTATGGAAGAGTCCATACTTTGACAATACAGATAACTTTATAGAAGGAGGTATAGTTCCCATTCATAAACTTCTTATAAGGCAAAAGAGTCTATTTTATCAAAATTAAACCTGATAGTAACTCTCAGAATGCTTTTAGCTGCAAGCAGAAGGTGATATAGAGGAACTTTCTTATGAAAGAATAATTTTCCAGAAGTTAATACAGCATAAATGACAAACAACTACTCAGGTACTTATAGAGATACCTGGGATCTGATGCATAACCTAAATAGTTCTGACAACATAAAATGCTTTTTCTGTAATACCCTCTTTTTTAATTATCTCAACTCTGCAAAAATTTTCATAGAATATCACTTTATGTATAACAATACTATTCTAAAGTAGTATTTGAAAGTTATTTGAAAGCAGAATTTGTATTTGTAGTATTTGAGTATAGCCCCTTAAAATATATTACACTGTTTTTGCAGAACTGGAGAGGTGAATTATTCCCTGATTTCTTCTAAGTTTAAAAAAAATAAAGACTACACTTGAATGAACATAGCAAGTTCTAAGCTACTTGCCTTTGCTCTATCTGCCTTGGCCAGGCATGGTAGGAATGCTCAGTACACTAGTTACTCCTTGTTACCCTAAATGAAGACATCCATGCGATTGTGGTAGATCAAGGCTGGAGTCCTCATCTCCTTTCAGGATTATGAGGCTTGTAAATAGTATGAAACCTTTTGTTTCTTTCTTTTTCTTGTTCACTGTGCACTGCTCGGGTGGACCCAAGAAACTGGTCCATTAAATACAACTCAGATGGGGAATAAGGCTGTGTGTGAGTGTTAGAGATCTGCTGTTTGGAAAGCTTGATTCCCTTTTGAACTGTAGTGAATAATTAGAGCAAAGTTTTCCTATTATTTTATTCTAACAAGTTGCAATTGATAATGTCACTCAGCAACAGTTGTTAGGTAGGAAAGATAGGCACAAGGCATTTTCTCAACTCGCATTCCACAGAGATCACAGTTCTATTAATAAAAGCCATATAAGACCCCTACTAGCTTCCTGGATACAATAGGGATTAATTTAGTAATGACAGGAATATTGTATGGCATACCTATTCACCATACCACTTGGCGTAAGGCACCCCATTTAGCATTTGTTTTTCATATGCAGCACGCAAGCTAATGGTGTAAAAATGTTTAAGATAGTGTGAATGTTCTTTTTTGAAAGTTCAGAAGGGAGGGTTTTTGTTTTTTGATGGAGCTCATCACCTTCTCTTATATGCTAAATGACTTTGCCTAGTATGACGAATAACTGCCAAAGAAGAGTCACGCTTCAAAATAAATCTCAAGAAGACACTTGCTTAGAATGAAGCAAATGACACCACATATCAGCAAGATAGCAGAACCATTTTCCTCTGAAGAACATAATTACCTTAAAGGGATTTTGGTGAGAGTTATATGATGCAACTAGACTGGCGTGGCCAGAGGCCTGACCTATGTGCAGTAACAAAAACCAAGCACATCTGTTGGCAAGCACTGACTATTCCCTCACCTTAAAGGAAATCTCTGAGGCTACAGAAACTTGTAGTGAATGTATCTACTGGAGCCGGTTTGCATACTGGCTTCCCTGAACTCATATATCATGTGGATTTCTTTGTGGTTTTTTGTTTATTTGTATTTGTATGTCAGGATTTCCTGGAGAATAGCATTGCCACAAGCTGTATTTTATGGTCAGTGTCATTTATGTGCACCTCCCTAAAATATGTCTTTTCTGAAGATGGACCTTAACTTGTTACCAACCTAGGTTCTGTTGGCTTGCTTGATGTGCACACTCTTAAATTAATGGACATGGAAATCCCCTTCATCAATTGATTATTTTTCTGGAAGAAATGAATAATAAGTTTTTGAACTACAAACAAGTACAAAATGAAACATTATGAACTGGGATGTAGCTTAAAACCTGGGTTTTTAAAGGTGCATAGTAATAAGACTGAAAGATAGTCCTGTAGCAATCTGCCTGCAAGTCCTTAAAGACTACTGTTGTTAGAGAAAAGCTGTTAGAACACTCCAGTACTGGATCGGAGCAAGCTCAAACATATCTGCACTGGTCTTTTTTTTTGCAGCGGTGGGGCGTAAGGCAACAGGGGAAGTCCAAAATAGCATAGCTCCCTGAAGGTGGTGTTCCTTCCCTCAGCCATAGACTGGTTATGGCCACAGTTCTGCTATTCACACGCCTCTCTTGTAGGGGATGTTCTCAAACATTTGCAATGCAGGCAGGCAGTGAGTGAACTCCTGCCAGAGTTAGATGATGATGGCTTTGGGGGAATGCATTACGTGCCTAAGTAGTGAGCTCTATTCATGACTGCAGCAATGCTGGCTGGTTGGTCATAAATCCATTATGGCATGCTGCATCTGTTGCACTAGTGGATGTTACTCTTTGCTATGTCTAGAGTCTTTCTGGCAGTAGATATGATCTCTTTATGGCTGTTATCTCATGGTAATTGGCTGAAGATCCGCTCTGTGGTGCTCTATACCAGTCCCATGCTGACTACTTCTCTCATGCCTGTGTTTTTCTTCCTGATGCCCAGGCCTGCTTTGTTTGGCTAAGTTCATCAGCATGACTGCTGTGATTTGATTTACTTTAGCCCACATATTAGCAAATATTCTGTGTTACCAATGCCTGTCTGCATGAAGAGGGCTGGGGGGTACGCAGTGCAAATCCACAAGCCAGGCAATGTAGTAAATGTATCCCTGTTCCATATTTGATCTCTGTGGGGGCTGAGACAGAGCCTTTATTATATCAGAATTTAAAATCTTTTCTAAGCCTTCCATTTGGATTCCCATCATCCAGGGATACAAGGCCTAACATCTGCAAAAGTCCGAGGGGGAGAAGTAGGAAAATTACTAGCCATCCATGCTGTTGCTACCTTAATAATAGTAATAATAATTTGTATTTTCAGCTAAGAGACAGTGATGATACTATATAAAGAGCAGGACTATATAATAGGCTTTTTTTAATGCTCATAGTGTCCTAGAGAAGTATCACTTTATGCTTAAATAACTAATAACCATTTAAGTATTATCTGCATATCTGCTGGCATTTGTTAAGATGTGGAGGACAGAGGACTGGTTGGTGACACCTGGGTAATGCCCAAGCTTCTGGTTGACTGTTAATGACTTCGAATATCATAGTATTGGCTGTGAAGTATGACTTGATGCAAGGATCTGTTTTTATTAAAAAAAAAAAAAAAAAAAAAAAAAAGTTCCAGTCCTTTCCCTGTCCTGCTGTTAGAGATTTATCACTGTAGTTTTATGGTGCATTTAAGTTCCTTGGCATTGAGCTGGCACTGCAGGATGTTACAGTGGCTACTGTGGCCTTTTAGGATGCTATGGTTTTGTTGGTAACCATATTTCTGTAATTATTTCCACAAATTGCTTTGTTTCGGCTTCTCCTAAAGAAAGGAATGTTCAAGATCGCTCTGCTGTTTCATTTCTGGCAACATCAAATAACAGGCAACTCTTGGGGTGCTGGCACTGAGATCCAGGGACCCTATCTATCATTTCAGCTTCATGGTTGTGATCTGTGGATCACATTAGCAGGAAGAAGCAGTTTCTAGTCCTGTTCCAGAATTTAGTGTGGCAGGTTCCATGCAGTCACTGTGACCCCATTATAATCCTGGTCATAAAAGTAGAGTGAATCTGAAAGTACGAAACAGTTTGTGAAGCAAGGTGGCTTATTGGTTGGGTCTTTTGAGGAGGGTTGCAAACAAATGCAATTTTGTAAAATTTTTCCTAACATAAATTGTTGTTATTGGAGTTTGGACTGTATTGCATTGGGCTGCATCATGTGTTGAAAGGTCTGGGGGGTAGTGGTGTTTGTCATTGTTTTTATTAACATATTTTTTTGTCTGTTATCACCGTTGCATCTTTATTGCCTTAAGAAGAGTTTTTAAAATAGAATGAGTTTCTCATTGAAAGGGAGGAGCAAAGATTTCATTCCATTTTCATTCCCACCTCTTAAGAACTGCTGCTGCTGCTGTAAACTCAGAGCTATTTGCTGAAATAGAAATGTTGAAACTTTACTGATACTTCTTTTTATGAAAATCTGGATAAAGATGATTGTGAAGAAAATCACTTGAAAGTTTCCTTTAACAGTTTTTCCCCTAGGTTATAAAAGTTGAATAGAACTAATTATTAGTGAAATGGAGTGTAGTGGTGTATTTAAAGCTTTTCTGCTAAATTAAGTCAGATTTCCAAACTCTTCAGTAAAATCTTCCAGTTTCCTTATTCTCAGACTGTAGTGTCTGCCCCTTCCTCTGGCTGCTTTTTTCAGGTGGCTGCTTTTTGCAGGTAGCTGCATTGCCTCCATGAGTAACTACAATCTAAATACTGTCCCTAATTCCTTGTGTGCCAAGGCAGGGAAGGTAATGATCTCTACTGTATTTTCTACATGCTTCGATATCTACTTAGATTTCTATTGCAGGTTTTCTGCCAGATTTTGGAAGTGTTTGAGTTTCTTCTGTAGAGAAAATCTGAACAACAGAATCTGAGTACCAAGCCCTAAGTACTTTCATATATTATTAGTTCTGTTACCTAATAAAGTTGAGAGATGCTGATTCTTATTTTGTAAGCCAGTGCATGGATGACTGACTTGAGGAAGATCCCATAGCAATTCCAAGTCAGAGGTGGAAGTGAACTAGTGAGTTCTTCAGTCTTACTCCACAGTTTTAACTGAATGTTCATTGCCTTTTTATATCAACATCTCAAGTATATTTTTAATACATTTTCAGTTCTTTTCTGATGTTCTAGCTTTCTTTTTTTTTTAAAAAAAAAAAAAACCAAAACCTTTTACTGTTTTAATTGGACTTTTTAATGGCTTTTGCCCAGAGAATAAATGGTTATGCCTAGCAGAATTTAGTGAAAAGCTGCTTCTAGAGTACTGAATGGAATATGCTTCACCTTTAAAGCATGAAAAAAGATAACTCGTATTTGTATACATTTCATTCTGATGTCCAACAAAGTATTCAAAGTAACTTCATAATAATGAGTGGCAAGTGTCTATAGAATAGAGGTACTTTTCCTCATACTCTTGCCTTGATGGTGGCAGATTTTGGGGTAGTCTAACTCCCTTGGTAGCTCATTGCTTCCTATGCAGTTCTCTGAATGAGAGCGAGCAGATGCTACTGACTTGCAGAATCATGATCAACAACCTATAAGGTTGTAAAGTAGGTATGTTTATTCAGTGCTTAGGCACACGGGGGACCTGATCTCTCCACCACAAACATGCACACCCACCATGGTAATTTGTCTTGGCTTTATACAACAAAGTGTTACATATTCATGATAGTTTCAAAACCGCCTATACATATTCATAATCTTTTCATGAAAAGGCAGGTTTTATTATAATGAGTTCTAAGAAGCCATTTCCATATGCTTGCCCTGGTCTCTTCCTAGTTGTGCCTGCGCAGTCGTGGTGGCCGTGGGCCAGGGTCTCAGAGATGAAGTAACTCCTCTACCTCGCTGTTGAGCTTTTCACCTTTGTCTCTTGCGCATGGCCTCTGGACCCTCCAAACCACAAAGCCAGTTCAGCTGGTTTAAGTTTCTTTGGGCAGCAAGTCTTTGGTCTTATCAGGAACTTGCCTGTAACAGACCTCCTTACACAATGACTTAAAATGTGTCGTTTCAGCTAAATAATTGCTATCCCGTTAGCCCTTAAGTGTTAGTTCCCTTTATCACTACTGACTCCCTGGAGGTCTTTTTCTTTGAAGCCATGGCAGCTGTCTGTGTATCTGCTGGTTGCCTTGCTCCTGCAAGTCACACCACTGAGACTAGTAAGAGAGAATGGGGGCTGGAATATTTGTGGAAAGCAAGTTGTATGAACTACTTCCAGATTTGTAGCACTCCTCTGGAAGGACCCAACTTCATTCTCAGCTGACAGCCTCACCCACAAAACTCCTACAAAAACATGTGGGTCTTGTCTTCCTAGCCCACTGTCAATCCCTGCTCTGCAGTGCCAGATACTTTGATTGATCATGATCCTTACCACCTTCTCCTGAATGTTCTGGGTTTCCATTCCAAAAGGAAAGGGATTGTAAAACTGAGATGAGCCTCAGAGCCATGGCAAGTACAGAAATTGTCATCTGTTATTTCTCGCCTGGAGAATAGTGCTGATATCTTCCTGACACAGACACATGTATACACATCCTTATTCCTGTTAATCATCTTCCACTACTTATTTACTTGAAGAAAACACTACAATTTAACAAGTAATTCTAGTATTAAAGTGATATATTTCTAATGTGCCCTTTCATAATGATCCTTTTCGCAAAAGCTCTGTTCAAGACTTATTTGCAGAATCTGATTGCTGAATGTGTAGAAGTGATTCTTTCAGTCTGTGAGATATTCTGGTTCGTTCAGCTAGATAAAACCTGAGGAAAATGGCTTTCAGAAAGCAGCATAACGTCTGGGAAAGTGCAAGTTTGTTCTCCCTTGTGAGAATAGCAGTAGCCTACTTGCTTCTGTTCTGTAAAGAGTGTAATGCCATTCCAGTAGGGCAGTTCTCATGTGCTGCAATTTCAAGGTGAAATTTGCAGCTGCTCCTTCTTCCCCTTACCCTACATAACTACAATCTTGCCTCTGATTTTCTCTTAAAGAAAACCAAGAGGGATATAGAAAATGTCATTAAATGCTTGTGTATTATTTCAACATCATAGGGATTAACTTTTGTCAGGTACTTGAAAGGAGTAGTATTAATGAAACCCACTAATGTTAATTTCCTTTTAAAAAGTTTACAAAATGGCTAGGTTTTATATCATAGAAGAGAATAGTAATGAAATGCCAGAAGGAAGTGGTTGGGGAGGTAAAGGGAGCTTCTTCACATGCTATTAGTACAGAGAAAGCACTGTCCTTTATCCATGCTGGAATTTTATCATGGATTGCTTCTCACTGCAGATTTCTGTATAGTATCAGCATGATACATAGTAACAAACAAAAAAATTGTACTACTAGTTGGCTGCCCTTGTATTTGTTACTATTTTTGAAAAGTATTGACTTGTGCTTCTCCTGACAAGATTACAGTCTTACTTTCATAATGCAATCAGACTTCAGAAATAACCAGTGAATTTTTTTTTTTTTTTTTTTTTTTTGGTAGTCAAACCATATTTCTATTTATTCAGGATGTAGTTTCTAGTTGACATCTGTAGGATACCTTGTCCCCTATTAAAAAAAAAAAAAAAAATTACGAACCAGAACTACTTCATAGTTTAATGAGTTCTTCTGAATTATAAAATCTCTCTTAACTGCAAGTTACATGTAATAATTATTGTTTCTATTATTAAAACAATTGCCATTCTGATAAAGCAGTTTTAGTTTTTCTGTTTCAGGTTGCTTGTTGTTCAAGCAACAAAGCACTGAATACTTATGCCTTATGAATCTGTTTATTTTTTGGTGAAATGATTAAAAAATTAACACCTTCTTTCCATTTAAATCATGTAAATAGTTAAGACTCATGCTGTAGCTAAGCTGATTCTTTCTCTGTTTTAAAAATAGAAAATGCTAGAGCAGTCCCTCCCTTCCCCCACTATGTACTCCCTAGTCCAAGCTAGTAAATGTTACTGAATGGATTTCAGTGTTGTAGCCATTCTACAGTAAGTACAGCAAGATCCTTTGTGAAAAAGCAAAGGGAGGAAAAAAGGTAGTAGAAATCCATTTGTGGATGTTCGTCAGACCAGAGTACCTGCACCAATGACAGACAGGCTTTCCTCAAGAAACAAATAATGGCAACAAACACTGCTGTTCAGAGGAGCCAGAGTCTCCCCAAAAGACGCCTAGAAAGTATAGGGGAGTGTCCTGCGAAACGAAAAGCTAGCTGGGGTATTCTGACCAGCCAAGGTTAGTATAGCAGCCATTTCAGAAACCATGTACTGAAATATGCTTAGCTGACCCAATTTATGATGTTCTAGCTTGAAACTGTTCTTTTTGGTTTTTTTAATAGGTGTAATATAAATGCATGCTTATGTTAGCAGCACTTTATTATCTTGCATGTGTTAATACAAGGGTGTTGAAGCTATTTTTGTTCTTTCTGCGCTCTTATCAGCCGATCTAAAATAAATTTTCTTGTTTATCTGCCCTATTTGTTTTATGCAAGTGTTTAAGGCTTGACTTACCCTGACTTTTGCTGTCCTGTCACAAGGTAACTGGATACTGAAGGGTAATTGTTTACAACAGGGAACAGGGGAATGAAAGGAGGGGGAGGAGTAGACTTTACATATAACTTTATGTGTAAAGAGAAGTTTATAGGTAGCTGAAGTAGGAAGCAATGGGGGAACTACAGGTGACAATTATTGTCCTGTACTAAGATACTAAAGACAAAGATATAATTGTAAGGGTTTGCATAGAGAAGTACTTAGGAGGTGTTTAAGTTGCTGGACACTGACATTTTCAGCAATAGGAACAAACTGTTATAACATAAATGTTTAGGACTGCTATTGTCTGCCATATTTTCCCCATTTTTTTATAATACAAGTGTGTAAGAGGAAGCTTTGAGTAATTGTGAGAATCTAATAGGGATTTTTAAAGAGAGTGATCATAATTCCAGTTAATATTGACCATATCACAAGGCTTAGAGTGAAACAAAAAAGATAATAAGGAAATCAAACTTTAAATTTTTGGTAATATGATAAATTAAAAACTGGAGATGTTACAATAGTCAAGGAAAGGAAGAGGCAGGAAAGAGAGATTTGATATATTGTGCATAAAAATAATTATGAATTTACCATGTAAAATGTAGCTAAATCTTATAGGAATCAGTTATTCTTAAAATACCTTTGCTAATTTCCAGTACTGCCAGTTTTAGAATTAAGCAATATTCAAGAATTTAAGCAACAGTTACCATAGCTTCTCAAGTAACTGTTTGAATGTAGTGGTACACTAAGGTAATATTTATTCATCAGTTTTAAAATGCAGCATATGTTTTACCCTCATATTGTTTACTGTTTGGGCTAAAATTTCCTGATATACAGTAGCTTTTCTTTATGAAGATTTCAGATAGTAGTTCCAAAAAAACTAGGACATTCTGCCTCCAACTGAAAATAAATGTTATGGTTTATCTGTATTAGCACAAGCCACTCCTTGACATGGTTCAGGGGTAGGCTCTTGTGCCGTTCTTATAAAGAAATAGCCACAGCTAGTAAGTTTTGAACATTTTCAAAAACACAGTAAAGTAAAATTTGCTGAAGAATCCATCTTAACACAGTCCAGTTACTTACAGCCCCATTGTGACTGTCAAACTGGGCGTATATTTTTTCTGATGGGCATTGTGAAGTACTGAGACTTCTCTTGCAGTTGAGGCTTCTGGTTGTTACACTTCACTTGAATAACAGGTATGTCTAATACCAAATCTGAAGGAGGCTCTCTATTCCCTCTCTATTCCCAACCATGGGGGTATCCAAACCAAACTCTGTTCTTCAGGTACCCTTGCAGAGCAAAGGAAGAGAAAGTCATACTGCAATGTGGTATGTAATTAAATATGCAGATTGGAAAATGGACTAAAGGTGATGTGGGAGGTGGAATATGTCATTATAAGACTTGATAGAAGGGCAAAGGATAGAGCCAGGCTAGGAAAAGGTCTTTGGCCTACTGGGTTGAAGGTCCACAGCCAGACTATTTTACCAAAATCTCCTGGACGTGGCAAAAATCAGCACACTAGGCCCAGCTTTGCTGCCCAGCTAGGTACTGCTTTTAAGGCTAGGGATTAGGCCACATGCTGCATTCACTCTCTGTCAGGCTGGGAAAACACTGAGAATTCTGAGCACATCTTGGGGAAAATTGCTTGCAGTCTGGATTAAGACAGACCACATTTGAGGAGGAAGATTACTCCATGCAGAAGTTCTCCAGAGTCTGAACTCAGGTCAGAATGTCTGTATGCCTTCTCTGTCACCTTCTAGTCAAGAAGGCTGCTGAAAACCCCCCTTACTTTTAGTGATTTGTCCAAGGAAATAATAACAGACTATGAGTACTACCTGCTGCTCCACATTCTTTCATTAAATCTGATGTGGGCCTAACAGATTACTGAATGTAGAGTTGGATGGATTGGATTATACCTGGCTGCTCTAGCTATGACACACAGAGTTTGCAAGCTACTTTCAGCTAGAAAAACAGCAAGTCGTTTATCCTTCAAGAAGATGGAGAAAACAAACTGCATGAGCAATGGACAGGGGAGTTGTTGCTGTGCTTTCATGTGACAGGAGAAGGGGCCTGACACACTTGTTCCTGTGTGTGCAAGGCCCGGCACAGAGCCAGCAGCAACAACTGCTGCTGCCGCTGCCATCATCATTACCATTGCCTTCACATAGCATAATGTTGTTTCTGTGGGGAAGCAAGCAAATTATGTTTGGATATCACTGTTGTGGTTTTTTAGGATTTTTAGTACAGTTCAGTGGCTCATGTTTCAATGTGAAAAGTATGTTAAATTGCAATGCCAAAGCACTCAAAATCTAGGAATTGTTCGAAGTAATGTTGCCTGTGCCATGCTGATTTGATCCTCTAATGCATTATAACTCGGTATTTGACAACACAGTCCCACACTGTACTTTTCCCCAAAGCTCCTGCTTCCTTTGGTGTGCAAGATGGATGATGTTATGAGAATGCATTAGTTTTATACTCAGAAAACATACACCCTATGTTTTCCTGTATGTTGCAAAGGTTAGAGAGCCTGTAGTGAATGGTAGGAAAAAAGGGTTAACCTTTTAATGTCCCTAAAAGCAAATTCTATTCTTGTCTTTGCTGTGGCACGTGTGTGTTTTAAGACCAGTCTTCTAACCTGAAAGTTTCTTCACTGATCATGGTTATTATTATCTAAGGCTGAAATTTCAGAAGCTCAAAGCTCTCATAACCATAATTAAACTATGCTTTCAGTGTACACTCTAATGCTTAAGTCCTCTGGAAAAAATAAGTTATTACATTGGTTTTACAATTTAAGCATTAAAATTCTGGTTTCCTTAGTTATGAAACTGCATGAATGGGTGATGTTATGAAGATAGACTCAGCAGGGTTTTTGAAGTATTCTTTTGGGAGAATACCATGCAAAAGGCAATATAAAATTAAAAATGTTATTTATTGCCAGTTTATAGTTTGGATAGCATGTCTTAAAGAGCTAGAGATCCTACTAGATATGGAGATACAAAATAATTTAAATACAGCACTGGAATAGCAAATCTAATGTGCGATCATGTAGTTGCATCATAAACAGAACTGTGTGGGAGAATACACTTAGTTTGTATGGTTTTCAAGAGTAGGAAATCATTGGTGTTTGCATTTGGAATGAAATCCCCAAATTTTGAAAGTCTATATGATGATAAACATTGCACAGAATATTGTTTTGAACCAATCAAGGTTTCATTTTTTGTATGCATAAGTTTATATATTTATGTGTTTATATTTATATATTGTCATATAATTTTAAATTTAAAACAAAGATTATTTGAAATGTAGAAATTAAAGTTTTAAATGCCACTTGAACTACATCTTCTCAGACATATTTTAAATCATCTCTAACTTAAATTCTGATTCTTTGGGATCTTCAGTGTGATTGTTGTAATTTCATTTGTTAAAAAGAAGTGGCTTCTGTTTTGCTGGTCATATCTAATCATAGTGGTTAAGCACCACAAATGCATTTCTTAACTTTTAAATCCTTGACTTAAGATTCTTTTCCAACAGTTTTTAACATCACCCTTCTTTATCCTGCAAGAGCTTTAGACAAATGGGTGATCTTGTAGTGCCACAGTAAAAATCTTTTAGAACTTAATTACATATAGGAAATGTCACTGGAGTGAAGTGTGTCCCTCGATCTTGGGGCTATAATGTTACAGAGTTTTTCTGTGACAGTTATTGATCCTGTGTGTAGCTTCAGTTGCCAGAAACGGAAACACTCAAAATGCATCTTAAGGAGTAAAAGGTAACAGTGATGAGCTTAATACATAACATTTGATAGTTTTTCAGCAATAAATATTAGCTATAACACTTTCCAGCAGTCTGTGTTTCTCATCTCCCAGTAATGAACTGTGGCAGGGTTCTGTTTTCAGTTCTCCTCTGATGATACTGCTTCTTCTGACGACTGGGACACCATCTATTTACCCTTAGAGCAGTATTTTTCTAAAGTGCTGAGCTCTGGTATAAATCTTCTCCCAGAGAAGTCAGTGAGATTTTAATTCATTTCCAGTACTCCTTGTTTTGAAAATCCAACTTTTTAATATATTTTTCATACTCTCTTTTGGCTTTGTTTGTTTGTTTGTTTGGGTTTTTTTTTAAGACTACACAAGTTTTTAGAAATAAAAACAAAAGGATGGGGTGACTGGAGTTAATGACCTTTACAAAAATATTTTTATTTAGTATTTTCTGCTGTGATCATAACTGCAGCGATGGCTTACAGGTAATTGCAGGTGGATGTAAAGGAGTGAAGTCGTTAGGAAAACATGAAGAAAATACCATTAATGACTTAGAAATTGATCAAAGTCAGAACTGCAAATCCCCACATTGGGGGATTTTTCATTGCAGAGAATAGTTATCAGTACTCCAATTTAACAACCAAAGAATTGTTCAGAAGATAATTGAGGCAGTAGTGAACTGCTAAAAGAAAAACACAGTTCAGCATATTGATCAAATAGCATTTGAAACATGTTCCGAATATCTTTGCCTATTTCTTTTCTAAGTATATTATAAATAGTAAAATAATACATGAACATTTGGCAGTGCTTCCCTTAAAAATCTATGTACTAATACTGATTTTTGAGGATACAAAACTGTGTGTCTCATTGTATGGGGTTAAAAAAGGAGGAGTTTGTCCTGTAGTTTTTATTCAGCAAAAAGTTCTCTTGATTTCACTGTGAGTTTCTCTTGTGTTGAAATTCCAGTAAATCTGTCTTAGAAGGCAAATGAACAGATACTGTCATGTTCAGAAACATGAAAAATGAACAAAAAGGTCCACAGTCCTTTAGCATAAGAAATTAACAGATACTGGCACATGAACAGATAACTGGCACATTCAGAAACGTGAAAAATAAACAAAAAGGGCCACAGTCCTTTAGCGTAAGAAAAGAAACTGGCAACTTGTATATGCTCATATCTTTAATGCTGTGTTTACTGAAGGGTGAAAGTTCATATTACAGTGAACTGCTGATCTCCTTCCAAGCATAGCTGGGGTGTATTAAGAACAGGCCCAACTAGCAAGAACAGATTTTTTAAATTTTTTTTTTTTATTTTCCAGATTGAAAGCAATGAGTAGGATTTATAATTGCAATTGGCTGGAAGTGCCATGGGGTGATGGAGATTTAGGTATTGTATGATACTTTGAAAAATTTTTTTTAACTTTGCCTGTTAATACAGTGAATATGTTCATTCTTTCTTGTTAGTGTTTACAAAGCAATGTAGGCTGCCCTTCCTGGTAAACTATACACCAGAGAACTTGGAACTAACGTGGCTTCTAATTATAGTTGGAGGTACTTTGTATACAGCATCTGTCAGAGACAACTTCAGTAGGGAATTAATGCATTAACAGTTTTGGAATAGACTGCGTGTGTTGTCTGTAACAGCAGTATTAGCTATGAATGAAAAAATGTCCTTGCTTATATACTTGTTAATGCTTTACAGGTGAGAGACATAGCAAGTTTGTGGATTAGCAGAAGGTAGTAATCTAGACGAAGAATTTATGTTAAAACACCTTTGATGTTTATTTATGATACATATTTATTTTGAACATATTTTTGCCCTTGTGGTATTTAATGATTAATTACTATGTTTACTGATAAATCTGTTGGAATATGAAAGGTTTTTTTCCAAACTTGGTTTGCAAGAAATATTTCTGCAGCATTTTGCTTATAGATTTTATTTCTAGTAGAGATGACAAGCATTTTGTATTTGATGGATTTAGCAGAAACAGCTAGCTGCTGGATATCTCTACAGGAAGATAGGGATATAAGGTGGGTCTACGTGCAAAACAGAGCTCACAATGTGTGTTATTTGATTCTCAAATGTCACTGGAGTAATAGCATTGACAGACATTCTTCTGAGCAATCCAAGAGAGAAGGAGGTGAAAGATAGGTGGAAAAAAATGTTGCTTTCAGATCCGACCTGCAGCTTTGTTCTGCTTGGAGATATACACAGTTTAAAAATGTTCAAAGTGTGAATGTATTTAACAGGCATAAAAACTTCATTATGCTTACAATTTTATTAGAAGTTTTTCTGTATAATAGTTAAGTGTCTTCTTTTTTTTTTTCTCTGTTATTTTAGGAGTAGGATAAGCTGTCAAGAGAGAGATGTTCTCGTCTGTAGAGACAGGGGGCCAAAATTTCAAAATCAGTCTCTAAATACAGCTTTTAATTATTTTTTGCAGCTGTCAGCAGGAGAACTTTATGGATCTAATTAGTTTGAATTTAGAATGACTCAAGTGCTGGTTCACATACTACCACAAAAGGAAAACATTGGTCAAAATTCTCATAGCGATTGAACACATCCAACCTACAATAGGATAAATATATCTGAGCCTATTGGGATAACAGAGAAAATCCTGATGTTTTGTCAAAATCAGGTCACATTAAGATTTCTGAGCTCAGTTTTTCTAGTATAATGCCTCGTCAAATCCCAGTCTTTTTGTGTTTTTGGTTTGTTTTTTTTTTTTAGCTGTTATTTTGACCAACAATAAGAATTGCAAAATATTACATTTAATAAACCTAGAGGAAAAAGTATAGGGAACGATGTATGCGCATGCACATACACATGCACACACAGATGATCAGAGCTTATTGCAAATGATTCTGAAAGAGTGTTGGAAGCTGGATCTTGCCTATGGTCCATCTACTCCCACAGATGAAAGAGTACAAGGAGCTTTACAGATACTGGATACTCTGACATTATAGAAATCTCTATGCATTTTTAAGATCAGGTTTACAAAGTTTTAATCTCCTGTATATTTTAACGTCTGTTATCAGCTTTATATAGTCTTATGATAATTTAAATACTTGTCTGTGTTTTTGTTTTGCTAAGTTTTTGATCTGAATAGGATCCAGTAGTGCAGAGTTCCACAGTATAGTTATATGTTCTGTGAGAAGATACGGTTTTACATATGAGCCAGTTTTGGTTTCATTCACTAACACCTCTAGGAAAACTGAGGTTTTATCTAAATTTCCATATTGTGCACAATTTCATATGTTTTTAAGTATGCCCTCATTTCTTTTCAGGTTGAGCAGTCTTAATCTATTCGGTTATTCTTGATGTGATTTGAGGGGGTTATTTATTGTAACCAAAAGTGTGCTTTCTGAAACAGGCTAGTGGGCAGAAGGGGTCCAATAGGGAACAGGAACAGAGTCTGTTCCTAGTCAGTGGTTATCTTAGAGCTTAGACTGATGATTGCCAGTGACTGAGCCTTCTTGTTTAAAATTCATTGCCTTGTCACTAAAATGCAGTCACTGGCTTTGCAGGCAGTCCTAGTCCATTGCAACAAAGTCAGATATGTTTACACACTGGAGATTCATCTGCCGTTGTTACCGATTCATCATACTTAGCTAATTCTACATTTCTTCATAGCTTGATATAACTCACATGAATGGTTGTATTAGCATTTTACAGTTCCAGTGATTTTTTTCTTATAGGAATAAATATTGGTAATTCATAATATATTTTGAAGAGGGTTCTTCCTTACACAGTCTCTCAAAACTTGATTTGCAAAGTTCATACAAAAAATTACTATCAGCTATGCCTGCAACCCTGTCTGGTGGGAAGGGACCTGTCAGTGGCCAGTCTTCTAGAGGAAAGGGCAGGTTCTTCATCAGGAGCTACTGAATGATTCTGGGACCTGTGTTGGGAGTTAAGGGGATGTATGTCTGTAAAGGCAGGGTTATTTGTTTTCTGGTTTTCCCTCTGTTTTGTGGGGGGTAATAAATAAAGGAAAATAAATGCCAAACCTTTACATTAAGCATATTTAACTATTTTTAGCCCAAATAGATTATTATAGAATGAGAACTTAGACTTAATACTGTATTTCTACTATAGCCATTTTTTTAGTGTGATTCTCACTGTATTTCTCTTCTTGCACTAGTGTAGTAGCTGCAGAATAATCTCATCATATGCAAGTATTTCCATATTTATTTTCACATACATCAGCTTTTTTAGGATTTTTTTCAGGCAGGTTCATATCTGGTCTAAGTTCAAATATCAATTTGTTGAAGTCTGTAAATTTCTATATGCCAGTTGCAAAAATAAGTCATATTATTACTGAAATCACTATATCAATATTTTGTTCTCTGTACCACATAATTATTTAGTAGAGATGTTTAGAGTTAATAATAGATCAGTTTTTATTTTCTAGAAACTGATAATTTGAAATATGGTCTCTAAAGAGAAAAAAATATTTTCATGGGACAGTTAACTTCATTCTGTGCATTATATTTTCTGCTTTGCTCTATGCATTCCAAAATCATTCTTAATTCATATGGTTTACTCAACAAATGTTGTTATTATATAGGTTCTTGGGCAGATCGCTCACCTCTGCATGAGGCAGCCAGTCAAGGACGTCTTCTTTCTCTAAAGACTTTATTGTCACAGGTGAAGGCTGCTTTCATTTTTAATGTTACTTAAGTTCTCAGCATAGAATATTAATGTAGATTTAGTATGCTTTGCTTTACTTTTTTCACTTGAATTTTTCAGAGGAATTTTAGGAATTTTGATATGATAAAATATAAGCTAATTAAAATATTTTGTCTGTATGTTTTAGAACTTCCCCCCCAAAAAAACCTTTTTACAGAAGCTGTATCTAAATGTGTATCAATCAGTCTTCCCCTCTTGCATGGTATAAGGCAGTGTGGTGCCACTGCTCTAAGCTCAGCAGGGTTAGTCAGGAAGATACTTGTTGAGGGGATGAATCACTGAAAGATTCTGGGTTTTGCATAGTTGTGATTAAAAAAATATATATTTTTTTAATAGCAAAGGCAGAGGCTGTAAACTGCTGAATGTTAATATTACAGTATTGTCATATTAGCTATTAGAATACTGAAAAATTATACCATAGAATACATTTGATGAAAGCAAATAGTTGCAATTATGAATCAAACAACGTCTACTGCAGAAAATTTCAAGGGCTTGATGATTTTATCAATCTAAGAAGTGTTTTTCTTGCTAACATTCATGGCTTTAGATATTTCAGATCTTAAGTCAGAGAATCATAGAATCACAGGAAACTTTAGGCTCAGAGCCTTACTGAGTTTTAAAGATCACCAAGGGTGGAGATGCACCAACCTTTCTGGACCTCTGTTTGAGGGTTTCACTGTCCCCACAGTGAAATTTTTTTCCATATAACTAATTGGAATTCACCATGTTCCAACTTATGTCTGTTGCCTTTTGTCCTCTCACTGTGCATCCCAACAGTCTGTTCCCATCGTTTTTATACCCTCTATAACCTATTCCTATTTCCAATTTAAAAAAAAAAAAAAAAAAAAAAAAATACTTTTATTCTGTTATATACATTGATTGATGAGTAATTCCTTTTATGCTCACTGAAGATTTATTTATTCCAAGTAGAGTTTTAAGCCTGTTTAGAGTATTGTAAACTATTCATATGAACAGTAGTATGAGGAAAGGACTCTTAACAGCTTTTGTATGATCTTTATATGTCATTGATTTCTTGTTTAGGGGTACAATGTAGACACACTAACGATTGACCAAGTAACTCCACTTCATGAAGCCTGCCTGGGAGATCATGTAGGATGTGCAAGAATCCTTCTTGAAGCAGGAGCAAATGTAAGGGTGTTTTTTTTTTGTATATGAAGTCGAGTGCTAACCTTGGTTTGACTGAGAAGGATATATTCCTTAATTATTATTTTTTTAAATTAGTATTTCTCTCTACTCACCCTATTGATTGCGTTGATCTCATTTACTTACAATAAACTGCCATCTGAAAGCTAGCAAAGGAGAGTGATGGGCATACACTGAGACATATTAATGAATTGGAGAGAATTTGCTAGCAGTATGTCACCAGTCTTATTTCTTCTCCGAATTTAATTATGTTATTTCTCGTCTAAAATACGGAATGCGTCCCTCTCTTTACTGGTTTCCTCTTTGAGTGGCTTGCAGGAGACAGCTCTTTTAACTTGCAGAATGTCTTTTGTCACACTGCACCTGTGTGCTCTTAAGATTCTTTGGTCTGAGTACAAAAAGGCACTGGCTCTTTCCTGTACTCCTGACACAGGCTGGCTGGCTGTTATCCCAGAACAAAAATGGGACTTTACAGACCACTTTCACTACAATCTCTGCTGACATCAGAAGATCATCTGAAGATGCATAGTTTCTCAAGTCTGTGATCTGCGATGGAAATATTTATTGTCCTTACAATTCCATTTTGAAAACCATGTAGGATCTGTCTATGTTATTACAGAAAGAGAAAAAAATACATAGATGTTCCCAAAACCAATTCCTCTCCGCTTCAGCTAGCACAAGGATTCTAAAGATACAAGACTATAGATACTATAGACAAAACTATAACAGATCTAATTTTCCTATCTGAGTTTTTTTAGTACCTTTAATTGTTTTGGTGGGTTTGGGGAGTGTGTGGAAGAGGATAGGCCGGAGTCTGGAAGGAGCCCTCTCCTAATGCCTGTGCTCCTTCTTTAGTATTTTTAGCCCTCACAAACTTGCCTAGTTTCTCTCCTCATTTTCTCACATTGGGAATATTAACTAGTTAGGTGGCGAGGTTGATATTAAAACAGCGAGCCTGTACTATTAGCTTTGTCTCCATCCTGTGAAATACCATTCCAACCTGGAGATTAAAATCACAGAAGAAAGTGGGAAATAATTCTCACATTTAATATGGAGTTTGCATTCTTGACAGCTGCAGAGAGAAGGTTCCCATTATCCCATGTATCAATGAAACAAGCTAAGTGCAGTGACTTTTGAAAATTATTTACTGCCTAGATGTTAATTGCTTTTTAGTATTCCAGGTGTATTTATTCAACATAGTTTAACAAGAATAGTAGTGAACTAATTTCAACTGAGGGGTGTGGTGAGAGGAATACAGTAACTAGCACAGGGACTGATCAGTCAAGCTATGTTATTTTAACCAGTAAATTTTTTGCTATTTTAATGCAGTTTCTAACTATATTCTGTTTAAAATTTTACCTTTCTTTCAGTTCTGTTTGTAAATAAATATTATATATTCTAGGTAAACGCTACAACAATTGATGGAGTGACACCTTTATTTAACGCATGTTCGAGAGGCAGTGCGGCATGTGCTGAGCTCCTGTTAGAGTATGGGGCCAAAGCTCAGTGGGAGTCCTGTCTTCCATCACCGACTCATGAAGCAGCCAGCAGAGGTACAAATTACCTGCTGAACAAACATGGAGTTGATGAATGTCTCAATAATAGCATTAAGAAACGTGTCCAATTTTGTCTATGGGACAGCTTACTGAATTTGAGCAAACTCTGTTGTGCTTTGTACTGACAGGTCACAGTGAATGTCTGGAGGTACTGATATCCTGGGGTATAGACGTTGACCAAGATCTTCCGCATTTAGGAACACCTCTGTATGTAGCATGTGTTTCACAGCAGATCCACTGTATTCGAAAGCTTCTTTATGCAGGTATGTCATAACTGAAATAAAAAACATTAATAGTTTGTAAAATATTCTTTGAAGTGAGCTGTGCTCAGTCAGTGAAACTAGAACTAGAGAATGTTCATTTTCTGTAGGAAAACAAAAGTTAAAGTATCAGCTTTGAGAAAGGAATTTTATATAGTAATCATTGAACTTTCAACGGAACTTTTTTAGCAATGTAGTCCCACCCTTCTTCATTCTTCAGCATGTTGTGATTGATCTTTTCACAAGGCATAGAGGCTGAGTTGCAGAAAGAAGAGGTAACGTTAAAGCTATTTGATCCTAAATTTCACATTATTTATTTAATCAATTGGAAAGAGATGTTGGAGACTCACTCTGTTTCAGCACAAGTCCTGGGACACAGTTGGCATAGCTAAAGGATCATTTGCTGTGTTTCAGGTAGTGACATACAGGGGGTTTGTGTCCTGCAGCACAACGAATGAAAGTGTATACATGAATAATTACAGACTTGCCATCATTGTACCAGAATTGTTTTTCTAGTTAATTGCAGGCTATTTAGAACTTAAGCAGTTAAATTATTTCTTGTTAAGTCAGTCTTCTTGTATGATTATCCTATGTTATAATTCTTATGTTTAGGAACCACAGAAGTAGAATTAGCATATTTTGTGATTCAAATACTACCATAAATTAAAAACAGTGACAGAAAAGCATATTCTACATTTGTTCATGCCCTGAAGTAGAAAATGGCATGTAAATTGATCATATAAGTACTTCTGTCAATCTGTATTTTTTCATATTTTACATTTATGAGAATGTGTTAGAAATTGAAAAGCAAATAGATAATGAAATAGGCAAGAAATTGTTACTGTGGAAGTACTGTCAAATTGTTAATACTGAGAACAATGAGTTATTCTGACTTCAAATCTAATTGCTAGGCCTGTGATATTATTAAATTATTTTACTCAAGTGAGAATTAAAAAGGCAAAAATTGTTGATTCAGGGAGAAAAGTTGGTACAGAAGCCAATTTTGAGTCTCACAAGGTCAGTAATGCTCTCTTAAGAAGTCTGGGTTTTTCTTTTGTGAGAATGGTCTAGAAAACTGTTGGGGTAAACCCAGTTTTAGGGGACTAACAGCAAAATTCTTCCATACTAGCTTTTCTTGAATATGAATGCATTATGGCAAAGTAATTTAGTACATTTTAATTTAAAATAAATTAGCAGTTCCTTATTAATACAAAAGTGTAGTAATTAGAATTCTGTGGAATGAGAGAATTAATGTTTTGAGGTATTTTTCCCTGTTGGCTTTCTTGACTGTGTACCCCACCTTAACTAATTTTACATCTTTTATAGAAAAATAATTGATAAAGTTTGGATGGGAATCTATTTCAAACCCTTTGCTAGCTCCAACATATGAAAAACTATAAAGCGTCCAAGTTAGGTTCCTTCTTGAGTTGTTTTACTTACAAAGATACTAATCTTCAGTTTAGTGATTCTTTTTAAAGACTTAAATAAGTATTTTTAAACACAGCACAAATCTTCTTAGACATGTATATTTTGTATAATTAGGGCAACAATGATGCTCACATGACCTACTCTGATTTTTATTTTCCTCTTTTTGTATCTTCCTTTAAAATCTAGTTGTGTTTATGTAATAAAACCTAGGATACACATATGGATTACCACCCCCCACCCCCCACCCCCCCC